>NC_092752.1:98740886-99062615 GCF_047496795.1 Chiloscyllium punctatum
AGGTAATGTGCTGGAAGATACGAGATGATCAACGTGGTGATATTATTAAACAAACTGTGAAGGAAAAGCCGGGGAACATTCGACCAGTGAGCCTGGCATCAGAGGTGGGCAAGTTGTTGGAGGGAATCCTGAGGGACAGGATGTACGTATATCTGAAAAGGCAAGGACTGATTAGGAATAGTTAACATGGTGTTGTGATGGGAAATCATGTCTCATAAACATGATTTTTGTTTCCTTGAACGAACAAAGAGGATTGATGAAGGCAGAGTGGTAGACGTGATCTCTATGAATTTCCGTAAGGCTTCCGACAAGGTTCCCCATGGGAAACTGGCTAGCAAGGTTATATCTCACGGAATGCAGGGAGAACTAGCCATTTGGATACAGAACTGGCTCGAAGGTAGAAGGTAGAGGGTGTTGGTGGAAGGTTGCTTTTCAGACTGGAGACTTGTGACCAGTGGAGTGCCACATGATTGGTGCTAGGTTCACTGCTGTTGGGCATTTATATAAATAAATTGGATGTGAAAATAGGTGGTATGGTTTGTACGTTCATAGATGACACCAAAATTGGAGGCGCAGTGGACAGAGAGGAATGTCACCTTGGATTAAAACAGGATCTTTATCAGAGGGTCCAATGACCTGAGGAGTGATAGATGGACTTTATGTAAATGTGAGATGCTGCCTTTCAGAAAGGAAAATCAGGGCTTGACTTATACATTTAATGTTAAGTCCTGAGGAAGTGTTGCGGAACAATGAGACGTTGGAGTGCAGGTTCATAATACTTTGAAAGTGGATTCGCAGGTATATAAGATAGTGATATTTGATATGCTTGCGGTTGTTGGTCAGTGGATTGAATATAGGAGTTGGGAGGGCATATTGCGTCTGTACAGGACATTGGTTAGGCCATTTTGAAAACGTCATGCAATTACAGTCTCGCTCATAGAGGAAGGATGTGTGAAACCTGAAAGGGTTCAGAAAAGATTTACAAAGATGGTAAAAGGGTTGGAGGATTTGTGATTTATGGAGAGGCTGAATAGGCCGGTGTTATTTTCCCGGAACACCAGCGGTGGAGAGGTGATCTTAGAGGTTTATAAAGTCATATGTGGAATGAATAGTGTGAATAGCTAAGATTTTTGTTTCCCTAGGGTAGCACGTTCCAAAGCTAAAGGGCGCAGGTTGAAGGTGAGAGGGGAACTAACTAAAAGGGTATCTAAGGGGCAATGTTTTCAAAGAGCGGGTGCTGTGTATGTAAAGAGCGGCCAGAGGAAGTTGTTGGGGCAGGTATAATTACAACATTTAAAAGGCATCTGGATCGGAACATGTATAAGAAGCGTTTAGGGAGATATGGGTCAAATGTTAGCAAATGGAACTACATTACTACAGGACATCTGGTCAGTAGGGACGAGTTGGATAGAAAGGTCTGTTCCCATGCTGGACAGCTCGATGACACTATGGCTTCTGTAAAACCTACCCCTTTCAACTTAAAATCATACCCTAGTCTTGACATCCACCACCCTAAGGAAAGGACACCTGCCATTCAAAATAATCTATACTTTTCATTGTTTTATTATAGTCTATAAGGTTGATAAAGTCTCAACCTCCTAAGCTGCAGTGGAAAAGTCCATCCATCCTTTCTTATCACTTAAATACTCCATTCCCAGCAACATCCTGGTAAATATTTTCTGAACCGTCTCCAGTTTAATAATATCCTCAATGTGACTGGGTGACCAGAACTGCACACAGTACTCCAAGACAGACCTCACGAATGTACAACTCAACCTGAAGACAATGTTCCACCTCCTGTACTCAAAGGTCTGGGCAATGAAGGACAGCAAATCAAACGCTTTCATACCCACCCTGCCGACACATGATGCAAACTTCAAAGAAATATACCAGAACCCCTAGATCCCTCTGTTCTCCAACACTACACATGGCCTGACATTTATATGCATATGTCCTCTTGTTGCTTGTTTTACCAAATTCTGATACCTTGTATTTATCGAAACTAAACTCCATCTGCCACTCCTCAGCCCCGTGAGTAATAGTACTGGGGAAGAGAGGTTTGAAAGAGGTTCGCTGCTTTGGATCATTTTGTGGTTTTAAGGCGAGGGCAGTCACAAGTTACGGGTGGGAAAGAGTGATTGGTGTTTTTGATACAGAAAGTATGCTCTTTCTACATCTCTGGTGTTCAGTGATAAGTATCTGTTCCAGATCCTTTATAGTGCAGAGTGTGTCTGCAGGATGTCTTTCCCTCATATTGCAGATGTCAGATAATAGCCACTTAAGATGGAAATCATAGTCAAACAATTAAGGATCTTCATAGTTTGTCTCGAAGGCAGAGCACATAAACTCAACATCCTATAATTCAAGTGAGTACCCATCATCTGTTAAACAATGTAATTCTTTTAACGGTGTAACTCAGTAAAAGTGAACCAAATTTTAATGAATCCACACAGAGCTGAAGTTTGACATTTAAAATGTGGCCGAAACTTTGGGAATGGTTTAAGGCTTGTGTATTGTGCAATGCCCATGCAGCCGAGCCAGAGCTCTGGGTTAGATTCCAATACCTGAAATTGCGTGATAGCGTCTCTCACTCTGCACCAGAAGGTTTGGATTCAAGTCCTACCTGTCACAGTATTTCAAAACAGGCTGATGAACAAACGCACAGGAGAATAATGTTGCAGCTTTTCGGACTATTACCAAGTGGTTGTAGTGTAAGCCCAAAAGTATAGATTCTAATCCCACAGAGGTGTTTCATAATGTGGCTGAACAAGTTGATAAAACTGATTTGAGAATTGTGATGTAATGGAGAAGGAACAGGTTCAGAATAGAATTTCAGAATTTAGATGTGGGATGACTGAAAACACAGCCATTCGTGTTGGTTGGAGTCACATTTGCACCTTCTAGAGGTTTATGATATCATGAAGACCATGGATAGGGTGAATACTCAGGGTCTTTACTCCAGGGTAGGGAAGTCCACAACTAGAGGGCAAACAATTAAGGTGAGATAGCCGAGATTTAAATGGGACCTAAGGGGACCATTTGCATGCCGAGGCTGGTGCATATATGCAATGAGCTGCCAGAAAAAGTGGTGGAGGCTGGTACAATTGCAACATTTAAAAGGGATCTGGATGGGGACATGAATTGGAAGTGTTTAGATTGATATGGAAGAAATGCGGGAAAATAAAACTAAGTTATCTTACAACATCTGGTTGGCACGAATGAGTTCAACCAAAAATTCTGTTTCCGTGCTGCACATCTCTGTGATTCATTGATCCAATTACTCATGATCTGTTTGTAATCTTATGTAACCGTCTTCACCTTCTACGATGTAACTAATTTTGGTGTGATCCGTAAACATGCTAACTATGCCTTCTATAACACTCATCTAAATCATTGATATAAATGAAAACCAAAAGTGGATCCAGCACTGCACCCTGTGGAACGCCGCTGGTCACAGGCCTCCAGTCCAAAAGACAACCCTCCTCCACCACCCTCTGTCTACTGTCAATAAGCAGAAACACTCGCACGCATACAGACATGCAGAGACACAGACACAGTTCCGTTTTTTTCAGTCAGACGTAGATACGTTTTGATTGATAAGGGGATCAAGAGTTACAGTGAAAATGTAGGAACATTTTGTTGTGAAACATATCAGTGATAGTTGAACAGCTGATCAGACTCGATGGCCCAAATAGTCCAGTTCATGGTTTACACTATCAGAAATGTTTACTCAAGAGAGCAGTGGAGGCTGAGTTTGATAAATATTTTACTGAATAGAGTCAATAAGAACGTCGGATAGGGTTGAGAGGCTGGATGGTCTACATCTTTCCAATTGGTTGTGCCCTCATTTCTAAAGAAAAGAGAAGCCGACTTGCTGGGAGGTTCATACACTTTCACATTTAGAGGTTCCCCCATTTAAGAATGAGAAAAGGATGTTCTGTCTGTGGTATTCTCATCCCTCAGGAACAGTGAAGACTCGGTCATTGAAGATATTCAAGTCTGACCTTGACTGACCTTTGTTGGACAGGGAAGTCAGTGTTTAATGACAATAGACAGGAAAGGGCTTTTCAGTCGCAAACAGACCAGCCAGGATCTTTATAAACTGAGCAGCCGGCTGGAGCTCCTATCCCATGTTCTCTCACTGCACCAATTGAGTCTGTTAGAACGGTAGAGGAAGACCCGATTCAGCCTGTTAATATCACTGCAATGAGGCAGGAGGAGACTATTCTGCCCCTCTAATGAGATACGCAGTAATAGAATGTAGGATTTGGACACAGTGTAATAGAGATATACTTCAAGAAAACATACTCTCTCGTCCAACTCGTCCTTGCCGAACAGAAGTCCTAAAGTAATTTCGTCTCATTTGCCACCATTTCGCCCATATCTCTCTGAATCATTCCTTTTCATTTATCCATCTGGATTTCTTTTCAATGTTGCAATCACACCAGCCTCCATCACTTCCTCTGGCAGCTCATTCCATACATACATCATACTCTGTGTGAACAAATTGCCCCTTGGGTTCCTATTCTATCTTTCCCCTCTCACCTTAAACCCATGCCTCTAGTTCTGGACTCCCTTACCCCAGGGAAAAGACTATGCCTGTTTACCCGATCCATGCCCCTCAGGATTTTATAAACCACTATAAAATGTCCTTTCAATGACAATAGTTTATTTTAATGTGTAGTGACTGAAGCATTTTTTTAACGTAGCACAAACAGCCAAAAATGAAATTAATGATGAAGATTATTGTTTGTGTTGTTAAGGGGATGCATGTTAATCAGACGAATAGGAAACCTTCCCTCTTCCTCAGTGTCTGTCTGGTGAAAATTGAGCACGTGTCTGATATTGCAAAATGGTTCTATTGCTGCATCTGAAAGACCATATTTCTGAGCGGGTAGCGATCCCCCTAAATCTTAGTCTATATTCTGTGCTCATCTTTTAAACTCTCAGGGATCAGAATCATTGACAGTACGAACTGTACCTGATCATATGACAACAAATGGCCCGAAGGGAGGACCACCTATCTCAGGAACAAATCGACAACCAATTGCCCAGTATAGCAGGGGGCCATGCAAATTTTCGAAAGGAGCCCTGGTTAGCTGCCAGGAAATATGGAGTAGAGATAATGACTTGTTTTCAGGATGGAAAGCTGTAACTAGTGGAAGTCCTGAGGGATCAGTGTGAGTTTCTGAACAGTTTATAATCTAGGTTAATGATTTGGATGAAGGGGCTGAATGTATTGGAGCTCAGTTTGCTCATACACCAGGATAACCATTCAATAAGACGTGAAGTGGAGGCAGAGAGTCTGCAAGGAGTTACAGACAGGGCAGGGTCGTGAGCAAACCTTACGCACAAAAAAAAATATACAATGTCAGTGATGGGAAGTTTGTTTTGGAGGAAGCATAAAACAACAATAAAGAATATAACTGGAGGCAGAATTCAGAATTTGGTGGTACAAAAGGATTCGTGTGTTCTGGTACATACATCACAAGTTAGTCTACAGATGCAGCACGTGATTTGGGAAATAAATAGAATGATACTTTTTTCTTGCAAAGGGTATCAAGTATGATCTTAAGGTTGTTTTACTGCATCTGGTACGGCCATTGCTCAGACGGCATCTGATGTACTTCGTGTGGGTTGTAATTCCACTGGAGTAAAAAAACAAATTTCTTTTGAAACTTTTCACATTTTTTCTCTTTACTCGTTCTTGCGATGAAGACATTACGTTATGAACGATCAGAAGTTTAGGCCTGACAATGAGAAATGCTCTTATTGAGCATATACGTTTTCGAGCTAGTGAATACTGGATGAATATTTCATCTTCCACGCAGAATAAGACTGGGGATGTAATTTAAGAAGAAAATGCATTCATTTAAATATGGATATTTTGAAGATATTAATAGTTGTATTATAAAAGTGTCCGGAACATAGAAACACATCTTCAAAACTAATGGGGCGATTTGTTATGAAAGAAATGGCTGTGTGTCCGACGGCAGCAATAATGTACCTACATGGAGCAGGGAACGTGATGGAGTCGTACAGTTCAGATACTGTTAAAATAGACGTCATCTGGTCCAGTTTGCGACTGGAGAACGTTAATATGTGATTGAATTCAGAGAGTGGGGAAACGTAACCTTCCTGGGAAGGAACAGCCTGTTCCCTCTCTCTCTGTCTTCCTTTTTCCAGCAATGTGTGTGAGCTGAAAAACTCCTCAGTCATCTTTACCACTCATGGAGAATTCCTTTGGAGGAATCACTGGAATTGCCCCACTGTCTGAAGTAAAGGGAAATCAGCTGTTCCAGGAAGTTATCCCATTATCAGTAGCTTGTAAGGGCAGAATAGCTGCATAAGCTGAATGATATTTGGAACAATAATCCATGTTTCCTGCCATCATGAGTTCAATTAATATTCGATCAATGTTTATTCAAGTTAACTCTCTGCAGAGATGTTATTTTTCAGTTTGTCATCAAACCTGTTCATGTGTCAGTAATTTTAGAGAGGGAAACATCGGTACTCAGATTTGCACTATCCAAAATATTTGTCATTCATTTTTCCATTGTAGTTTGAGTAACTTTGTTGGGGTCATAAACTTGTCAATTGTAGCAGATTAAAGAATCCTACCTGACTTGTTCCTAACTCTGACCCAGTCTGAGACCTATATTGTTGGTCATATCATCAAGTTATTTATATTAACATTTACAGTGATCAGTGGAAGTATGGGTCGAGGAAAGGGAACAGTGACCTGAACTATTGATTGGTGAGCCTGACGTGGGCACGTGAGGGATAGGATTGAGACATTCATTTGCAGGCGCAACTACTGATTAGAGATAGTCAACATGGCTTTGTGCATGGGAAATCATATCTAACAAAGTTGATTGCGTTTTTTGAAGAGGAAGCAAGAAAAAAATGAAGGCAGTTTGGTAGACACTATCCATAGAGTCCTCAGCAAGGTGTTCGACAGGATTCTACGTGGCAGACAAGTTAGTAAGGTGAGATGACAAATGGATCCAAGATGAACTAACTAATAGACTACAAAATTAGAGTGAAGGTTGGAGACAGAGGGTGGTGGAGGACAGCTTTTCAGACTGGAGCACTGTGACCAATGGTTTTTTTTAGATTAGATTACTTAACACAAGTAACTTAACATGGTGTAACACAAGGTGCTGAGTCCACTGCATTTATCATTTATATAAATGATTAGGACATGAAAACTTGCCTTTTTGTTATGTTTACGGATGACATAAAAATTGGAGGTGCAGTGGCCAGCAAGATTTACCTCTGTGTATAATGGAATCTCGATCAGATGGGCCAATGGGCCAAGGAGTGACAAATGAGTTAAATTTAGATAAATGTGTAGTGTTGCTTTTTTGGTAAGATAAAACAGGGCAGGACTTACATAATTAATGTTGGAGCCCTGGGGAGGTTTTCGAACAAAAGGGTGCAAGCTCATAGATCTTTGAAAGTGGAGTCGCAGGCAGACAGGGTGGGGAAGAAGTGGTTTGGGATACTTGCCTTTACTGGTCAGTGCTTTGAGTATGCAAGTTGGGAGATCATGGTTCGATAGGGCAGGATATTGTTGAGGCCAGATTTAGAATACTGTGTTTAATTCAGTTCTGTTTGCTGGAGGAAGGCTGCTTTTAAACTTGAAGGGGTGGCAAAACGTTTTACAACGATATTGCTGAGCATGGAGTGAATGAGCTACAGGGAAAAGCTGTGCAGACGAGGGTTTGTTTACTCTGGAGCATCGGACGTCGAGGTGTGACATTACAGAGGTTTATAAAATCGTGAGTGACATGGACAATCTGAATAGCAAGGTCTTTTTCCCAAGTCTGGGACTCCAGAACTATAGGATAAAGGCTTAAGATGAGAGGAGAGAGAGATCGTAAATGGACAGATTTTTCATGCAAATTGTGGAGTGTGTATTGAATGAGCTGCCAGAGAAATTGATGGAGGCTGGTACAATTTCAACATTTAAAAGGCATCCGGATGTGCTTATTAATAGGAAGGATTTAGAGGATTTGAGCCTAATTCTGACAAATGGGTTGAGATCAGATTGGAATGCTTGGTTTACGTAGACAGGATTGCCTGCTATACGGCACTGTAAGAAAGATGAGAAGAAATTCTAAAGGGGCCTTTTGAGCGGGAATTCTCTTCCCCAGAGGTATGTGGTGTCTCTCTCTTTGTTCACGTTTATTCAAACTGTATTCGTTAAGTATTTGACGGAGATTGAGACATGGATAATTGGATACAAACAGGATAGTGGGGATGGGACCACAACCTGATCATCCACAATCTTAGTGTTTGGTGGAGAAGGCTCATACTGTTTAACGATCTAATCCTGGCTCTGAATCTGATGTTCTTGTGTTCCATTCAGACCCACAAACCTGCTAGTCAGGAGTAGTTGGAGGCAACGTACTGCCAGAGCTCCCCAGACTCTCTGGAATAGAGAATTCCTGACATTCACTACTCTCTGTTTGAAGAATTCACTGCCTGCTCCTGCATCATGACCGATCAATGTGAGAGATAGAGGTTAATAAAATGGCTTAGCTAAGAGTGAGTGGCCCTGATATCAAGGCAGTATTTAACTGAGGATAACATCAAGGAGGGTGATCAAAATTACACTTCATCAGATTCCATTGCAAACTCTCCAGTGTTTGGAATCATTCAGAGCACAAGCGTAGTCTGAGACAACGTTCAAGCCTATGCTGGTAAACTGTCCATAACATTCATGGAACAGTTATGCAGATGTCTACAGCAAAAGGAAGGGTTGAATCAGCACATCAACCTGGCTTCATACGAATGAGGGGAAGCCATTCAGCCCATCAAAACTTGGCAAGAAGAGGGTCAGTCCATTCAGTCCCTCCCGGCGGTTACACAGAAAGAAAAGTACTCTGCTCAGCCCCACACGTCACTTACACGGGATCTGAAAGTGACCACTTTACACCTGGACTCACTTAGAAAGGAACAGGAAGAGGTCACTCAGCTTCTCAAGTCACTAACACAGGAACAGGAAGATTTCAAGGATGCTTCAATATCATAAACACATGGAGCAGGAACTCCACAGAGGGACTGTGCCATGTTATTCATTTTACGTCATTACTCAAAATACATCTGTGTTATGTTAGCGTGGTTGTTTGGCAGTGGGATTGAAGCCATTTTTAAAGCCAGTCTCAAAAGCATCTTCCACAGCTGAGTGATGTTCTTTCTGAAAGTCAAATGGGTGAGGAATGGCTAACTGTTTCAGACTGAAGGTATTGTGACTTTTGACAGGATTGTTAAAAATATAACGTTGAGTGCAGGGTCACACAGCAACTGCGCATTAAAGTGTCTGTACATCTCTGTCAATCGAGATGTGGGTTCTACACAGGCGTGTAAACTATTGGGAATCGAGCATCCTATGGGAAATCTGGAATTTCTCATTTTATCAATGGCTGTTTGAAACATCATAATGAGTCTGTAGCCATCAAGTTTCAACTTCTTATTCTCTCACAGTGCTACAGGTTAAAACACATAGTTACTGCACTATCTCCTGATTGTACTATCATGCCAGGGTTTAGTCTGGTGAAAATATTTGCACTGTCTCGCTGATATGGAGATCATTATTTATAAAGCAGACTCAGTCTGTATATAATGCTCCAGATACTCTTTCAAGAAAACACTACCACTGAGTAAGATATATTTACTCGGTTACTTTAATAATTTTGCTCAACAGACCATATATCCTTTACAATTAGATTTACTTGCTGCCCCATATGAATTATGTTAGTGACTTAAAACCAGGGACTTCCAGGTCCTTTTCAACAACAGCACTTCCCTAACTCTCACAATTTAATAAACAATAATGAGAATCATCATGTTTGTTGTTCCGATCTGATTCATTTTATACCTTGTGAATAGATATTGCCCAAGCACTGATCCTTCTGATACACCGCAAGCCTTCCACACATTTGGCCCTTTATCCAATTTTTAATCTATTCAGTATATTTCACCGTACCTACCCATGAGTCTAATAGTCTCCACTCACCTGTATTAAACCATGTCAAACCTCTTCTAAAAATTCAAACACTCCACTCCCACTGCATCTCAATTGTCGATGTCAGAACCACAATCTCCACAAACTGCAGAAGGTTTAGCAAAGATCATTTCCCTCTCCCGAATCTAGGAGGAATCTACCAAATCATACCATTGTTCTCCAAGTGTTCTCCAAAGAAGCAGTTGACAATGTAACATTATGTTTCTCTATATCTCAGCAACTATAACGACAGCACCAGTATTGCCGATGGAGTTGATCAGCATATTCAGGGAGGAGAGATAGAGAGAATATAACTCAATGTGAATAGGGACCCACCTAAATTGGCATGATATTCAGGAATATAGGAAAAGGGAAAATTTAAGAATAAGCTCCCATTTTATTTTCCTTCATCATTATTCCCTTCGTTTGCTTTTCATTCCTCTCTCTCTCTCTCTCTTTTCCTCTCTCTCGATGGACATTTCTCCATCCATTCAGCTAATCTCCCCTTCACTCATCTAGCCATCCGGATATAAAAATATTATTTGCCAGTTGCTTTCAGTTCTGATGTAGGGTCACTATACTCGAAACGTTATCTCCTTTTCTCCTGACAGAGGCCGTCATACTCGATGAGATTCTCCAACATTTTCAGATCCTAGGTAATTTCAGTTCAGATATCCATCATCCACTTTTCCTTGGTGTATTTCACCTTTCATGTTGCTGTTTACCGGGATGCCAGCATCACTGGCAAGGGCAGCATTTGTTGTCCATCAATAATTGCTCTTGACTGCGAGGCCATTTGTCAAGACAATATAGAGCCAACCATATTGTTGTAGGTCTGCAGTCACACTTATATTCTTTACCAAAGGCTATCAGTGAAATAATAAAAGAAATCATGATGGCTTATTGTTGATGTAAGTAAAATGAGGCTTCATTCCAATTGTTGTCATTCGAATTTAAGTTCTCTCATTGGATCTGGTAGGATTTGAAGCAATGCCTTTAAAGTCATAACTTGTGACTCTGAATTACCCATCCAGTGACATTCTTACTCTGATATGGCATCCCTGTTATGAAATAACTGGAGCGACAAGAACAAGTTTATTGTCAAGATATTTGTATCTGGAAGAATGGTCAGAAGAGAACTGGAGCCGTAAAATCAGAAGTTAACAAAGGGTCAGATGACAGCTAATTCAGCCACAGTACTGAGGTTGACAGAATACAGAGACACATAACAGTTGAGGGCTAAAGAGACACTTAACGGTCTGAACAGCCTTGTTCCTTCTTAGATGTTTATGAGTGAGGAGTCTGAAATTGATGGAAACGCAGTTTGTGACTGAAACTGAGGGTAACAGGTTATGTATTTGTTAAACTGAAATACCAATAACTTTCACCATTGTTTATAGAATTGACAGGTATAGGCTTACCAGGAACATCAACAAGAGTGAAGATGAGGTAGTAACCTGCCTGAATAATCTTCAGTACGGCTCTCTCTCAATGTTAACATTTAAAAATATCATCTATGTTATAATTTCGTTTAGCATTATATTCCTGTATGTTCTGCAGCCATTTCATTTATACCACTGTCAGCATTTCCTCCACAGGGCGCATTCCTGCCCATTTCACAATAATTCTTGATTCTGTCCTTCAAAATCATTCAATATTTCTGTCTCTAATTCTCTGCGGGAAGAGAGTTTCAAAGACTAAAAATGATTCGAGAAAGCAAAAAATAATCTCATCGGGGTTTGAGGATTTATTGTCTCCTTACCATAATTCTTTTGGAAGCAGTTCAGAGATGTTTCACTTCATATATTCCATGGATGAAGGGTTTATATTATGGAGGCTTTAACAGGTTACTCTTGGAATGAGAGGTGTTCTTGTTGAAACGTGCAAGACCTCATGGAGAGTGGATCAGGTAGATACCCACTGGGTGTTTGTATAATCCAAACTTGTTGTCATTGTCATAGACCCTCTCCAGATTGGAAGCAGGACATTCTGCTCACCGAGTCCACACTGACCAACCGAACTGCATCCCACATAGCCCTGTCCCCAACCCGAAACACGTAAACATGCGTTCCCCATGACAAACCCACATATCTATGGGCACTATAGGCAATTGCGCATAGCCAACCCACTCCCAGCTGCACATCCTTGGGCTTTGGGGGAACCTGGAGCAATGGCAGGAAAGCAACACAGACATGAGGAAAATGTTCAAACTTCACGTAACGGGTCGCCCGAGGTTGGAATTGAACTCAGCTCCTTGGTAATGTGAGGCAGCAGTGGTAATCACAGATCCACAATGCTCCTTCGTTAGTTCTGTTCGTTATTTGTGGCTGACTAAAGAAATCTGTCTGACTTGTTCTTATGACTGAACCTGACACAGTCTGAGACCTTTATCACTGGCCATATCACCAAGCTGGTTAGATTTAAAATTTGTTGTGAGTAGTGGAAGAGTGGAAGTAGGAAAGGAAACAGTGACACCCTCCAACCTCAGTCAGAACATGATTGAGGAAAAGTTCACAAAATGGGATTTCATTCCAGTGGGAAGTCTCTTTCCCAGAAGTTTGTGAGGGCTGAATCTTTATATTATATCAATACTTGTTCGTCTGATTGCCCATATACAGGAGAATCAGGGATAATGGTGCTTGGAGAGAAAAGTGCAGGTGGGACCACAATAAGATGAGCCACGACCTTATTTACTGGTGGAGTAGAGTGAAAGGACCGAATGGCTCACTCGTGTCCCTCAGCCCTATGTTCTATGTTCCATTCAGCCCTTCAGACCTGCTACACAGGGGCAGATCGAGCCCACTCCGATGCTTAGATGCGGTTTCGTCAATTTACTTGGAAAATCCAGGCTGGGTCAGGAAGTGACACCACCTCCCCCCACCCCCAGGCACAGGCTTCCCCTCTCTTTAACTTTTGCTCCCGATGTGGGTTATGTTACACACCCATATTCACTGTGACTACAGCCTCCTTCCCCACCCAGGGTTAACTCAAACAAGTCCTCTTCTCCATCTGAATGCAACATTGTACTCCATGACTTCCAGTAAAATATTCAGCTAATTTCCAAAATCATAACACGAGAACATAAGAAATAGAAACAGGAGCAGGCCATTCAGCCCCTCAAGCTCGTCCTGTCATTTAATATGGACATAGCTGACCTACTCCAGAGCTTAACTCCGCTCTCTTGTACCCCTGAACACCTCTCTGGGTTTGAGAATTCCAGACATTCACTTCCTTCTGAGAGAACATATTACTCTGCATCTCAGTTTGAAATCAATATTCCATATTCGGTATCTATGTCCCTGAGTTCAATACCACACCCAGCAGTGGAAACACGTTCTCAATATCTAACTTGTCAAGTCCCTCGGGATCTTGTATTTTTCAGCATTATTACTCCTCATTCATTTCAACCACAGTGAGTAATTGTTTCCCCATTTTAGAGGTTCTCGATAACACAACCCTTTAATCCCAGAACCCGCCTAAATTACCAACCTAGCTACTTGCTGCATCAGCATGCAGACGTTATGTTTCATTCACAGGACCACTCCAATCTTTTGGACTGCTCCTTTTCTGGAAGTTCTCTCCATTGTATAACAGCCTGCCTTTTGATTCTCAGCGTCATCCTCAATCTCGGATGTATATTGCTATCAGCTCTCTTCTTCAGGCTATTAGTATAGATTGTCAATAATTGATGCCACGGACTGATATCTGTGGTACTCCAGCAAATGCACTTTTATCATAACCATCCATTAATCCTGACTCTCCGATTTCTATGTGTTAACCAATCGTCTTCCCATACTAACACATTATCTGTCAGACTATGAGCTTCTGTCTTGCGTAAGAATCTTTATTTTGTGATACCTTGTGGAGAATCTTTGGAAAGCCTCATGTCTACCATTTCCCCTTCATCCCTGTTACGTTCTCAGGGATCTCCAGAAATACTTCACATGATTTTAAAGGACAAAATATGAATTTCAGTTCACAAAACCACACTGACCCTGCGTGAAACTTTTCTAATTGTCCATGCAGGCCAGCTTTTCCAAACTTAATTAGTCCCATCTGCTTGCATTTGGCCCATATGCCTCTAAATGTTTCCCATTCATATGTTTGCCAAAATGTCTTTTAAATGTTACGGCTGTACATGCATCTGACAATCTTCCTCTGACAGCTCATTCCATACCCACACTACCGTCTGTGGAAAAGCATTGCTCCTTCTTACATTTTAAATCTTCCCATTTCACCTTAAGCCTATGCCTTCTATGGTTGAACTAACCCATCCTGTGGAAAAGACCTTGGCTATTCACCCTATCCATACCTCCCAGGATTTTCTAATTTCTATAATGTCACCCAGCAACCTCCTTCACTCCATCTGATACTAACTTCAAGATCAAGTATTTAAAAATAAACATCGCAAATTTGAAACAATACTAAAAGTGGCTGGTAAACAACACACAGTCCAAACTTCATATTGTCAATTGCTTTTCTCAATGTTACAATACTAAGGCAGCATGAAAATTTTACTGGTGTCAATAAATAGTCAAACACCCGAATTCCTTTTTCTAAAGGGGGTGATGACAGTGAAAACTTCCTTTTGGCCAGATCTACACAATGCCACATAGTTAACATTCTCCCTCCTGACCTCCCTATGACATTGTATGGTTGTGTCTTCTTTATCTTGCACTGAAGAGAAGGAACCCCTTTCCCCCATTCATATCTTAATTTAAAACTATTTTACATCATCTTCTCGTTCACCACTGCTAAACGTCCGTTTGTCTGTTGCCACACCCTCTTTTCCCGGTCATCCATACCCCACCTCTTGCAAGGGATCAAAAGCCCATTTTCCAATCATTATCAGTTCTGAAGAAGCATCGCACTAGACTTGAAACAATAACTCTGTTTCTCTGTCTCTGCAGATGCTGCCTGACCTGCAGAATTTCTCCAGAAATGAATAGGACCAGCACAAATGTTAAAGTCAGCAGATAATTATGGATACTGGACATAAAAATGCAAAAATTGCTGGACAGACTGGGAGCTTTGTCGAAGAGTCACTGGAAGAATTAAATCGCTGATATTACAGATAAAAATGGGTTAACATGTGATGCTGAAAAACCACGGCAGCAGCAGAAGCAGATTTTCTTTCAATCATAGTGTGTAACTTTTCCCCCAGGATAATCCCTCGGTCTACTATTGCCATCAAGGTAATCCATAGTTAAGTGACGAGTGTGTGTGAACATGCCAGAGTCAGAACCATGTGTACCTTGACGATAACTCGTTAAAGCTATCGGACTGGATTGGTTACACCCCAAACAGTGGAACTAACATCTGATGGAGAGTGAGAATTGATCCCAATTCAAACAGATCAGATCTAAATTCTGCAGTGCTGCCACATCCAGGAATAAAGGTCGATGGAGCATTAACATTAAACAACTTACTGGCGGAGAGGACTCCTGAAATATGTCCATCCAAAATAACGAACAGCCGTGTACATCTGTGTAAAAGACAGGGATGTAGTATCTACACCATCCTCAGCCAGAAGCGTGGTGTTGATGATCCACCTCATCCTCGCCATGATACCCACAAAATCACAGATGGCAGTCTTTAAGCGAATCGATTTGCTGCATGCAACATGAAGAAACCGCTGAACACAGTAGGTATGACAAAGACAATGGGCCCTGACCCCATTCCTGCGATAAGATTGAAGACTTGTGCTGTACAACAGTCCGTGTCCCTGGGGAAGCTGCTTCATTCCAGCTCCAACTCTGACATCTCCCTGGCAATGTGGAAAATTAGTCAGCTATGTCCACACCACTAAGAGGACAATAATTACAATCTGACCAATTACCACCCCCCTCTGTCCCATCACAGTATTCAAACGAAAGGGAGTCATTTCCGACAGATCTGTCAAGCAACACAGAAATAACATGCTCAGTGTGATTTCAGATAGGTCCCCATGTGGAGATGGTGCTACTGTGGAAATGTCACTGGATTACTAATGTAGACCAGGCCAATGCTCTGGCAGCTGGCGGAAGTTAAAAACAATTAGTAATACATCGAGTTGTAAAATCTGGTCAGTGTTAGTGATCTTGAAGCCAATTTGCAAACACCAATTTTCTTCCCCAATGTACTTTGAGGAAGTGAATCTCCCGTGCTTTCCTTGTCTGGTCTAAAACTAACTCCGAACACACAGACATGTGATACACTCTTCAATGGTTTCTAAATTGGCCAAGGAAGACACTCAATAGCGTCAAACTGCTCTGAAGTCTTAAAGGATAAACCCGGACAGAACACTCAGCACCAGCATCAGTATCAGAAAAGGGAATGAGAAACACAGTCCTGTTGTCCCTGCAGAGACCCCTTTCTTAACATCTGAGAGCTTCTGACAACATTGTCAGAGCTTTTCCACAGACTGCACAGAAACATCGGGAAATGAGTAGGCCAATCAACACACTGAGCCTTTCCCCATTCCAGCTCAATGCGGTTTTCCCAAACAATATACATATCCCGCAACATGATTAACCATCAGAAAGTTATAAAATAGGAACTGCAGTAGTAGAATGTTCTACCCCATTCAATACAATGACAGCTGATCATTTATCTCCACACTATCAGCCTGTTATCGCCACCCTTTTACTGTCTAAAAATCTTTGTGTATAATCAGTGCCTTGGTTTCAACAGCCTGATCTGGGAGAGAACTCCTTAGGTTCACCAGTCTCATCTCAATACAGTTTGGCCAGTCCACACCTAATACTATGGCCCATGGTGTTAGACATTTCATCCAGGGGAATTATAATCCGTGCTTCCAATCTGTCTCACCCTGTCAGAGTTTTATATATCTCACTGTGATCACCACTCATTTTCCTAAACACCATGGAATTCAGGCCCAGTCACGTCAAATTCTGCTCCCACAACAGGCCTGTCATCCCAGAGATCAGTCTTGTCATCCTTCACTACTCTCCCTCAATGTCAGCTTTGTCCTTTATTAGATAAGAAGACCAAAACTGCACACAATACTACACAATGTTCGAGATGGGGGCTCACCAAGGCCCTGTACAGCTGCAGTAAGGCAACCTTACTCCTGGAGTCAAATTCCCCTGAAATGCAGGTCAACACATTATTTATCTTACTAACTGCTTTCTGCTCCTGCAATATTGCTTTCAGTGACTGGTGTACAGGGAGATCCAGATCATTTTCAATGTAACAGCTCCCATTTGATGAGCCTATATACACTGGTCAGCGTGCCAATACCATTCCCAATATTGAATTCTGCATTCTGCCCTACATGGACCTCGGAGGCTGTGCAGACGGAAACAAATAAAGGAGCATAAGTTCGTTTATAGACCAACATTTTAGACCCAATCCATTTTCAAATGGTCGGCAGCTGTTCTATTTATCCAACGAATTGCACAACGTCACATCTACCCATACTGCTCAACATCTGCTAAACATTCTCACCACTTATCTCAATCAATTTAGAGCTTTCTACATCCTCCTCACCCACTGACAATCCAACATGGTTTAGTGCTGTCAGAAGGCTGGGAAATATTGCATTTGGTTCCCTCAACCAAATGTTGGATGCGTGTTAGGAATAGCTGAGGTCCAATCCACGATCCCTGTGATACACCATGAGCCTTCTTCTCCAATAAAAGGGTCATTTTATTCCGGTTTTTCTGGTTCAACGGCTCCTTTGCTGGAGCTTATACACTCTGACTTGCTTTTTTCCCTTATTTTTCCCCCTCTCTTTTCTTTCTGTAACTTACTGACTTGGTAGCTTGGACAGCATCAGCAGCAACGAGAGCCCAAACATGCAGACTTTGAATGGACTCAGGGCATGGCCCTCGAGAGGTCTCAAGTGGAGCACAGTGTATGGACCTTGAGCTGGGCCCAGTGCAGAGGATAGTGTGTCCCTGATTACATTTTCGAAGCAAGCACAGGACCTGGAATTGGCGATTGCTACATCAGCAGAGGCAACGTGTGTGAGGTAGGCCCAGGAGCAAAAGGTGATGCCAGAGGACAGGGGACTTCGTTGTTGGTTGGGTGTTGCCTTGGTGCTGATGAAGTAGATGATGGAAGGGAATCATGGCAACATCGGTGAGGTAGGCACAACAGTAAGAGACATCTCTCTGACATTGGAGGGTCTGACACTGGGGGCAACGAGGCAGTGATGGAAGTGTATTGTCCCAGTGGCAAAGATGGCACCTGAGGATCAGCAACTTCGATGTTGGTGGCCTCTGGTGTAGATGGTGATGAAGCTGATGTCCAGTGATGGGGGATGCAAGTGTCACCGACAGTAAGGCGCTGACTCAGGACCCATGGACTTTCTTCTAGCTATACCTTCATTTTTTCTCAATATTCAGTTTTCAAAATATTTAAAACGGTTCCAGTTTGAGGCGGAAATGTCTTGTATTTACCCTGTAAAATACACCTGAGAGTAAACTCAAAATCGATATCAAAATATTCCACTCATTGTTCCCTGCCAGCTATGCCGTGCTTAGGCCATGTCCATATGTTAGCCCCGGTTCCATAAGATGTGATGCTGCACATTAGTTTTGGGACTTTACCGAAAAACTTTCCAAAAATTCAAATCCATTACATCCATTGCTTCACCATAATTAACTAACCAGCCAGTATCTCAAATATGATTCCCATTTCATAAATTTATGCTGAAGTTGTCTATGTTCATTACTTTCAGTCCTAATATGTTCTATAAAACCATGTATTTACTAATTTCATTCTATTCTTTTTTTTAACCTGACTTGGGTTTCCTAGTCGTGCTGGGAATTTGTTTTTTAGTTTGTTGATGTTTTCCTCTGTAAAGACAGAATTGAAGTACTTGCTTCACGGTTCCGCCATTACTCTGTTTTCCATTCTCCATTCTTTGTTTTCAGATTGTAATAAACTGCTATTTTTCCTTTACTTTCAAAATAACATACTTTTGGGAGCTATTGCGGTTGAGTCGTATAACCTTTACTAATACGTGTTTTCAGAAGTCAGCAATTTCTGCCTTAGGCTGCTCAATGACTACCCTTCCACAATCATGCAATCAGAGAAGGAGATATTCTGCACCATCAGAAATACAGCAGGATAAACATATTCCCACATTCCTAAATGCAGCCTGTAGCTGGGAATGTTATGAGAGTCTGATGCTGGTCCATTTACTTCTTAACGGTTGTTAGGTGACCCACGGCAACATTTTAAAAGTCATTAAATGTGATTTATTTTCAGGGGAGATCCAAGAGCCTTTGATGGGGTAAAAAAGAGGCTGAGGGAATTCAATATTCAGCATACTGTAAGATACCCGACAATATTACGTTACAACCATGGAGTGTCCGTGTTTAATTTTGACTCACTAGAAAATGCAATGGACTTCCTGGACACCTTAAGATAGATTGGCTGCCTCAAATAGTATGGACAATCATGTTCTCTTTGTTTCCTCTGTGGTTTGCCTCGTTTACCTTTTCATTTCTCTTTCTCTGTTTTCTCCTTTCTTCCTATACTCCCATTAATCTTTTTATCTCTAATTTCCTTTTCATTTTTCTTAGTACAGAAAGGGGGCAGTGTTCGTGGGGAGGTGAGGGAATAGTGATGGAGAGTTACATTTCTTTTCACAGGACTGCCTTGGATCTGGATGGGACGGGTTGAGTACCCACTTCTAATTTACTTGTTGTAAAACACATTTAACTCTTTAAAGTTTGTTTTGTCTGGGTTTGGCGAGCAGCTTCAGCTAAGAGGAGCCAAGGGGGATTAATGGGTAGTATGAGCGCTCCCTGTGGGGAAGTAGGGAGAATCACCTCTTATTTGTGTTTTATGTAGGTTCATTGTACAAGGAGTTGTTAGGAGTTTTGAGTTGGTCGTTTTTGCAGTTGTATTTTCAAGTTTATATGAACTGTTTACCGCTTTCTCGCAGTGCGCAATAAAAGGGGACCTTCCTCACAGTGGGGTCATTGGCTGTTTCGGATGGCTATGGCTAACCGCTCATCTAAATGGTGCACCTGGAACATTAAATGGGAGTAATTCACCAATTGATGCTTTCAGGCCTCAGAAAGGAAAGGGTCAATGTAGCCTTGGTGCCTGAGAAAAATACATCTAACCAATAAGGAACATTTAAAGTTACAGAAGAGAGTGTTTGGCTGGATATTATTTTTATCCTTTAATTCAAAATGAAGAGGAGTAGCTTTTCTCATTCAGAAGAACCTTCTATAACAGTTGTTTGTCCAAATTAAGGACGAATGTCACCTTTTTCTGATCCATAAAGCTTTAGTGCATAGAAATGAACATGGGAGAGAGTCAGAGATTCATAGAGATATACAGCATGGAAACAGACCCTTCGGTCCAACCCATCCATGCCGACTAGATATCCCAACCAATCTAGTCCCACCTGACAGCACCCTGCCCATATCCAAAGAAACCCTTCTTATTCATATACCCATCCAAATGTCTCTTAAATGTTGCAATTGTACCAACCTCCACCACTTCCTCTGGTAGCTCATTCCATACATGTACCACCCTTGAAAGGTTGCCTTTCAGGTCTCTTTTATATCTTTCACTTCTCACCCTAAACCTATGCCCTCTAGTTCTGGACTTCCCAACCCCATGGAAATGACCCTTTGCCTATTTACCCTATCCATGCCCCTCATAATTTTGTGCAACTCTAGAAAGTCTCCTCTCAGCCTGCGATGCTCCAGAGAAAACAGCCCCAGCCTGTACAGCCTATCCCTAGAGCTGAAATCCTCCAACACTGGCAACATCCTTGTAAAACATTTCTTGAAGGAGACCAGAATTACACGCAATATTCCAACAGTGGTCTAAACAATGTACTGCACAGCTGCAACATGACCTCCCAACTCCTGTACCCAATACTCTGAACAATAAAAGAAAGCATACAAACCGCCTTATTCACTATCTTATCTACCTGTGACTACACTTTCAAGGAGCAATGAACCTGCACTCCAAGGTCTCTTTGTTCAGCAACACTCCCTAGGACCTTTCCATTAATTGTATAAGTTCTGCAAAGATTTGCTTTCCCAAATTGCAGCACCTTGCATTAATCTGCATTGCACTCCATCTGCCACTTTTCAGCCAATTGGCTCAATTGGTCCAGATCCTGTTGTAATCTGAGGTGACCCTCTTCGCTGTCCACTACATCTGCAATTTTGGTGTCATCTGCAAACTTACTAACTGTACCTCTTATGTTCGCATGCAAATCATTTATGTAAATGCAAAAACGTAGTGGACCCAGCACCGATCCTTGTGGCACTCCACTGGTCACAGGCCTCCATTCTGAAAAAAAAACAACCCTCCACCACCAGCCTCTCTCTTGTACCGTTGAGCCAGTTCTATATCCAAGTGGCTAGTTCCCTTGTATTCCATGAGATCTAACCTTGCTAATCAGTCTCCCATGAGGAACCTTGTCGAATGCCTTACTGAAGTCCATATAGATCGCATCCACGGATTTGCCCTCATCAATCCTCGATGTTACTTCTTCAAAAAACTCAATCAAGTTTGTGAGACATGATTTCCCACGCACAAAGCCATGGGGGCTATCCCTAATCAGTTCTTGCCTCTCCAAATACATGTTCATCATATCCCTCAGTTTGCCCACCACCGAGGTCAGGCTCACTGGTCTATAGTTCTCTGGTTTGTCCTTACCACCCTTCTTAAACAGTGGCACTACGTTTGCCAACCTCCAGTCTTCCGGCACCTCACGTGCGACTAGTGATGATACAAATACCTCAGCAAGGGGCCCAGCTATCTCTTATCTAGCTTCAAGCAGAGTTTTCGGCTACACCTGATCAGGACCTATGGGTTTATCCACCTTTACACATTCAAGAAATCCAGCACTTCCTCCTCTGTAATCTGGACATTTTGCAAGATGTCACCATCTATTTCCCTGCAGTCTATATCTTCCGTATCCTTTTCCACAGTAATTAATGATGCAAAATATTCATTTAGTATCTCCCCACTTCTCGGCGACTCCACACAAAGGCTGACTTGCTGATGTTTGAGGGGCCCTATTCTCTCCCTAGTTTCAATAGACAATAGACAATAGATGCAGGAGTAGGCCATTCCACCCTTTGAGCCTGCACCGCCATTCAATATGATCATGGCTGATCATTCCCAATCAGTATCCTGTTCCAGCCTTATCTCCATAACCCTTGATTCCACTATCTTTAAGAGCTCTATCCAATTCTTTCTTAAATGAATCCAGAGACTGGACCTCCACTGCCCTCTGGGGCAGAGCATTCCACACAGCCACCACTCTCTGGGTGAAGTAGTTTCTCCTCATCTCTGTCCTAAATGGTCTACCCCGTATTTTTAAGTTGTGTCCTCTGGTTCGGCACTCCCCCATCAGTGGAAATATGTTTCCTCCTGCCAGAGTGTCCAATCCTTTCATAATCCTATACGTTTCAATCAGATCCCCTCTCAGTCTTCTAAACTCAAGGGTATACAAGTCCAGTCGTTTCAGTCTTTCCGTGTAAGGCAATCCTGCCATTCCAGGAATTGACCTCGTGAACCTACGCTGCACTCCCTCAATAGCCAGAATGTCTTTCCTCAAATTTGGAGACCAGAACAGTACACAGTACTCCAGGTGTGGTCTCAGCAGGGCCCTGTACAGCTGCAGAAACACCTCTTTGCTTCTATACTCAATTCCTCTTGTTATGAAGGCCAGCATGCTATTAGCCTTCTTCACGACCTGCTGTACCTGCATGCTTGCCTTCATTGACTGGTGGACAAGAACACCCAGATCTCTCTGAACAGCCCCTTTACCTAATTTGATACCATTGAGTTAGTAATCTGCCTTCCTGTTCTTGCCACCAAAGTGGATAACCAGACATTTATCCACATTAAACTGCATCTGCCATGCATCTGCCCACTCACCTAGCTTGTCCAGGTCACCCTGTAATCTTCTAACATCCAAATCACATTTCACCCTACCACCCAGCTTTGTATCATCAGCAAATTTGCTAATGTTATTGCTGATACCATCTTCTATATCATTTACATATATTGTAAAAAGCTGCGGTCCCAGCACGGATCCCTGCGGTACCCCACTGGTCACTGCCTGCCATTCATAAATGGAGCCGTTAATCACTACCCTTTGTTTCCTATTAGCCAACCAATTCTCTATCCAATCTAGTACTTTGCCCCCAATACCGTGCGCCCTAATTTTACTCACTAACCTCTAGTGTGGGACTTTATCAAAAGCTTTCTGAAAGTCCAGGTACACTACATCCACTCGATCTCCCTCGTCCATCTTCCGAGTTACATCCTCAAAAAATTCAAGAAGATTAGTCAAGCATGATTTCCCCTTCATAAATCCATGCTGACTCTGTCCTATCCTGTTACTACTATCCAGATGTGCCGTAATTTCATCCTTTATAATAGAGTCCAGCATCTTTCCCACCACTGAGGTCAGACTAACTGGTCTATAATTTCCTGCTTTCTCCCACCCACCCTTCTTAAAAAGTGACACAACATTAGCCGCCCTCCAATCCTCAGGAACCGACCCCGATTCTATTGAACTCTGGAAAATAATCACCAGCGCATCCACGATTTCCCGGCCACCTCCTTCAGTACCCTGGGATGCAGGCCATCAGGTCCCGGAGACTTATCAACCTTCAGACCTGACAGTCTCTCCAACACCAAATCCTGGCAAATATAAATTCCCTTAAGTTCAGGTCCTTCAGCCACTGTTACCTCAGGGAGATTGCTTGTGTCTTCTCCAGTAAACACAGATCTGAAGTACCCATTTAATTCCTCTGCAATTTCTTTGTTCCCAGTAATATATTCCCCTGTTTCCTTTTTGTCCTTAATATATTTGTAAAAACCCTTTGCATTCTCCATAATTATATTTGCAAAAGCTATCTCATGTCCCATTTTTGCCCTCCTGATTTCCCTCTTAAGTCAGCTCCTACTTCCCTTGTACTCTTCTAAGGATTCACTTAATCTATCCTGTCTATACCTGACATATGCTTCCTTCTTTTTCTTAACCAAACCCTCAATTTCTTTAGTTATCCAGCATTCCATATACCTACCAGCCTTTCATTTCACCCTGATTGGAATATACTTTCTCTGGATTCTTGTTATCTAATTTCTGAAGGCTTCCTATTTTCCCTTTACCTACGAAAATCTGCCTGCAATCAGCTTTCGAACGTTCTTGCCTAATACCGTCAAAATCGGCCTTTCTCCAATTTAGAACTTAAACTTTTCGATCTGGTCTATTCTTTTCCATCACTATTTTAAAATGAATATGGTCGCTGGCCCCAAATTCCTCCCCCACTGACACCTCAGTCACCTGCTCTGCTATATTTCCCAAGAGTAGGTCAAGTTTTGCACCTTCTCTAGTAGGTATATCCATATATTGAATCTGAAAATTGTCTTGTACGTACTTAAGAAGTTCCTCTCCATCTAAACCTTTAACATGTTGGAAGTCCCAGTCTATGTTTGGTAAGTTAAAAACCCCCACTATACCTACCCTATTATTCTTACGGATAGCTGAGATATCCATACAAGTATGTTTATCAATTTCCCTCTGACTATTGGGGGACGGGGGGGGGTCTATATTACAATCCCATGAAGGTGATCATCTCTTCCTTATTTCTCAGTTCCACCCAAATAACGTCCCTGGATATATTTCCGGAAATATCCTCTCTCAGCACAGCTGTAATGCGATCCCTTATCAAAAATGCCACTCCCCTCCTCTCTTGCGTCCCTTTCTATCCTTCCTGGAACATTAAGCTGTCAGTCCTGCCCATCCCTGAGTCATGTTTCTGTAATTGCTATGATATCCCAGTCCCATGTTCCTAACCATGCCCTGAGTTCATCTGCCTTCCCTGTTAGGCATCTTGCATTGAATACATGCAGTTTAATTTATCATTCCTACATTGTCCCTGCCTACCCTGACTGTTTGATTGACTTCTGTTCTCAAGTGTACCAGTCTCAGATTGTTCTCTTTCTTCAGTATCTCTGTGGGTACCTCCCCCCTCTACCACCATACTAGTCTAAATCCACCGAGCAGTTCTAGCAAATATCTGTTTCAGTATATTACTCCCTTTCCAATTTAGTTGCAATCTGTCCTTCTTGTACAGGTTATTTCTCCCCCAAAAGAGATTCCAATGATCCAAAAATGTGAGTCCTTCTCCCATGCACCAGCTCCTCAGCCATGCATTCATCTGCTCTATCCTCCTGTTGCTGCCCTCACTAGCTCGTAGCGCTGGGAGTAATCCAGATATTAGTACCCTTGAGGACTTCTTTTTAAATATCTGCCTAACTCTTTCTAATCTCACTTCAGAATCTCAAACTTTTCTTGTCCTCTATCGTTGATCCAATGTGGACAATGACCTCTCGCTGAGCCCTCTCCCCCCTTGAGAATATACTGCAGACTCTCTGAGACATCCTTGATTCTGGTACCAGGGAAACACCACTCCATTCTGCTTTTCCTCTACTGACCACAGAAACGTCTGTCTCTACCTCGGATTACAGAATCCTCTAACACAATTGATCACTTGGAAGCCGATGTACCACTCGTTGCATTAGAGCCAATCATAATGCCAGAAACTTGACTGTTCGTGCTACGTTCCCCTGAGAAGCCATCACCCCCTACATTTTCCAAAACACCATACCTGTTTGAAATGGGTGCATCCACAAAAGACTCCGCCCTGGGTGCCTACCTCTCTTACCCTTCTTGGTGTTAACCCATCTTATGTGACTGTATCTGAGACTTGCCCCCTTCCTATAACTGCCATCCATCACATACTGCTGCTGTTGCAAATTCCTCATTGCTTCTAACTGACTATCCAAACGATCCATTTGATCTGGTCAGACTCGTATCCAACAGCATTTATGGCAGATATAATCTGCAGTAACCCTTAAACTCTCTTTAAACTCCCACATCTGACAAGAAGTACACATCACTGCAAAGGCCAGTTTTGCTCCTTCACAATTTACAGACCCCCAAAAAAACACCGTCTTATTCCTCTACAAAACACTGCACCAGGTTAAAGTAATAGCGATTGCTTTTATTTTAAGTTTAATCAAGAGTGTTATCTCCAAAAACATATGATCAAGAAAGAACCAACTATACTCACTACTGCAGCTTTTCTATTGTACAGAATTAAAACAACGATTAACTGATCTTATTCTGTATTGTGAACTTCGCCCAAACAGGTTTCTTCAAGATTAGTTGTGAAATTCACTGTTTGTTAGTTTTTGCAGACGCACTCCGATGTCCAGCGATACATGAATTCAAAAACAGCAAAGGCAGTAATTGTGCAGGTTCTCTCCATCTCTCTCTTTCTCTCTCTCTCTCTCTCTCTCTCCATCTTCCCGCCCCCACCCCCGCACTGTCCTCACCACGTGCTTCTTTTGTCTGTTCTTCCCGCTTTTGAAACTGCTGTTGTTTTGACATTGTTTATTTTTCCCCAAAGTTCCAAAACAATGCAACAGCATATAAAGCAGTAATTGCTGCTCCTGGAATTCGAGGAAATCACCTCCAGCATCTAAAATACCTCAAAAAACGTTCTGCAGCCAGAAAGTTTTCCCGTCCTCCATCTTGCACCTGGTAAACCCTTCAAATTAACGGATGCACTCTCCAGGTTGATGGCCCTTGCGGGGCGTCATACAATTTTAGGGGGAGACTTTAACCAATAATGGATCCCAAGGTGGATAGGGTCTTTCGGGTTCTCAACGACATTTTCCTGCAATCTAGGCAGCTGGTGTATCTAAACAGGGAGCTGGCCTTGGTGGATGTGTGGAGATTGTTCACCCTTAGGGTAAGGACTTCACCTTTTTACCTAACCCACATAAGTGCCAAACTAGGATTGACATGTTTTTGCCCTATTGGCCTTTTTGAATTCAGTGCTGTCCTGTAGAATTGGGAACATAGCTATTTCTGATCATGCGACAGTGTACATGGAGGTTTATGATGGTGGCGAAGGGACGGGCTCACAGCAGTGGTGCATGTATACCTTCCAACTGAGGGATAGCTAATCATAGAGTCGTAGAGACGTACAGCATGGAAATAGACCTTTCAATCAAACACATAAATGCCAACCAGATGTCCCAACCCAATCTTGTCCCACCTGCCAGCACCCAGCACATATCCTTCTAAACTCTTCCTATTCATATACCCATCCAAATGCCTCTTAAATATTGTAATTGTACCAGCCTCCACCACATCCTCTGGCAGATCATTCCACATGTGTATCACCCTCTGCGTGAAACAGTTGATCCTTGGGTCTCGTTTATATATTTACACTCTCACCATAAACCTATGCCCTTTCATTCTGGACTCTGCGACCCCAGGGAAAAGACTTTATCTATTTCTCCTATCCATGACCCTCATACTTTTGTAAACCTCTATAAGGTCACCACTCAGGCTATGACGCTGCTGAGAAAACAGCCCCAGCCTCTCCCTGTCAGTCCCTCCCTGTAGTTGCAGTCCTCCAACCCTGGCAACATCCTTGTAAATCTTTTCATAGCATCTTTCCGATAGGAAGGAGACCAGAATTACACGCAATATTCCAACAGTGGTCGAACCAATGTCCTGTACAGCCACAACATGACCTCCCAACTGCTGTACTCAATACTCTGACCTATAAAGGAAAGCTTACCAAACGCCTTTCTCACGATCCTATCTACCTGCGACTCCACTTTCAAGGAGGTATGAACCTGCACTCCAAGGTCTCTTTGTCCAGCAACACTCCCTGGCACCTTGCTATTAAGTGTATAAATCCTGCTAAGATTTGCTTTCTTCTTGAATATTTTTCATGGTATTTAAAAAATTTTGCACATCAATTTGGACGGCCAGTAATCCGACGGTGCTTTGGGAGACTGCCAAGGCCTATGCAAGGGGTCTCGGCGACTCGGAAGTGGTAGAAGGGAGAGCAGCAGTTGACAGAGAGTATTTTGACAGACTGTCTGTAACTAAGTTGCAGCAGATTACAATGCTCCGCGCTACTCTGAATGCTGCGCTCACACAGACAGCAAAAAGAGCGATTTCCTTTCTGAAAAAAGGGTTTTCGATTATTGTGATAACCCAGGCAGATATCTGGAATACTTGGCCAGAAATAAAAGTGCCCCCAGTCTATCACATCCATTAGTACGTGTGCTGTTAAAATCGCCTGCGATCCTAGAAAGATTAATGCAGCATTCATGAAGTTCTTTTCTGAGCTCTTCCAGTCAGAGGGCTGTTAGGACAGGTTGGCGACAATGAAGCCCTTTTTTAGTACCCTGGACCTCCCAGGTGGAACTTCAGAGCAGGCGTCTCTTTTGAATGCCCCTATGACATGCCAAAAGATACAGGAGGCCGTGAGGCAGCTCCAGAGTGGTAAAGCACCGGACCCAGATGGATTTTAGAGTGAGATTTAAAAGGAGTTTGTAGACATGCTGACTGTGCCAATGTTGGATATGCACAATTCTTCATACAGTCAGGCCTGCCTCCCATCCTCTCCGAGAGAAGGAAAAAATTTGTCTTATTCTCCCGAGGATTGCACTTCATAAAAGCCTTTATACTTATTAATTATGGACTTTTATATTTTGGTGAAAATGCTGGCATTGAAGCTGGAGAAGGTCTTGCCCTTCATTGTGAAATGGGACCAGACAGGTTTTATTAGGGGTCACAGGTCATCTAATAATGATAGGAGAGTGCTAATATGGTTCAGGTGTGCCAGCAAGGGTCGATTCCGGTCTTGTAGTGGATGCAGAGAAAACATTTGACTGGGTGGAGTGGCCGTGCCTCTATTATGTCCTGGAATGGTTTGGCCTTTGAGAGGCTTTTGCCGGGTGGGTGATAGTATTGAAAATGAGTTGATGGAAAAGTGCAGCAGATCAGGCAGTATCCAAGGAGCAGGGGAATCGACGTTTCGGGCATGAGCCCTTCTTTAGCCCTGAAGAAGGGCTCATGCCCGAAACGTCAATTCCCCTGCTCCTTGGATGCTACCTGTCCTGCTGCGCTTTTCCAGCAACACATTTTCAGCTCTGATATCCAGCATCTGCAGTCCTCACTTTCTCCTTGGTTGACAGTATTATCTAATCACACATGGTATAAGGTCTGACAATTTTAGCAATGGCAGATTCAGCCGTCAAGGGTGTCCTCTTTCACCGTTACTATTTATATTAGTGACTGAGCCGTTGGCAGAGCCAATCCGGAGGGACCACAATGTTACTGCCCTGGAGGGAGGATCAGGATGGCATAAGATCACACTTTATGCAGATGACGTTCTTCTCTTTCTAACTAACTCGATGATATCTGTGCCTCAAGTGATTAATGTATTTGGATATTTCTTGGGGTATATAAAAACTTTATAAAATCGGAGACTATGTCTGTCTGGGTCTTATTAAAATACCCGATCTTGGAGGTGGAATCCAATTCCCTTTCAGATGGTCAGAGGGAGGTTTCCTGTATTGAGGCATTTTTATCACTCCATGCTTCAATCAATTAGATAAAGCTATCTTCCTGCAGTTGCTCAAGAACATAAGGCAGGACCTGCAGCACTGGGAGGATCTTCCTATATCCTAGTTGGGAAGAGTATCTCCGGTCAAAATGAATGTGTTCATCCATTTATTATATCCCAGGCAAACGCACCTTTTGATACTGCCCAGTTAGCCTATACGGAGCTTTACAGTCGGCTTGGATGTTTTATTTGAGATCACAGGCAGCCTCTTATGGAGCTCACCCAATTGCAGATTCCACGGGAGCTGAGGGATGAGGATTGTACACACTTGAATAAATACCAATTGAGTTCCCTCCTAGCCTATTTGACTGATTTGATTTGCCAAGACCCGCGGTCAATGTGGTCGGACATCAATGCCTCCCAGGCAAAATGTCCCCTCATTAATCTGTTGTTCATGGAGAAGCTGCGGACTGTTATGGACCATTGCAGAAATCCAACTGTCCTGAACACAGTTAAAGCATGGAAAATGATGCAACAAAGTGAGGGCAATTTGCAAAAAAAAACTTCCCCTTTTACTCCCATTGTAGGATTGATGGATTCTGGCATTTGGCTCTGGGAGTCCAGAGGACTTTTTTGTTTGGGAGACTTAATTGACGGGGTGGGCATGACGTCTTTCGAGCAGCTGAGCCAGAAATATGAGCTATCTATGAGATTAGGGATTTTATACGGAAAAAAAAACTACATTAATGGTTAGTCCCCATAAGTCGAATATGGAGGTGAAAGTGCTTCAGTCCACGGGAACTCTCTCAGTCAGCAATCTCTAGCATTTAATAGGAAGTAGTGTCTCAAAGGACATCGAGCAGCTGTGTGGGATTTGGGTTCAGCAATTGGGGGTGGAATCTTCAACAGCGGAGTGGGCAGATATTTGGAAGAATGTCTGGAAGATTTCGATTTGCAATAGGGCGCAAGCTATGCAACTGAAGGTACTCCACAGGGTATATTTGGCATCGGAGTAGCTTGCCAAATTTAAGAAAGGAGCGTCCCCGATGTGCCCAAATGTAAAACAGATGTGGGTACTCATACTCATTGTTTATGGTCATGCCACTAACCTTGTAGCTATTAGGGCCCTATAGCGAGTGTTTTGGAAGGGGTCTTTAGAACCGTGGTCAAGACAGATCTGAAATCCCACCTCTTGGGTTTGCCAGATCACCCATGTTTGGGAAGAAGTTGTTTAGTATTCTTTCATTTTTTGCTAGAAAGAATATTCTGATGAGATGGGTGTCGGACAATCCCCAGGATTCTCGGGGTTGTGCAGGTTAGTTATGAAGCACATCCCCCTGGTCTTCCTTACAATTATCATGCAAACAGAAAATTGAACTTTTTCATAGGACGTAGTGGTCCTTTTTGAACCATGTAGGCGCGGACATTTTGGCTATTTTGGTCAGGGCCTTTGTGTAACCATAAACATTGTGTCTAGTGTCCTCGATGCCCAATGGGAGGAAGAATTCTGAACAAACACGGCTTCACAATGCAAGCTCTCGATACACTAAGGAGCCAATTGGGACTCACAGCCGGAACATACATATGCACATTTTTTCTGAGCTTGATAATGATATCCATGGGAACCCAGGGATATGAGCACCAACTGCTAGGTTAAGGTACAGAAGGACGGATATTCATGTTATAATTGGATGATTACTTCACTGACAAATCGAATCAAATGGCTCTTCTCAGCGGAATAGGACTAGCTGGAGATATCAGACTTTGGGGACGGCGTCCAATAAAAAGAATAAGAACATAAAATAAATATGCTGAGAGATAAGCTCAAATGGTCAATTTTATCAGATGCCCAATCCGCCACAGAGAATCAGACACCATAATACAGAGGAGACATCCGTTTAGCATGAAGCACAGTGCAGACCAGGCTAGAGTACTGCTCAATACAACCCAGTCCTCTGTACAGACAGTGCAGACGACACCAGTCCGTGGGGAGCCGTGCAGTGTATAACAGTGAATTGCTCTGCAAAGCTAGAGGACTTACCCTCACAGCATGAACAGTTGAGTACACCCCTCAGTACATTTATCTGTAAACCAGGAGCAGTTACCCTCCCAGCATGAAGTGCTGTGTACACCAACCCAGAGCATTGATTTCTAAATCTGGAGGAGTTACCCTCCCAGCATGTCGAGCTGTGTACTCCATCCCAGTGCATTGAACTGTAAACCAGGAGCAGCTACCCTCCCAGCATATAAGGCTTTGTGCGTCACTCCAGTGCATTGATCTGAAAACCAGGAGCAGTTACCCACCCAGTATGTAGAGTTGTGTCCATCACCCTAGTACATTGTTCAGTAACATTGTGTTAGATCACTGCCCAGTGTGGGGAAACTTGCAGCAAATGCTGGAAGTAACAGGATATGTAGCTCCCTTCCATTTACAGCTTCATACTTCCATTGTGCCAAGGAATTTAGAACATCTAGTCAAAAGGAAGGAGGAAGTTTACTTAAGGTTGAGGAGGCAAGGATCAGACAGGGCTCCAGAGGGTTACAAGTTAACCAGGAAGGAACTGAAGAATGAACTCAGGAGAGTAAGAAGCAGGCATGAAAAAGTCTTGGTGGGTAAAAGCAAAGACGTTCTACACGTATGTCAGGAACAAGAGGACGGCCAGAGTGAGGGTAGGACTCATCACAGATTGTGGAGGCAATTTGCGTCATGAGTTGGAAGAGGTAGGGAATGTCCTTAATGAATTCTTTGCTTCAGAATTCACTACTGAGAGGGGCATTGAAGTTTATGGGGAGAGTGTGAAACAGGCTGATATGCTAGAACAGGAGGATGTGACGAAAAATTTGAGATACACGAGGATAAATAATTCTCCTTGGCCAAACAGAATATAAGTAATTATTCTACAGTAAACGAGAGAAGAGATTGCTGCATGTTTGGCAATGATCTTTGCATCCTCACTGTCCATTGGAGTCAGGCCTGATGAAAAGAGTTTGGCAAATGTTATTCCCGTGTTAAGCAATGGAATAGGGATAATCTTGGGAATTATAGACTAATCAATCTCAAGACAGTGGTGGCAAAGAATTGGTGAGGATTCTGAGAGACATGATTTATGATTACGTGGGGAAATAAATCGCTTGATAGAGATAGTCAGTAGGCCTTTGTGAGGAGCAATTCATGCCTCACGAATCTTTTTGAATCATTTTAGGATGTGACAAAACACATTTATGAAGGTAGATCAATGGATGTGGTGTATATAGATTTTAGCAAGACATTTGATAAAGTTACCCACAGTAGGCTCATTCAGAAAGTAAGTAGGCATGGGATGCTGGGAAATCTGGTTGTCTGGATACACAATTCCTGGCCCATAGAAGACTGAGGTTGGTAGTAGATAGAAAGCATTCAGTCTGGAGCTCTGTGATTAATGGTGTCCTGCAGAATCAGTTTTAGGACTTCTGCACTTTGCGATTTTTACTAATGGCTTGGATGAGGAAGTGGACATACGGATTAGTACGTTTGCCGATAACACAAAGGTTGATGGAGTTCTGGATAATGTTGAGGTATATTGTAAGTTGCAATGGAACATTGACAGGATTCAGAAATGAGCTGATGAGAAGCAGATCAAGTTAAACCTTTAAAAATGTGAAGTCATTCACTTTGGAGGGTGGAATTTGAATGAAGAATATTGAGCTAAAGGCAACATTCTTGGAAGTGCAGAGGAACAGAGGGATCTTGGGGTCCATGTCCAGAGATCCCTCACAGTTACCACCCATGTTGATGGTAAATCGGCAAAAGCGAGGACTGAAATGCTGGATATCAGAGTCAAGATTAGGGTGGTGCTGGAAAGCATAGCAGGTCACACAGCATCCGAGGAGCAGGAAAATTGACGTTTCAAGCAGAAGCCCTTCGTCATCTGTTGAAGGGCTTCTGCCCGAAACATCAATTTCCCCGCTCCTCGGATGCTGCCTGACCTGCTGTGCTTTTCCAACACCACCCTAACCTTGAGCCAGGTTGATGTGGTTGTTAAGAAAGTATGTATTGTCTTGGCTTTCACAAACTACGGAACTGAGTTTCAGAATCGTGAGATTATGCAACAGCTCTATAAAGCTCGGAATAAACCACTGTTATGAAGTTGAATGTGTTTACAGTACCTAATAAGAGAGAGTGAATGTTGTTCTGCACTGTGAGCTTGCAAACACCAGTCCTATGACCAGCGAGCAGTCCCAGAGTATACTGGAAAATATAAAGCATGCAACGTTTGGCTGTGAAACAGATATATCTTGAGATTTGGTTGCTGATTGAGAACAATTCAAATTTAACCATTTAGTTTAAATTATGCCCTAGAACATAAAAGTCAATCGATTTTGAATTTATTATTTTCCAACATCTAATCAATGAGATGATCAAATATTGAGTGGCTTAAAAGAGGCAGGCATTTCGCTAGTTGGGCTGAGAGTAACTGCTATCTAGAGAGAGACTGCCATGCAAAACTCTCTCTGACAAAGATACTGTTTTTGTATGAAACATCCTTCCACTAAAATTCAGAAGACAACCCAGGAAGATCTTCAGCTGAAAGAAAGATGACACTGGAGATGACAGATGCTGTATGGTTTTGAAATTAAGTTGATGCAATTTTAATATGTGCTTTTCTTATTGGAACATTATGTTGTTATAAAGTTGGAGGTAAATACCAACCAGTTCAGAGAAAAAGGGGCTTCGAGTTGGGAATAGCTGTTGTTCAATGTTCACGTTTAGAGATAAAGAATAAATTGATATTATTTATACTTAAAGAGTGAAGTTTGAGATGTGTCACTCGTACTTTAACAGCTTACTATGCGAGTTGAGCTTTTCTCACTGTTTGCTTTAATTAGCGGAAGGGTTCATCGCCGTGATGTAACACTACACAAGGAACATTGTGTTCAGTTCTGGTCGCCTTGTCATAGAAAAATGTGGAAGCCATAGAGAGAGTGCAGATGACCTCCTGCAGTGCAACAGAAATATTAACACACACCACACAGAGCAAGTGAAATATTGGGAATGTCACCACGTGAAAAGTAAATACTGGCAGACTCTTGATGTCTCTATCAACATCAGTGTGTCAGCGTGTGTATAGTATGTCTGTATTGATGACAGTGTATCTGTGTGTGCATGCGTATCAGTGAATCGGTATGTATCTCTGTATGTCTGTATTAGTATCTGTGTTACTGTGTCAGTTCTTTTTTGTGTGTGTATCTATAACCAATAATGTGTGTTTTTGCGTGTCTGTATTCGCCTCTGTGTGTTTTTGTGTGTATCCATGTGCATAGCGGATATGTCAGCCTCTGTGGTGTTCAAAGTGAAGCAATGCCTCCTCAGTTGGGCTTCACACTCGACTACATCGATGGCATTCCTGGTGAAGTGCTCTAGCCCAAAACATTAATTTTCCTGCTCCTCAAAAGCTGCCTGACCTGCTGTGCTTTTACAGCACTGTGATCTCCAGCATCTGCAGACCTCACTTTCTCACATCAGATTTTCAGTCTGGGAGGGAGCCAGCTCACAGCACCATCCAAACTGACAGCACCATCACCACACATACGCGCGCACACACATATAGGCAGGTATAGGGAGTGTCGTAATTGTACTGAGGACCCTAAGAGTGGAGAATGCACATGTAGAGTAATGGCTGCGCTCCTTCTACAACGTGGAAGTGATTTCTCTTTGAAGATTATTCGTGACACGGAGTGTACACAATATAGAGTATTTCCACTGCAACTGCATCCAATGAAGGTCGACTGAAACATTTGTAAATTGATGTAATGCGTTTATTACACGTTCTTTAACTTGAAATCTTTTGTAATGCACTCTTACAAATTGTAAGTGAGAAAAGATTGAAAAGTCCTGAAACTAACCCAGTGATGTTGGTAATATCTCAAGAACAATATCACTGGGTAACAGACGAAAGTGCTCATTGCTTAAAAAGGCGTTATTTGAAAACCCAAGCAGCCGTGCAATCTGAGAGATTTACAGAATTTGATGTCATCCGAGAGAGAATAAAATCTGACATTTAGCCAGGGTAGGACTGCAGAGGGTGGCACTTTACGGCTCTACACTTAACAGTGACAGTCAGTAGAGATGGAGGAAGGGGGAGGGTGTTGGTGTCAGTTTCAGTGGATTTACCCCAAAACCTTCAAAGATCACGTTTAACAGAGATGCAGACAGAGATACACACAAACATACATAGACACATTAAACACACAACACATATAGATTCAGGTATCAATACTTACACACTAAGACATGCACACTCCTGCAGACAGAAAAAGTAATTTATTTAAGATAGAGATAAATACATTATTCATAAAAAAGGGAACCATTTGATCAGTTGGCGAAGGCAGAAGAATGTGGCTGAGAAACGTTTCAGCTGAAAATGTGTTGCTGGAAAAGCGCAGCAGGTCAGGCATCATCTAAGGAACTGGAGAATCGACGTTTTGGGCATCAGCCCTTCTTCAGTCCTTGGATGCTGCCTGACCTGATACTCTTTTCCAGCAACACATTTGAAGCTCTGATGTCCAGTCCTCACTTCTGAGAAACGTTTCACCCGTATTCAAACGGCACAGCAGATCCGATTGGCTAAATGGCTTAATTCTGCTCCAATTCCCTATTTTCTGAGGTGATTCATTTTGGAAGATCAAGTTCAAATGCAGATTACAGGGTCAAAGGTAGCATTCTTGGGCGTGTGGAGGAACAGGCGGATTTTAGGCTCCATGTCTTTAGGTACCGACAAGTTACCATTCAAGTTGATAGGGTTGTTAAGAGAAGCATGGTGAGTTGGTTTTCGTGAACAGACAAATTGAGTTTAAGACCTGCGAGATTATGCTATAGCTCTATAAAACCCTGGTTAGACCACACTTGAAGTATTGTGTTGAGTTCTGGTCGCACCATTACGGAAATAAATTGGAAACTTTCCAGAGGGTGCATACAGGATTTACCAGGATGTTGCCTGTGCAGGAGGGCATGTCTTATGCAGAATTTCCAAGGGAGCTAGGGTTTTCTCATTGGATTGAGGAAGGATGAGAGCTACATAATATAGGTGTGCAAGATGATTAGGCATAGATGGAGAGGACAACTGGAGACTGTTTACAGGTGTGGAAATGGCTATCACGCAGGGAGCATAATTTTAAAGTGATTGGAGGAAGGCTGAGAGGAGATTCCAGCGACAGTATTTTCTTTCTACAGATAGTGGTAGGTGCATGGAATGCACAGCCAGCTGTGGTAGTAGAATCAGATACATTAGGGACATTCAAGCAACTCTTGGATAGACACATGGATGATAATAAAATGAAGGATATGAAGTTTAGATTAGTCTTAGACTAGGATAAAAGGTTGACACAACATCGAAGGCTGAAGGACTGTGCTGTGCTGAACTGTTCTATGTTCCAATTTCCTACTCTTGTGAGCTTATGGTATCTGGAGTTTATCTAATCTCAGTTGAGGTTACATTTGGTAAGTATTTGATTGTCAGTTGTTAAAGGAAATGTGGAAAGGTTTGAGTGTTGAATGGACTATATCTATTTCTAAAAGTTGTGTCCCTGTGTCGAAAGATTGGTGATTGGCTTGAGGGCGACACATTTTAAGAATAAGGGCATTTCCATTTCTGACTGAGACAGGGATGTTCCTTTCTGTTTAGGGTTGGGTGATCTGTAGTGTTCCCACGCCCAAGCAGCAGTGAAGACTGGGTTACTAAAAGCATTCAAAAGTGAGTTCCATAGATCATTAATGAACAAAAGAATCCACGTTTATTGGGAACAGACAGGAAAGGGGAGTTTAGTTACATTCACATCAACAATGCACATTCTAAATGGAGCAGCAGGCGCGAAGGGCTGAATGGCCACCTGCTGTTCCTAACCCATGTCTTTTTCTCTCACTCAAACGCTCGATTCTGTTACAGAAGGAGAGGAAGGTCAAATTCAGCCCGTCGGCAATGAGACACGAAGACAAGTTTTTGCCCTCTAAGGATTTACAAAGGAAGATGATAAAGTCATTCAGACATTTGAGTGCATTACACATCACATGAGGAGGCCATCCAACCTTTCTAAGCTGCTACACAGGAACAGGGAACCCTGAGTAACTATCAGGAAATCGAAGTAGGGATTGGTGCTTGTTTTCAATTTGGAAAGCTGAAACGTGGTGGAGTTCCTGAGAACTCCAGTGCAAGATCAACAACTATTTGGAACCTGTCAATGATTTGGATGTGGGGACTGATTGGATTGGAGCTCAATTAGCTCAGCCACCAAGATATTAATTCAATAAGATGTCAAGTGGAGGTAGAGAGTTTGTAATGGGGTAGAGACAGGGGAGGCTAGTGTGTAAACCTTTAGCAGAAACAGTATAACCTGTCTGAATGAAGTTGATGCTGTGACAAAAGGGTAAAACAATAGTAAACTACTTAAAAGAAGAGAGATCACAAAACTCAGTGGTACAAAGGGATTTGTGCATCCTGGTACATGCATCACACAAAGTTATTATGCCGATGTGGTAAGTGGTAAGGAAATTATATGAAATTATTCTATTCCATGCAAAACCTGTCAGGATATTTTACTGCAACTGTACAGGGGCTTTCTGGAGCCATATCTGATGTATTGCGTGTAGTAATGATTCCCTAAACTGAAAAGTAAATATACTAAATTGATTCTGAAGCTTTGTAAAGAAGTACGTGTTCTTGGAAAGAAGGCCTTATTCGGTCATACGGCACAGAAAAAGACCTTTCGGTTCAACTTGTCCATGACGACATGATTTCTTCAATTAATCTCGTCCCATTTGCCAGCACTTGGACCATAATCCTTCCTATTCAAGTATCCATTCAAATAGCTTTTAAAAGTTGTAATTTTCCCAGCCACCAACACTTCCTTTGGCAGTTCATTCCATGCACTCTAAGAAAAGATTACCACTTTTATTTCTTTTAAATCTTTCTCCCTCACCTTCAAACTATGTGCTCTCGTTTTGGGCTCCCTCAACCTCAAAAAATGTCCTCCGGTAGTCACCATTTCCATGCCCCCTCATAATTTTATAAACCTCTACAAGGCCAGGGCAATTAAGGTTTGGAAATGAGAGAGTTTCATACTGAACCATATAAGATCTTGAGGAGAGTGCATCAGGTGCTTGGCTGTTGGACATTTCCTCTGGTGTGGGAAACTAGAACTAAAGATTCAAATTTAAGAGAACAATGTATTCATTTTAACACAGATAGCCCAAACACATGAATTTATTGGACAAAATTATGAGAACACATACAAACGCATCTTCAAATTATAGTTTATAAATTGCTCCTACATGGATCGGGAACAGAGACAATCATACAATCCAGTGCATATTCAAGGAGCCTTCATTTGGTCCAATTAGGTGGTCAGATAACATTATTGTATTTAGATTAGATTAGATTACTTACAGTGTGAAAACAGGCCCTTCGGCCCAACAAGCCCACAATGCCCCGCCGAAGCGCAACCCACCTGTACCCCTACATCTACCCCTTACCTAACACTACGGGCAATTTAGCATGGCCAATTCACCTGACCTGCACATCTTGGACTGTGGGAGGAAACCGGAGCACCCGGAGGAAACCCACGCAGACGTGGGGAGAATGTGCAAACTTCACACAGTCAGTCATCTGAGGCGGGAATTGAACCCGGTCTCTGGCGCTGTGAGGCAGCAGTGTCTAACCACTGTGCCACCATGCCGCCCACTAAATAGTCCATTTAAAAGTTGGAGAAGATGCAACCTGCGAGAGACATATTGTTTCTTTTGTTTCCTTATTCCTTCTCACAGCAAAGTATAAGAGGGGAAAACTCATCAGGCATTTTTAGCAGTCGTGAAGGATTCTTGTTGAGGATTCATTGGAATCTCCACATTGCCAGAAGCAAAGGGAATTCAGCCAAATCCAAATGTTCCAGGAAGGTATCCGATTGACAAAAGCTTGTGTGAACAGAATGACCTCAGATGCAGAATACAATTTAATATTTCCTTTGGTCTTGAATTTAACTTTTGCTACGCAAATCTCTTTCAAGCTGATATTCAGCAGAGATTTTTTCTGTTTGTCTTCATGCATGTGTAATTGTGTGTCTGTGACACGGTGAGTGTCTTAGTGTATGTGCCTGTGTATGTGTATGTTTCTGTGTATGCAAACTGCGTCTCGGTATACATTGAAAGATAAATATTAATGTACATATTTGTCCACAATGCTTGTCATGTATCTTTCCATTAGGTTAAGTAAGTTTACTTTGGTAAATTATTTTTCCAAATTTATGCTATCTACCTGACTTGTCCCAAACAAAGAACCTGACCAAGATTAGAATAGATTCCCTACAGTGTGGAAACAGGGCCTTCGGCCCAACAAGTCCACACCGACCCTCCGAAGAGCAACTCACCCAGACCCGTTCCCCTAAATTTACCCTGACTAATGCACGTAACACTACAGTCAATTTAGCATCGCCAATTCACCTAACTTACACATCTTTGTACTGTGGGAGGAAACCCACGCAGACACAGGGAGAACGTGCAAACTCCACACAGACAGCTTCCCAAGGTGGGAATTGAACCTGCGTCCCTGGCACTGTGAGGCAGCAGTGCTAACCACTGAGCCACTGTGCCGCCACTAGTCTGAGAACTACATCATTGATTATATCACCAACCTAGTCACATTTAAAATGTGTCATGACCAATGGAGGAGAGGGACTAGAAAATGAAACAGAGACCTCTCCAGCCCCAGTCTGAACAGGGATGAGGAGAAATTCAAAAAGGGCTGTTTGAGTGGAAATGGTCTTCCCCAGACGTTTGTGGTGCTTGTGTGTTTGCATTTATTGAAAGCCATGCGACTTCGATATTGGATGGTAAAGGACAATGAACTACAGAAAGGAAAGTAAGGTTGAAGCCACACCTGATCAGCCACAATCTTATTGCCTGGTGGAGAAGGCTCCAAAAGTCTAATAACCAGCCCTCCTCCTCAGTCCCATGTTCCTATGTTCGATTAAACCTCTCAAACCTTCTGGACAGGAACAGTCAGAGGCCATTTCCCCCAGTAACCTGGTGCACAGAAACAGCGGAAACCATTCAGCAGACGAAGACTGTCACACACTTTTTGACATGGCGTTGGAAAATATTCTTGGGAAAAGAAAGGGTAGGTGACGGTGTGAAACATCTCACTCCTCTGTCTTTACAGAACTGTCTTCATTTCTTGGTCATGTTGCCAATTCAGATTCACTGTAAATACAGCGCCCATACCTCACCCAGAGATGGCCCACAAAATCCTCTGTTCTCCCTGACTGCAACATCCAATAACAGAATTTTCAGGAAAATAACTTCCCAATAACAAAATGAGAGAACGTCAGATACAGGAATAGGTCATTTAGCCCTTCTGGCCTGTCTTTCCCTTCAATATGATCATAGCTAATCTGCAAAATCCTCAACTCTTCTTGTATGCTCAATCACTGCAGCCCTCAACATTCTGATGCCTCATATATCCATTGTGCCCCCTTCTAAACATCTTAGTGATCTACCTCCCCTACCTCTCTGGAATACAGAAATCCCGACAGTCACTACCCTCTGTGAGAAGGAAACGCTACTCACAAAGACACCGTGACCTATTCACATGAATAAAAATATGTACACGCGGTAACAGTGACTGGCCCAGATATCAAGGCAGGATTTCAAGGAACTCGAAAAAAATTGAATGCAATAGGAATGAATCGTGGTTAGATGTATTCAGAGGACAAGGGAAGGTATTCGTGATTGGTGAGGAACAATCATCTCTGTCACAGGACATCTCAGGGCGCATCCTCAAGGTAGCTTTCTTCAGCTGCTTCAACATCTTTCCCACATCATACATCAGAAGTGGGAGATGTTCACTGCAGATTGTTATAAATAATTTGTCACCTGTCCACTGCTGAAGCAATCCGTGTCCATGTGCAGCAAGACCTGGATAGCATATAAACTGTCTTGCTAAATTGAAGATAACATTCTTGTAACAGTCCTACTAGAAATTTCTCTTTCCCACAGGTAAATAAGAGGAGCTCATTCAGCATCTCAAGCTGTTTGCAACGGAATGTATTCAACCCACTGAAACTATTTGGCAAGAACAGACATAACCCATTCAGTCCCTCCTGCCGATTACAAAAGGAGGGAAGGAGTGTAGTCAGCACATCAAGGTGGTAAACAGGAACCAGAAGTTTCCAAGTCAGGTGTTCGAGTCTCTTCCATGTGACCAGGAAGAGGGCACTCAGCCTGTCAAGTCAATTATACCGAAATAGTAAGATGTCATTGATGCCCCAACATGACAAACAGTGAAGCAGAGACTACACAGATAAACCGCTCTATGTTGTTCCTCCTGGATCCATTGCGAGTGGTACACGTGTTACTTTAACTTGCCTTACAGAATGTGAGAAGGGAAAGTGGATGGTTCGTGCCAAGTCTCAATGAAATAGCTTCTGTCTCCGAGAAGACAGACTGTTGTTTTGATGAAGATTAGAAACTGGTGGGAATGCCTAACTCTTTCAGGAGTAAGGTATTGTTGCTGCTGACTGATTTGTGAACAATGGAGGTTCATACACCAACTGCATATTGAGACAGTGAGAGTTCATTCAGAGCCTGGAGCTGCCTCTCAACCAACATGGGGGCTCCGGGCAGGTCTGTGAACTATTGGGAATCAAATATCATAGACAAATGTAATGTTTTACCTGGCCACTGTCTTTTTCTTGACAATATGAGTGTCGTACCTAATCTTCAAGTTTAAATGTAAAAGCCTGTTATTCGCTCTCAGCGCCACGGATTAAACACTCATTTTCTTCACACTTTCCTCACGGTACCATCATCCCAGGGATAAATCTGGTGAAACTATTTTGCACTTTCTCAGTCGCAATGAAATAATTCCTTATAAGGGAGAGAGAATCTGTACTCAGTGGCCTAACTACTATCCAATCAACACGCTACAACTGCAAGAACATGAATTTACTTCAACACTTGAATCATTTTGTAATGAAGGACAACATACCATTTAATGTCCTGATTACTTGCTGGCTAATGTGAATTGTATATGTGATAACTGCAGTTCCCAATCTCTCATTATCTAATAAATTCAAAATGAAAATGACTGTATTTATTGCTCACATTCAATTCATTTCTTTGACTTGTGAGCAGCTGTGCTCCAAGCACTGATACATGAGCTACCCGATGAGCAATCACCTTTAGTCCAGAGCAGAATCGTACTCTCTGTATTCTCCCCATTATCCAATTCTCAATCCATGTAGTATATTCACCCCTTACACAAGGACTTTAACGTTCTTCACTTACCTGTCAAAAGCCTCCTGAAAATTCAAATACACTGTTCCCATTGGCTGTCATTTGTCGATGTCACAATCAGCATTCTCCACAAACTCTAAATGATTTATCAAAAACTATTTCACTTTCTAAAATCTAGGCTGACTCCGCAAATCATATCATTATTCTCCAAAGTTCTAGTTATTACGAATTCCTAAAAAAAAAATCTAATATTTTTCCTCACATCTGAGATCGGTTTATTCATCAGTTGGTACTCTGATTTCCCTCTCCCTCCTGTTTTAAATATTTTTGGTCGCAGCAGCTACTTCCAAGTCTGCAGTATATTTTCCATAACACAAAAAGCTTTGACAAACTTTGCCCTCCCTCAAAGAGTTAAGGAATTGACTGTACAGAATCAGGCCATTCTGTACTGCTCCCGAAAGAGCTACCCGGCAAGCACAACTCTTCAGCCCTAACTCTGTAACCCTCTCAATTCATAACTCATTTAATCCAGCAACGTACCAACGTTCAAGACAATGAGGTATGTTTTTTTTATTCCCAGTACTTCCTCTTTAATATTTGTAACTTCTTGCCTTCGACATTATCGCCAGTCACCATGTTCCCTAACATTTCGGGAAGATTTTCTCTTCCTTCTTCTGTGGAGACAGAACCAACATATTCACCTCACCGGACGGAGATGGCCTCTGTCACCTTGTGAGTACAAGAGAGGATCGCACTCTAGCAAATTGGATGCTTCACCCACTCCTGCCAGGAAAGTTCCAGAATCAAAACAGTTGGCGGGCATTTTGAGTACAGTCCTCTCCCTGGTGTGAGACTACAGGTTATGCTGGAGGAGGTTTCTGTGACCTCCTCATTATTGAAATTAACTGGCTTCACACTTTGTGCATGGAAACCATTCAACATTGGGAAATATTTGTGGAAATCTCTAAAAGGATAGTGTAGTGTCCTGCTCCTTCCTATGCAGTCTCTGCAGACCCAGACTCTCTCCAAAATGCAGTGCCCAAACCTTGTCCAGAGTGGGGCCACCAGACCCTCAGATTTCCCTAAGTCATGGTAGTAGCTGATAACACAAACCCAAGTAAATAATTCAGAGAACCTCCTCTCACTTTCCAGTGACAGGTCCAAGCCAAATCTCTGTATACATGTCACACCCACTCAGCGTTAAGAAATGGCTTTCTCTCCTCAGTTTCTATTCCTGGCTGAAAAAAAGAAACCCATTGCAGCTCTGCACAGTCCCCGTGAGCTGAAATACTACTGGTTCTGTTCTCCATGGAAGTAGTTGACAATGTTACTGAAAAAAACTTTCTGTACCTCAGTCACAATAACAGTAACACTACCATTACCAGTGTAGATGCTGGGAATGCAATGGTCTAGTGCTATTATCTCCAGACGGTTAATCTAGGGGCCCAACTAATGACTCAAACCTGAACTTGAATCCCGCCTCATCAGATTGTGGAATTTGAATTCAATGGAGTATTTGGGTTAACAATCTAATGAAAGATTGTCAATTGTTAAATAAAAAACAAACACATAGACCACTTGTGTCCTCCATGAAGGAAATCTGTTATCTTCACGTGGTGAGGCCCACATGTGACACCAGACCCAAAGCAATGTGTTTGACTCTCAACTGCCCTTCTGAAATGGCCAAGTCAGCCATTCAGTTGTATCACGACAAGGTCTCAAAGAAATGAAACCAGACAGATCTAAGCACTCGCAGCCTACAGCATGTGACCTGCCATAGTTCAAGAAGGCAGCTTACCAACACCTTTTCATGGGCAACCGGAAAGGGAAGTATATACTTGCCAAGCCAGTTACACCCATGTCGCTTTAATGAAGTAAAGAAGATGACAACACTCAGGGAAGAGAGATAGAGGGGACAAAAATATGGAATGTACAAAGACCTTATTCATTAAAATCCCTGGATTAATGAGCCCGGGACAGAATGAAAATAACATTAGTTATGAGACAGAAAGGATTGGGAGCAGTGGTAGTGGAGATTTGAGGGGAATACAACGATATTTCCTCAGTCACCATCACGCTTTCTGGAAGACAGAAGGAAATGCAAAGCAAATCAACGAAACTTATTACATTTGGGCAACAGAATGCTGATTGCTGATGTGGCTCTGTGGGTCAGGGATTCGCATTGCATTTTCACAGTGCTAAGGCCTGGTTCGACTCCAACCTCAGGCGAATCTCTGTATGGAGTTTGCATATTCTCCCCACGTCTGAATATGTTTCATCCCACAGTTCAAAGATATGCAGATTAGGTGAATTTCTAGTCTTCTCATTGTGTTCACAGATGTGTAGGTTAGGCACAAAAGTGAGGGGTCAATATCGGGGGGTAGAAGAATGGGACTGGTCAGGTTACTCTTCCAAGGACTTGCTTCCACACTACATGTATTCGATGAACGTGGACAGGGCAATTTAAATGGAAAGAATAGTTTTCTACGTAAGTTTTTTAATCACTGGATATGCAGTTTACCCTCCCAATTCAATGTGCACTGAACATGTTCGGAGACATTCTTGATCCTGGCGCCAACCACCGTTTTCATGAAGAAATCATAGAATCATAGAATCCCTACATTGGGAAAACAGGCCATTTCAAACAGCACGTCCACGCTGACCCATTGAAGAGTAAACCATTCCAACCCCTTCCTCTACTCTGTTACTCTACATTTACCCCTGACTAATGCACCTAAGCGGCACGTCACTGACCACTATTGGCAAAGCACAAGCAATCCAGACCCATTCCTCTACATCATGTTGGATCTGCTTTCTCACAAGAGATAATGACAGAAATACTGAGCATTTCCAGCATCTTCTGATTTTGTCACCGATGTTGATTGCATATTGATAAAAACGTATGCAACACAGAAATGAATAAAAAAAAAGGTGAATTTAAACTCTCAAGAGAAAACTAATTATTTGGTCGTTCAATGATTCCTGTAAAGCTTCATGACATTACTGCTGTTCTGTCCATGGACACTTTGTTCAATTTCCCAATCAATGAATAAAGGAGGTTTTTACATTTCTTTGATATCAAGGGGGCATAGCTTTAAATTAAGGGGGGGGGGGTAGATATAGGACTGATGTTAGGGGTAGGTTCTTCACTCAGCGAGTCGTAAGTTCATGGAATGCCCTGCCAGTAGCAGTGGTGGACTCTCCCTCTTTATGGGTATTTATGCGGGCATTGGATAGGTATATGGAGGATAGTGGGTTAGTGTAGGTTAGGTGGGCTTTGATCGGCGCAACATCGAGGGCCGAAGGGCCTGTACTGCGCTGTATTCTTCTATGTTCTATGTTCTATGTTCTATGTTCTAGAACGCTTGGAAACGTTGCACATTTACTCTTTCATATGGGAATGTGATAACATTGCATTCTTTCATCTCAGTCCAATCACAGAGAATTATTCACAAAACGCACGCACACACACACACACACACATACACACAATGTAATTCTTTGTCAAAGAATACCAATAACAATGTAAGTAATTGGAATGATAACTGGAAAGAAAGATTTAGGTAAAGGAAGGATGAGAGAAAATGGGGCTTTTTGGAACAGAAGAGACTATCATGTGAACTTACTAAGTTAATCAAATTTATGGAAAGCTATGCAAGGCTTTTAAAAGTTACTGTTATGAAGGTGTAGAGATATATGTTACATTTAAGAGGGATTGGAAGCTGGCACAAACTGTTCTGAAAGAAGTTAAATGTTACATTTGACTGTGAAATCAATAGCTGAGTTGTCACGAAACGAAAACCAATTCAAATTCGGCCAGTTTAAATTTTGCCCCAACAAACTGAAATCAAACTGAGTTTGAAATACTTGATGACTTCAAAATCAATGAAATGGTCCTATGTTTAGAGGTATAAAACTGGACATTTTGAACATTTATGGGGAGAACTGCCAAGGACATCCTGAAAGATAGACTGCGAGTTGAAGGTCTTTCTGAAAGGTACCTGTCCGTAAGAGGTTTGCATAGCACAGCATCAATACCAACCGAGATAAAGCTCTACAGAGGAAAGTATAAACGGAGAATCGACAAAGCGGACTGGTTTTGAAATGTGTTATTATTTTGTAAACCTTAATCTTTTTTTTTGTTTTATCGGTCCAGTATTGTAGAGTGAGATATCAAAGATACGTTTAACCGAAGGGAGTTCTAAATAGCTATTTGTTTTATTGGACTGTTGGACTTAAATAACAAAATTGTTAATTTTACTTTAAATTGTGACCTCTGTAAATGGATCTTTGTGTGTCGAAATTTAACAGATTATGGTATGAGGTGAACTTTTTTCTGTGTGGCTGGTTTAAATTAGGAGAGGGGTTAACTCTGTGTGGTAACAGCTTGGGGGCTTTCGTCCACGTTATGAACAGGTTTAGGCAGATCCAGTCTGAGGTTTGAGCAAATTTATATGGATTTGAGGGATGAAAGGAAAATAAAGTATATGTAAACATTTGCACATTCGTGTCCGAGATTGTTAAATAAAACATCAGTGAGACAACTTGTTTAATTCCGATGACTTGTGTTTGTTAAATTAAAAGTGAGAGAAATGGCTGTTTAAAAAGTTAAGATGAGTTTGAAGATGATTCTCAAATTTGCCACGAAATCTTAGAAGGAAAGATAAAGGCCAAACTTTTAGAATTAGCAAGGAAGTTAGATTTAGATTTAACCAAGGACAAAAGTAAAGCTGAAGTTGCTCGGGGACTTCTCACATTCTAAGGTGTGTAAGAAACACAGAGAAGTGCAGTAGAGTGAGAAAACCAAAACGTAAATTCCGATTGAGGAAAATGCAGTTTAAAGATAAACAAAGGGAGACAAAGAGAGAGAGAGAAGAAACAGAAAACAAGACAGAACAGAGAGAGAGAGAAAAGAGAGAAGGAGAAGGTTTTTAGCTGACCAAAAAGAGAGACAATTTGAACTTGAGAAGTTGCGATTTAGTCAGCAAAGTCACATTAAAAAGATGTAGATTAAAAGAGATGGTAGTGTTATAATTAACTATGTCAATACTCCGCATCATTTTAATGAGAAAGATGTTGATGCCTTCTTTATCTCATTTGAAATATTGGTTAGGCACTTGGAGTGGTCCGAGGATTTATGGATAATGCTAGTTTGGATTAAAGTGGTAGGCAGGGTGAGTGGGGTATTTTCTCCCCTGTCAGATGAGGGTCACGAGATTCTCAAGACGTCAAACAAGCTCTTTTAAGTGCTCACGAATTGGTACCAGAATCATATAGACAGCAGTACTGAAACATACAGAAGTAATCAGGTCAGACTTATGTTGAGTTTGAAATAATTAAACATAGGGATTTTGATAGATGGATGCTTGCTTTAAAAATAGATATGACCTATGAGGGTCGAATGGAGATTATTCTGCTGAACGAAATGAAAAATTCACTTCCAGAGATGATAAGAATTCACGTGGAGGAACAAAAATTTCAGAAATTGAGAAGGACGGTAGAATGAGCAGATGAATACATGTTGCTGCATAAGACAAGCTTCCAACCAGAATTTCGTCCTGTGAAGGATCACATTTGGGAGATGTGGAGATGCTAAACTGTAAAAGAAACAGTACAGAATAAGAGTTTACCACAGGTTAAAGAAGAAGCCAAAGAGGTCTCAGGTGCTTTTACTTAATAGAGTGGGGCACAGAAAGCTACAATGCCAGTGGTTTCAGAAGGGCATTGGGAAAAGATGTTTTCACTGCCATAAGAAGGGATTTGTCTGGTCACAGCGCTGATCGTTAAGAAAGGGACTGTGGGAAAAGATGTGGTAAGAGAAGGTAAGCCAGTGGCATTACTGAAAGTCTTAAAGGAAACCCCAACAAGAACCGAAGAGCTGCAGGAAATTGCACAGCATAGGCAGAGGCTGGGGATGGCGTTAGTACCTGATTTCTATAAGGAATTCACATCTGTGAGTAATATTTACTCAGAAACAACACGGGGACAATGAGAATGAGTTATAATTTTGAGAGATACAGGATCTAACCAGTTTCTAATAGTAAGAGATGAGCAACTTTGCAGTATTTCTGATCTGTTACCCGAGAGTGTTGTAATTTGTGGGATTGATGGACAGAAATTTAGCTTTCCTCTCCATAAGATCAGGTTGGAGTGCCTTCTCAAGTCTGGGGAAGTTACCGTGGGAGTGACTGACAGAGTGTGACCTCCAGGAATCTGGTTTGTTCTCGAGAATGATTTAGCAGGGTCCAAGTTGGGAGTGATACCCCTTGTTGTGGAGAAGCCCAAGAAGACCAGGAAACTGAGGAGTTAAAACAGAAATATACTGGTATTTTCCCAGAATGTATAGTGACCAAACCCCATTATCATAAGTCACAGCAGGAAGCACAAACTAAAGACAACGATGAAGGAGTTAATGTTCAGTTAGCTGGCATCCTGTTTGACGTAATGGTGCAGGAAAAACATGAACAAAGAGAGGGTCAGACAAAGGTGTTTAGTCCTGAAAGGTGAAGGGATTTGCAACAGACAAGCAAGATAATAAAAGATATATATGTGGATGCGTACCCTGAAAGTGAGGCAGAGTTATTCCTGAGGATTATTATCAGAAATATAGAATCCTAAAACGGAAATGGAGACTACGGCACGTTAGTGCAGAGGGGTAGTGTGCTGAAGTGCACCAGATTGTGTTGCCGGTAGCATAGAAACAGGAAGTGTTTCGGGTAGCACTGAACTACCTATGGGAGATCACCGAGGGGTACAAAAGACTCAGGTTAAGGGACAAAAACATTTTTATTGTCCTGGAATGCACAAAGATATGGTTAACTCTGGCATATGCGTCATACATGCCAAATAGCAGGCAGGCCGCAGGCAGTAATGAAACTAGGACCTCTGTCACCAATTCCCCCATTCAGAAACCCCTTCATGTGGCTTATAAATTAGTGTGCCCTCCAGAAAAGTACAGGAGAGAAAGAATTGAAGAAACAGGTGCTAGTTTCTGCACCACAGAGTGAGGAATCAATTCCAAATGGTGTGGAGTTTGATGTGCCTCAAAATATGTTAAAAATGTAGAAGTCCTTGAGCAGTGGGATAGGTTCATAAGCAATCTGCCTCAGGAGCATAGAACGCAGTTGAAACGTTTGTTATTGCAATATGAGGGCTTATGTAAGAATCATATGGGGAGAACTAATGCCATTGTACCTGAAGTAGACGCATGGAATACTATTCCGATAAATCAACATCCCTATTGGCTTAAACCTCTCAAAGTAGACTGATCCAGAAGGAGGTGGAGGCTATGCTCAATTAGGTCATCATCGAAACAAGCCAGAGCGAGTGGAGCTCGCCGATTATCTTCAGTCCCAAACCGGATGGGACTCAATGAATTTGGTTGGATTATTAGAAGGTCAACACTGTTACAAAATCAGGCATATATCCAATACCGACATTGGAAGACTGTATCGAGAACATTGGATAAGTCAGTTACACCACAAAGTTTGACTTGATGCGTAGTTTCTGGCAGGTACCTTTATCAGAGAAGGTAAAGAACTTTCTGAATTGAAACGCCAAATGGACTGTATCAATTTAAAGTGATGCCCTTTGGAATGAACAACACACCCAACACATTCCAAAGACTCATGAACAGAGTTGTGGTCTGATTAATAAACTGTGCATTCCGTTTGGAGGATGTAGTGATCTTTACTAAGTCCTGAAAAGATCACTTGGTACCGTTGGCAGAGCTGTTTGAATGAATACGTGAAATAAAACTGGTGATAAAATTAAACAAAACTGAATTCACAAAAGCCGACGTGATCTTCTTGGGACAAAACATCGGTCATGGAAAGTTGACCCCATGGAACACAAAGACAAAAGTTACCCAGGAATTTCCACGATAAACCTCGAAGAAAAAGGTGCTTTGCTTCTTAGGAGTCAGCGGATTCTATCGGAAATTTGTTCCAAACGTCCGCAGTGTAGTGGCACCATTAACCAATTTGCTGAAGAAAACACAAAGTTTTGATGGACAAAACAATGCCATGAGGCATTCGACCATTAAAAAGAAATATTGACCACATATCAGTTTTAGATACAACAAACGTTTCAAAACCTTTCAAAGTTGCCATCGACACTAGTGACGTAGGAGTTGGAGCTATCCTGCTACAGAACGATGAGATGGGATTGTACTTTTCAAAGAAACTCAACATCCACCAGAGCACATGTTCCATGATTGAGAATGAACTATTGAGTTTGGCACTAGCGTTATGACATTTTAATGTGTACTCACAAACAGCATGTTGGAGACCGTTGTGTACACGGATCCCAATCTGCTTACATTCTTTGAACGCATTAAAGACTATTTCATTGTAGTCTTAAGTTACAGACTTTCACTTTTAAAAATAGACATGTAGAATGTTTGTAAGAATGTAATTACAGATGCGTTCTCACAGATTTAACTGATAAAGTTGAGACGAGATTTGTATTTATCCAATGTAAAATATAGGTATATGGGAACAGTTAAGGTGATCTTAGATTTCAGTTATCTGTATGTTATGGTAATGTGTTTAATGAATAGAAAAACAAATGAGACCGTGTTTTCATTACGATGCTTCTTTTTTTGAGAGAGAAGGTGTTATGAATGTGTAAAAGGTACTGTACCTTTAAGAGAGTTGAAGGATTTACAAGCACAGTGAGTTCTGGAAAATTTAGAATGTAACATTTGGTTTAGCAGCTGGCAGTACCTGGGTTGCTATGAGACAAAAAATATAATCAAATTTGTTCAATCCTTTTAAATTATGTCCCAATAAGCTAAACTACAATCGAATTTAAATTTGGCATTTGACAATATTATAAAAAAATGAAATGACCCGATGCTATGGGGTATAAAGCTGTAAACGAAATTGACTAGTTCGGGGAGAACTGCCACGCCACCAACATCTGCAGACTGCCCGGAGAATAGCTCTCTTAAATTCATCTATGTTTATCAATGACCTGTGAAATAGAAACAGTACGGAGAATAAAAGAAGACAGAGGAAGATACAAAGAGAAGATTTGACAGCTGGCAGGTTGTGAAATCTGTCTGCTTTGGTAAATCTGAATTGGGGGATTTATCGGACCAGTATTGTAGAAGGGAAATTAAAAGATAGGTCAGAGAATGGAGTTGCAAATAGTTGTTAGGCAATTATTCTCTGTTAGACTTTAAAAAACAAAGTTCCTAATTTTTACTTTAAATACTGACCTTTAGGATGGTTCTTGGCCTTCGGATTTTTACAGATTACATCACGGGCTAAATCTTTTCTGTCTTGCAAGTTTAAATTAGCGTGCGGGATGGGGGTGGGGGTTGGGGTTACCCTGTGTTGTAACACTTTACCTCTGATTTCTCTGCGAAGATGCTGCCAGACCTGCTGACCGTTTCCAGCACATTCCTGTCTTAGATTTCCCGTTTACGAAATCTGCAGTTCTCTTGACTTCCTTATGTGTATCATTGACAGCCACGGTTGAAGTGCTGGAGGACAGGAAGCAGCTAATGTTTTTACATTGTTTGTAATTTGGATGCAGGGGAAACCGAGGGTACTACAGAACAATGAGTTTCATGTCAAGGGTGGGTGAGTGTTTGTAGGAGATTTTGAGAGGCAGGATTTACATGCATTTGGAAAGGCAAGGACTGATTAGGGATATTCAGCATGGCTTTTTGTCTGGGAATCCATGTCTCACAAACTAGATTGCAGTATTTGAAGGGGTGATCGGGAAGATAGATGAAGCTAAAGCAGCATGTGTTGTCTATGTGGACCTCAGTGAGGCCCAACAATGTTCCTCATGGTAGCCTGGTTCATAATGTTACATCACAGGGATCAGTCTGCTGCTGTTCATTGTTTTTGTAAATGATTTAGACGAGAATATAGGAACCATGGATAGTAGGTTTTTAGGCAAACCCCGCACAATTGCTGTTAGTAGTGGACAGTAAAGAAGGTCATCTTAGAGAACAATGAGATCGTGATCAACTGGGAAACTGGGCTGAGGATTTGCAGGTAGACCTTCATGCAGATAACTGTGAGGTGTTGCATTTTGTTAGACAAACTAGGGCAGTATTTATACAGTTAATGGTAGGGCATTGGGGATTGTATTTGAACAGAGAGACCCAGGGTGCAAGTACATGGATCCTTGAAAGTGGAGTCGCAGATACACAGTGCTGTGAAGAAGGCGTTAGGCACACTTACCTCCATCAGTCAGAGCATTGAGTACAGACATTGGGACATCATGTTGTGGCTGTACAAGGCCACATTTGGAGTACTGAGTACAATTATTGTCGCCCTGCTGTAGGAAGGATGTTATAACCTGGAAAGGGGACAAAGTATTTAAAATGATGTGACAGAGACGGGAGGTTTTGAGATATATGAAGAGGCAGGGATTTTGTTCCTTTTGCGTAGGAGGCTGAGGGGTGACCTTACAGAAATTTATAAAATCAAGAGTGGCATGGATAGGATAAATAGACAAGGTCTTTTGCCCAGGGTGGGAGTGTCGAAAATCAGAGAGGATAAGTTTAAGGTGAGAGGGAAGAGATTTAAAAGAGATCTAAGGGCAGCTGTTTCTCACAGAGATTGGTGTATACATGTAGCTGTCAGAGGAAAAGGTATTGGTGAGTGCAATGACAACAATTGAAAGACAATCTGATGTGTACATGAATATGAAAGGTTTGGAAGTTTAGGAAACCTGGTGAGCGTCGATGAGTTGGGCCAAAGGGTCTGTTTCCATGTTGTATGACTCTAAGAGTCTATGACTCCAGAACTCCTCTTTCATCACTAATTCTTCATTGCACTCAATTATTTTCCAAGTCAATACTCCTCTGTAAATACTTTCAATGATACAACTCGCTGAACTTTCTTAAATACAGAATTCTTGGCATGGTTGTGGTGCTGTACACCACAGCAGTAGCAGCAGCTGAAACAGCATTATATTCATACACAATCTGTAACCTTTTGACTGGGATAATCCCTCAGTCGACCGTTTCCGCCAGCTGACAACTCTGACATCTCCCTAGGAATGCGGAAAATTACTCAGCTTTGTCCAGTTCTCAAATAGAGAAATAGATACAATCTGACTAATTATCACACCATCAGTGTTTTCACAAAAGTCAAATTAGTGGTTGTTTTTTTTTCTCTGACAGAGCTGTCAAGCAGCACAGAAATAACCTGTTCAGTGTGGTATCTGATAGGTCCCCATGTGGAGATGGTGCTGTTGTGGAAATGTCACTGGATTACTGGCAGCTGGTGGATTAAAACAATTAATAATATAAAATTAATAAAATATCAAGAAATAAAATGTGGTGTCAGTAACAGTGACTTTGAAGCCAATGTCGATTGTTAACACCAATTTCCTTCCCCAATGCACTTTCAGGAAGTGAATCTCCCCTGCTTTCCTGGTCTGGCCTAAAAGTGACTCCAGACGCACAGCCATGTGATAAACTCTTAAATGGTCTCTGAAACAGACAAGCAAGACACTCAAATCTATCAAACTGCTTCGAGGCTTGGAAGCATAAAACCGACAGAAAACTCGGTATCGGAAAAGGGAATGGGAAACACCGTCCTGTTGACACTACAGAGACATCCTTCTTAACATCTGAGATCCTCTAACAGCTGTACTCCAGCTGTCTCCTGATCCCTTTAGTGTCCAGAAATCCTTATTTATATTCAATGTCCTGGCTTCCACAGCCTTATGTGGGAGAGAACTCCCCAGGTTCATCAGTCTGTGAGTGCAGACATTTATTATCATCTCAATGCAGTGTGACCTGTCTGTACCTAATACTGTGGCTCCTTGTTTTAGACGTCCTAGCCAGTGGAATTACCATCCCTGCTTCCAATCTGTCTCGCCCAGTCTGAGTTTTATATATTTCATTGATATCTCCATTCGTTTTCCTAAAGCCCATGGATTACAGGCCCAATCCAGTCAATGCAAAAGCTGCCCCACAACAAGCCAGTGATCCTAGAGATCAGTCTGGTCATCCTTCACTGCTCTCCATCAATGTTAGATTGGTTCTTTATGAGGTACGGAGACCAAAACTGTACACAATACTGCACAATGTTCGAGATGGGGTCTCACCAAGGCCCTCTACACCAAGGCCCAAGGCCCTTATTCCTGGACTTAAATTCCCCCTGAAATGAAGGTCAACACATTTATCTTCCTAACTCCTTTCTTTCCTGCAATATTGCTGTCAGTAACTGGTGTACAAGGAGATCCAGGTCCTTTTCAATGTTACAGCTCTCCTCTTGTTGGGTCTGTGTTCACTGGTCAGTGTGCTAATGCCATTCCCAGTATTGACTTCTGGGTTCAGAACTCACTGCCCTGCATGGTCGTCGGAGGGCTGCACAGAAGAAACAAAGACAGAACATAAATCGCTTAAAAGAGCAACAAGTTTCAACGAATCACTTTTTAAATGATAGGTTGCTGTTCTATAGTTCCCACCAAAATACACACCGTCACATCCACCCCCATTGCTCTCCATCTGCCACGTATTTGCCCATTCACTCCACTTGTCTCAATCACCTTGTAGCTTTTCTACATCCTACTCACCCATGCACAATCCGACTTCGTTTATTACTTGCAGAAGTTTTGGGAATATTGCATTTGATTCCCTCAACTAAATGTTTGACATGCATTGGGAATAGCTGAGACCCAAGCACCGATCCTTGCGACACACCATGTTCCTTTCACTTCAAAACATATGGCTTTATTCATGTTCACTGTTTCCTGTCAGTTCTCTTATTCTAAAACCACGTTGATATTTTAGCCCCAATCCTGTAACATCTAATTTTGCATACTAGGCCAGAGACTGGTCAAAGATCTTTCTGAAATTCCAAATGCATTGCATCCATTGCTTCACCTTATGTATCAACCAGTCATTTTCTCAAGTATGATTCCCATTTCACGTTGACCCATTACATAAAATCTATGAGCATCAATAAGATCAGGGCTGATCATATCATGGCCTCAGCTCCACGGATCCGTCCGCTCTCCATAACCCATTGTTCCTTTAATGCTCAAAACATTATCTAACTGAGCTTCAAAAACATTCAATGATAAAGCCTCAACTATTTCAGTGGGCAGGGAATTCCAATGATTCACAATCTTCTTGGTCAAGAAGTTCCTTCTCAATTCAGTCCTAAATATGCTCCACCTAATTTTGAGATTTTGCCCTCTTGCTGAAGTTTCGCCTGCTACTGGAAACATCCTCTCTGTTTCTATCCTATCTATTCCAGTCATAATCATATATGTTTCTTTCTGATCCTCCCACATTATTTCAAATTCCAATCAATATATAATTCTAGTCCACTTAGTCTCTCCTCATAAGCCAACCCCCTCAACTCCAGAACCAACCTAGCGAATCTCCTCTGCATCTATTGTAGACAGGACATCCTTTCTCAAGTAGGGAGACTAAAACTGCACACAGTATTGCAGGTGTGACCTCCCCAGCACCCTGTACAGCTGCAACATAATCTCCCTGTGTTTAAACTCAATCCTTTTCACAATGAAGGGCACAATTCCATTTGCCTTGTTAATTATTTGTTGTACCTGCAGGTCAACTTCTGTGATCCATGCACAAGGACATCCACGTCCCTCTGCACAGACGCATGCTGCATTTTTACCATGCAAATAATAGTCTTTTTTAACTGGTAGTCCTACCAAAATGGATGACTTCACATTTATTATAATTATACTCCATCTGCCAGACCTTTGCCCACTCATTTATAATATTTATGTCCCGTTGTAAAGTTTTTCAGTCCTCTGCACATTTTGCTCTGCCACTCATTTTAGTATAATCTGCTATCGTTGAGACACTACACGTGGTCCCCAACTCCAAAACGTCGATGTAAGCTGTGAATAAATGCGGTCCCTGCACTGATCCCAGAGGCACACCACTAGTCACTGATCAGTAACCAGAGAATCACTCATTTATTCCCACTCATTGCTTCCTGTTAATTAACCAATCCTCTATCCATGCTAATACATTACCCATAATGCCATGCATCTTTACCTAATGCAGCAGCTTTTTTTGGTGGCACTGTGTCAATGCCTTTTGTTAATGTCGGTACACCACATCTACTGGGTCTCCGTGGTCATAATGTCTTCATAGATTTCTAGTAAATTAGTTAAGCATAACCTGGCTTTCATGAACTAATGCAGTGTCTGTCAAACGGGACAATTTCTATCTAGATGCATGCTATTTATTCAATGATTGCAGATTGACATATTTTCCCCACTGCACATGTTAGGCTAACCAGTCTATAATTCACGATTTTTTTCCTACTTCCCTTTTTAAACAGTGGTGTTTGATTTCCTGTTTTCCAATCAGCTGGAACTGCATCACAGTGAGGTGAATTTTGAAAAGTTTCCACAAATGCATTTGCTATTTCTCCCACCATTCTGTTAGTACCCTGGGATGCATTGCATCAGGTCCTGGAGACTTGCCTACCTTTAGATCCACTAGCTTGCCCAACACTCTCTCCATCGTGGGAATGGTTGCTTCCAGGTCCTCACTTACCTTCCTCCCTTTGACAAATATTGGCATGTTATTGGTGTACTTCACTGTGAAGCCCGACTAAATATCTGTTCCATTCCTCGGCATTTCCTCATATCCCATTACTGAAACCCCTTTCTCACCCTCTAAAGGACCAATGCTTACCTGAGCCACTCTTTTCGTTTTATATATTTATAGAATCTTTTGCTATCTGTCGTTATACTCTGAAGTAGCTTACTCTCATAATCTATCTATTTTATGTTTCTTGATAGTTTTTTTTGTTGCTCTTTTCAGCTTTAAAGTTTTCCCAATCTTTTAGTTTCATCCATGGCAGCTTACCTTTTTTCCTACAGTCCCTCCATTTCACTGTTATATGCTGTTGCCGAGCACTTGGAAAAATTGCTTTGAAAGCCTACCACTGTTCATATACAGTTCCACCGTAAAGTATTTGCTTCCATGTAACTTTAGCCAACTCTTCCCTCATCCTGTTGTTGTCTACTTTGTTTAAGCACAGGAACCTGTTCTTGGACTTTTCCTTCTCACCTTCCATCTCTATTCTAAATTCAACCATACTTTCAGTCCCAATAATTTGTCCTAAAGCATTTATTTATTATTTTCATTCTTTTTCTCTCGAAACTTAGGCTTTCCAGTCTTCCTGAGAAGATTTGATTTGTTTTCTTCTGTGAAGACATAACTGCTTCATAGTTCTGCTAATGGCTCTGTTCTCTATTCTCTTTCCTCTGGGTTCAGACTGCAACGAAGCTGCTCTTGTTTACTCTTACCTTTTCTATTGACAGTTCACTCTAATAATTCTTGTCAATATTCTCTTCAGAAACCCATCAATTCATGTCCACACCTTACTTGTTGGAGGAGAGGATTAGCTAACCAGTAAAAACCATGATATGGAGCCGCTGGTTTTGGACTTGGTTGGACAAGGTCAAAACTCAAATGACACCAGGTTAGAGCCCAATGGGTTTATTTGGAATCACAAGGTTTCATTGCGCTGCTCCTTCATCAGGTGTAAGAGAGAGGAAGACCGTAAACACAGAAGTTATAAGGAAAAGATTAAGGGATTGTACAACTTGTGCACATGAATTGTCCACACAACTGAGATGGCTCTTAAATACTTAATCAGTTAGAATGGAGATGCAAACTTGATTGATTATTATGCAAATCGCAGAATTTATTTCAAGTCACTGCCTGGAGATACTTTCAAGTAAATGAAGTAACACTTGTGGTCAGACAATGTATTCTAACCGGGAGACCTTGTTTGGAAGCTGTCTGTGTCCTCACCTGGAGTCAGACTGGTTTTATTTACAAATTAGGAGTTTATAAAGTATCACATTGTCTGACTGAATACAAATTGTATGTTTTTGGAACAAAATAAAATGCATCTGCAAATACAAATGGTCAAACGGAAATTTTCCCCCCTCAAATTTATATGTGCATACGTGTGTGTGTATGTGGGAGAGAGGGGGGGGGTGTCTGTGTGAAGGGGGGAGAGAGAGACACTCTATGTACGTGAGAGAGAGTGAGGGGGATTGTGTGTGTGAGTGCGGGAGTGAGAGAGAGAGAGGCTGTGTGTTCATGCGTGCGACAGAGTGGAGTTTGCGTGTCTGCATGTGAGACAGGGATATTGAGATTGTGTGTGTGGACCGGATAGGGAGGGTTTCCATCAGTGTATGTAACGGGGAGAGTGAGAGTATGTGCTTGTCCAGGCGAAAACACAGATAGATACAGCACATCCCTTTCCCCCCACACACACACACTCCGTGGATTCATAGCGTCACCTCTTTGCAGCATCTGCCCCATTTGGTGTCCACGTTACAGACCCAGCTACAGCAACTCTCGTCCCCATGCTCCAACCAGAGTTGGGTCAGAAAATCCTCAGGTCTCCCTGAATGTGTGAGGCAGCTCACAGCCCAACCTCCAGCAAACCATCCCCTGCCCCTCCACTAACTTTTCAATAACAAGAGTCAGACAGCAGCCCCTCAGCTACAAGTTAGATGTCTGTTCCTTAACAATTATACTCGAGGATTTTCCTCGTGTTACTGACTGCACGATCAACTGAGAGAGACAAACAGAGGCGTTCCGTGGGCAGACCCATACCAAGTTTCAAATACTTGAGTCACAGCTGCTGGAACACTCCTGCCAATGGAACACCACATGGGACATACCGGGTAGTGAACAACAGTCTGACACACACCATTCCAATGTTTCTGAGCTTCACCATGCCAGCACTCGATGCACGATGGAGTCGAAAACTAAGGCCAAGGAAAGATACAGAAACATAAAATCAAATAATTTATTAACTGATAACTTGTTGAAAATATGGATAAGGAGATGGGGGGATTGGGATAACGGGATAAGGGAGACAATGGTGGGTCCAGTCCCAAGAAAGCAAACATTGCCAGGTCCGCTAAAATGGTCCATTACCACAAATTCTGAATCTACTTCACAGAACCAGCCCAGACACCATAAACTGGGGTAAGGTAATGTCGAATATGGAGAGCTGTGTAGGCCGTGCAAGTGGATTACTCGATAAACTGGATAATCTGCACAGCATGGGGAGCATTGCAAACCTTTGCCAGGATATTGCAACCCTCTACCTTCACCCTCTGCCTCCTACCTTTGAGCCAGTTTTGCATCCACATGGCTTTCATATGAACCAACCCTGATAAAAAGATGACCATGCACAATGTTATTCAATGCCTTACTGAAGTCCATATCGACAATACACACCACTCTATCTCAATCTTTTTAGTCGCTTCTTCAAAGAAATCTCAGTCAAGTCAGTGAGACACAATATTGCTTGCACAAAGATATGTTGACTATCCCTAATCAGTCGTTACCTTTCAAAATGCGTGAAAATGCAATGACTCATAATCCCCTCCAACAATTTACCCACCACTGACGTCAGACTCACTAACTTTTCCTTATTACTCTTCTTAAATCATTTAGGTAGTGGCACCACGGGGTTAGCCAACCTCCAGTCTTCCGACACTTTACTTGTGGCTATTAATGATAGCAACGTGCCCAGCAATCACTTCCCTAGCTTCCCACAGAGTTCTAGCGTACATCTAATAAAAGCCCGGAGATTTTCCTGCATTTGCATGTTTTAAGACTTCCAGCAACTCCTCTGCAATACTGACACTTTCCAAGATGTCACTACTTTTTTCCAATTTCTCTAGCTTCCATATCCTCCTGCACAGTAAACACTGATACAAAATATTCGTTTATTACCTCGCTCATTTCCTGTGGTTCTGCACATGGGCAGTTTTGCTGATCTCTAAGGATGTCCTATTCTCTCCACAATTACTCTTTGTCCTTGATGTATTTGTAGAATTCCTTTGGAGTCTTCTTAACTCTATTTGCCAAAGCTATCACATGCCCCTTTTTAAGCTCCAAATTTCCAACAAGTATACTCTTGTTGCCTTCTGACTCTTCTCGTGATTCACTTTAAATCAGGAATTAAGAGGCTAATGATGACCATTCCGATTGATGGAAAAATCCATCTGGTTCACTGACACGCTTTAAGGAAACAAACTGCCAGTCTTACCTGGTCTGGCCTACACGTGACTCCAGACACACAGCAATGTGGTTGACTGCCAACTGCCCTCTGGGCAATTCAGGATGGGTAATAGATGCTTGCCTAGCCAGGGACGCCCTCATCCCGTGAATGAATTAAGAAAACAATCCTGAATTCCTGCTGTCTATACCTGACATATGCTTCCCTTTTATCCGTGACCAGAACCTCACCTTTTCCAACCCTCCAGCATTCCTTACACGTACCATCCTTACCCTTCACCCTAACAAGGCCATAATGTCTCTGTACTCCTGACATCTCATTTTTGAAGGCTTCCCACTTCCCAACTGACCCCCTTTTCTGCGAATATCTGTCCCAATCGTATTTGGAAAATTCTTAGTTAATATCATCAAGATTGGTTTTCAGCAATTTCGAACTTTAAGTTTTAGACCTGGTTCGTCCTTTTCCATCTCTATTTTAAAACGAATAGAATTATGATGACTTGCCGTAAAGTGCTCCCACACTGATACCAAAACCACCCCCTCCACACTGCCTTAATTCCCAAGGGTAAGGTGACGTTTTGCTCCTTCTCTGTGATGGAGAGCATTGGTCAAGAAGCTGCAGCGTTGTAACTGGGATTGGGGTCAGCAGAATCTTCGGCTCATTCGTTTGAATCGAATAATAATTTGTCTCAATGCCATTTTCATTGAGTGTGGTAGATGGATTATCTGCACGAGGTTGAGCTAGATTCCTCGTGCTACCTTACTGGTGTCACCTCATTAACTGCCCACCCCACCCCATGGAGTCCCTCTCATTCAATACCAGCCCGATTCTCCCACCCATCAAAGTTGGAGGTAATCACCATCACCCGCATGCCCCTTGGTATTCTGTGATCTTTGGCACTGGTGCCATCTTTAAAAAGGCCAATGGGCACATGGTTGAGCTTTCTCAGGCTTGCACTGCCCTGTACAGTTTATCCTGACCGTGGCAGATAAGGGGCAATTACACCATGGTTTGTTGACAGGGGCACGGAGGTTCTGGTGGATGGGCTAGTACAGAGGGGGACCATTCTCTTCCCAGCGGGGGCCACACCACTAGACACAGCGAGCATGGTCTGGGCTTACCACCCAGCATGCAGCACCATCTCTCTCTCTCTCTTTCTTTCCCCTCTACTATATCTCCCTCATTAATATCACTGGATGGATACAACACTGTTGACTGACTCCCTCTGGACACGTCACGATTTCCACCTCCCCCACCTACATCAGCACTAACAGCAGGGTCACCCACTCTCACCCTCTCTCCATCCTTCACCGTCTCCTATTCCAGGACAAACAGCTCGGAATAGGACACAAAGGGTGAAGTTGGGTTTCCCCACCCCACTCATTTACCTGTGTGTCTGTATTTGACTCTGTGGGTATCTATATGTGGGTACAGGTCTGACAGTCTCTGGTGTTTAAACCGACACAATCTCTCCATCAGCTAGCCTCCCCACCCTACTGCAGTGACAGCGGCAGAGAGTGAAAACCTTCGAGAATTCAGTCTGGGAGGGGGAGAGGGCAGCAGCTCACAGCACCATCCAAACTGACAACACCATCAACACGTACACCTTGCCCCCAACCCCCTCCATCCCCCCCACCCTCTCACACACTCGCACACAATGCTGGTAGGTGGAGGGTTGCAAATATACTTAGGTCTGTCAGAATAGAAATGCTCGCCTCCGAGTGAACCATTTTGTCAGGAGATGAGATGAATTGATTTCTCATTCTGTGACTTGCAATGCTTAAAAATTATGTGAGAAAGTATTGAAAAGTCCAAAAATAGGTCCAGTAATGTTGGTAATGACACAGGAACAACATTGTTTAGTATCAGACAAAACTGCTCTGCGCTTCCAAAGATATTATTTGGAAAATCAAACGGCCATGCAATTTGACAGATTCACAGCAAAGGAGTTATTATCTTCTCAGAGTTAAAAACTGTGACACCGATGCAGTGGTCTGGGTAGTCCAGCAGAGGGAGGTATTGTATGAATCTAATCACAAAACTCAGAGGCGAGCACTGCTGCCTCCCAGCACCAGGCACTCGGGCTCGTGTCCACTCTCAGGCGACTGTCTGTGTGGAGTTTCGCATTCTCACCGTGTCTGCGTGGGTTTCCTCTGGGTGTTCTGGTTTCCATCCACAGTCTAACATTTTGGGCGTGAGGTGAATTGGACACGCTAAATTGTCCATAGTGCCGAGGGATGTGTAGGTTAGGGGCATTAGTTATGGGTAACAAACCTTATTGAGTTCTTTGAGAAGGTGACCAAGGAAGTGGACGAGGGTAAAGCAGTAGATGTGGTTTATATGGATTTTAGCAAGGCGTTCGATAAGGTACCCCATGGTAGGCTACTGCAAAAATTACGGAGGTATGGCATTGAGGGTGCATAAGAGATTTGGATTAGGAATTGTCTGGCTGGAAGGAGACAGAGGGTAGTAGTTGATGGTAAAGGTTCATCTTGGAGTGCAGGTACTAGCGGTATTCCACAAGGATGTGTTTTGGGACCATTGCTGTTTGTCACTTTTATAAATGACCTGGAGGAGGGGCTTGAAGGCTGGGTGAGCAAGTTTGCGGATGATACGAAAGTCGGTGGAGTGGTGGACAGCGAAGAAGGATGTGGCAGATTACAGCGGGATATAGATAAATTGCGGAGCTGGACAGAAAGGTGGCAAATGGAGTTCAATGTAGCTAAGTGTTAAGTCATTCACTTTGGTAGGAGTAACAAGAAGATGGATTACTGGGCTAATGGTAGGCTACTTGTTAGTGTGGATGAGCAGAGGGATCTTGGTGTCCATGTACACAGATCTCTGAAAGTTGCCACCCAGGTAAATAGTGCAGTGAAGAAGGCATATGGCGTACTGGACTTTATTGGTAGAGGAATTGAGTTCCGGAGTCCTGAGGTCATGCTGCAGTTGTATAAGACTCTGGTGCGGCCTTATCTGGAGTATTGTGTACAGTTTTGGTCGCCATACTATAGGAAGGATGTGGAGGCACTGGAACGAGTGCAGAGGAGGTTTACCAGGATGTTGCCTGGTATGGTAGGAAGATCGTATGAGGAAAGGCTGAGGCACTTGGGGCTGTTTTCATTGGAGAAAAGAAGGTTTAGGGGTGACTTGATAGAGGTGTACAAGATGATTAGGGGTTTAGATAGGGTTGACAGTGAGAACTTTTTTCCGCGTATGGAGTCAGCTGTTACTAGGGGACACAGCTTTAAATTAAGGGGAGGTTGGTATAGGACAGATGTTAGGGGTAGATTCTTTACTCAGCGGGTTGTGAGTTCATGGAATGCCCTGCCAGTATCAATGGTGGACTCTCCCTCCTTATGGTCATTCAAGAGGGCATTGGATAAGCATATGGAGGTTATTGGGCTAGTGTAGGTTAGGTAGGCTTCGGTCAGCGCAACATCGAGGGCCGAAGGGCTTGTACTGCGCTGTATTTTTCTAAGTTCAATGTACTATGCAAGCGTAGTGTGGGCCTATTGTGGACCTGTTGGGTCGAAGGGCCTGTTTCCACACTGCAGCGATTCAATGCACTCTATGAACAACAGGGACGGACGGAGAGAGAAGAGGAGGAAGACTTTGATTCCAAGTTCAATCTATTTACTTCAAAAACATCTTTGCACAGAGATGCAAATAGAGGTACACACAAACTGAAATACTGACACTAACACACGTAACACATGCCCACAGAGATACGCACGGAGATATGGACATTTACACACAAACACACAAACATAACCCCATATACAGGCACACACAATCTGTAATACAGCGATATATACATTTTTTAGAATAGTTGATTAGATTGCTTACAGCTTGGAAACAGGCCCTATGGCCCAACAAGTCCACACCGACCCGCTGAAGCGCAACCCACCCAGACCCATTCCCCTACATTTACTCCTTCACCTAACACGACGGGCAATTTGGCATGGCCAATTCACCTAACCTGCACATTTGTTTTGGATTGTAGGAGGAAACTGGAGCACCCGGAGGAAACCCACGCTGACACAGGGAGAATGTGCAGGGAAAATTAATTAATTTTTAGTTAATAAGTTATCATTGGTTAGTCGGAGAAGGCAGGAGAGTGGGGTTCAGAAATACTTCAGCCGTGATCAAATATCATGGCAGAAAAGATTAGCTGAATGGCCTCATTCTGCTCCAGTGTTCATTGCTCATATGATCGTTCCTGGAATTGTCTTTCTACGAGGTCAGTGGAGACTGGATTTGATATGTATTTGGTTTAGGAGAGTTCATGTTAATGTGGACAGGTTTGAGGGGCTGAGTGGTCGATATCTGTTTCGAATTGTCGAATCCTTATACATCAAAAGAGTGGTGATTGGTTTGAGGGGAACACATTTTGAGAATAAGGACCTTTCCATTTCAGACTGAGGCAGTGATGCTCCTTTCTCTTTAGGGTTGTGTAATCTGTGGTGTTCTCATCCCTGGGGAGCAATGAAGACTGGATTACAGAAAACACTCAAGGTTGAGTTCCATAGAACTTTGATGAACTGGAGACTCCATGTTTATTGGGAACAGTCAGGAAAATGATGTTAAGTTACAATCACATCAACAATGCACATTCCGAATGGTGCAACAGGCTCAAGGGGCTGAATGGCCAGTTGCTGCTCCTAACACATATCTTGTTCTCTCAAGCACTCCGTAATGTTACAGAGGCAAAGAAAGATTCCATTCAGCCTGTCAGCATCGTTATAATGAGACAGAAGGAGACCATTCTGTCCTCTAAGGATTTACGCATGAATAGATTGAAGTCATTCAACTCGCTAAATACACTACACAGTGTAGGATGAGGTCATCCTACCTTTCTAGCCTGCTGACCAGCAACAAGGGAAATCCAGTTAACTATCAGGGAATGAACATTCGGGATATTCAGGTTGTAAAGTTGTAACTGTGTTGGAGTTCCTCGGGTATCAGTGTGAAATTATCAACTATTTACAATCTATACCAATGACGTGGATGAGAGGACTGATTGGCTTGGAGCTCAGTTAGCTCATTCACCAAGATAGTCATTTAAATGGACATGGAGACTCTGCAATGTATACAGACGGGGAGGTTAGTGAGCAAAACCTTGGCAGAAAACAGCATAATGTGTGTTAAGAGAAACCATTGTTGTGTTGAACAGTGAAAATAACAGTAACCTACTAAAATGGAGAGAAAATCACAGAACTCATTGGTACAGAAGGATTAGTGCATTCCAGTACATGAGCCACATAAACCTAGTCATCCGATTCAGCCAATAATTAGAAAAGGGTATCGAATCTTGCTGTTTTATGCCAAGGCTATTGGGTATAATCATTAGGATGTATTACTGCATTTGTACATGACAATTCTGAGATGACATCTGATGTATTGTCTATCGTAATGATCCCCTAAACTGAAAGAAAAATATGCAATGGTTTTAGAAGCTATTCACTGATGTTTCACTTTACTCTTGGCTAGAATGAAAGCCTGATGGAATCATAGTGTCATACAGCACAGAAACAGATCCTTCAGTCCAGCTCATCTGCACCAACCAGACATTCCAATCTGATGTAGTACTCTTTGCCAGCATTAGACCCATAATCCTCTAAATGGTTCTTATTCACATGCCCATTGCCTCTTAAATGTTATAATTGTAACAGCCTCCATCACTTTCACTGCCAGCTCATTCCGTTCACACACTACCCTCTTTGCACAAAAGTTCCCCCTGCAGGAATCTTTGTAATCTTGCCACTCTCACCTTAAATCTATTCCCTCTGGTTTGGACTCCTCCGCCCTTGGAAAATAACCATATTCATGCCAGACATGGCCTCTCCAAGGTCAGGGCACTTCAGGCCTGAGAATAAGAGATGTTCACATTGAACCATAAAGGGCCCTGAGGAAAGTGTACTGGGCGTAGCTGAGGAATGAGAGAATAAAACTGAGGACTTAATTTAATAAAACAATATATGCATTTTAACACAGTACTTTGAAGACATGAATTTATTGTACAATAATTATGATGCCACACATAAAAGTATTTACAAATGATAAATTACAAATCACTCCTAAATGGAGCAGGTAACAGGGATGGAGCATGCAATCAGGGGAATGTTTAACCAGACATTACATGGTTCACGTTGGTGTTCTGGTAACATTATTATATGTTTCCGCTCAGAGAGGAAGAAAATGTAACTCGTCTGAGAAGCCACAGCCATTGCTCCATCGTTTTACTTGATTGTCTCGACAGCAACATATAGAACATACAACATGGAACAATACAGAGCATAACAGGCCCTTTGGCCTTCAATGTTGATCCGACCTATGAACTATTCTCAGCTCGTCCCCCTACACTATTCCAAAATCATCCATGTGCTTATCTAAGGATTGTTTAAATTTCCCTAATGTGGCTGAGTTGACTACATTAGCAGGTAGGGCATTCCACGCCCTTACCACTCTCTGTGTAAAGAACCTGCCTCTGACATCTGTCTTAAATCTATCACCCCTCAATTTGTAATTATGCCCCTTCGTACAAGCTGACGTCATCATCCTAGGAAAAAGACTTTCACTGTCTCCCCTATCTAATCCTCTGTTCATATCGTATGCCTCTATCAAACCCCCTCTCAGCCTTTCCACATAAGACCTTTCCTCCAGACCAGGAAACATCCTGATAAATCTCCTCTGCACCTTTTCCAATGATTCCACATCCGTCCTGTAAAATGGGGACCAGAACTGTACACAATATTCCAAGTGTGGTCTCACCAGCGTTTTGCATAATTGCAACATGACATTGCGACTCCGGAACTCAATCGTTTGACAAATGAAACCTAACACACTGTATTCCTCTTTAAGAGAGAGCAGAAAATCTATCAGTCATCTTTCCCACTCATGGAGGGTTCCTTTTGAGGATTCATTGGAATGTCCCCACTGCCAACAGAGAAGGGAATTCAGCCAAGTCCAACTGTTCCAGGAAGAAACCCTATTGCCTTATGAATAATACATGCAGAGGGGCGGAGTGTAAAAGCAGAATTCAGCTCCATGTGCAACAAATTATTTGTGGCTCTGTCATAAAAGTCCTCAAATGCATCATGCTGACAATTCACCAAAATATGAAAAATAAGAGACTGGAATTCTCATTTCTTCCTCTGCAATAGATCTGTAGAACAGGAAGGAAATGAAGGTTTGTTCCTGATATTCATAAATATTGGTGATATTAATGTGGGATATGGGGTGTGTTGGAGGATGATAAACAATGTTGTGGATGATGCAATGATTAGCCGGATGGGTCACGGTGAGGAGGAAGGTGTTAGATTACAGGAGGGTACAAACAGATCGTTCAGGGGACCAGGTAAAAACTAACACTGAATTATGTGAGATGCTGTACTTTGGAAGAAGTAACAATACAACAGAGAACTCAAACCATGAAGAAAGTCTAGTTTTGCTTTTGTAACAGAAAAGGGTAAGGAGTGAACCTGACAGAGGTGTATAAGAGCATGAGAGGTATGGGCAGAGTGAACAGACAGCAGCAGTTCCCCTTAGTCAAAGGGTCAAAAACAAGGGACACATGTTTAAAGTGAAAGAGAAGATATTGAGAGGGGAGTTGTGCAATATGTTTTGAATCTAGAGGATGGTCTGTGTCTAGAATGCATTGCCTTGGAGGATGGTTCAGGAAGGTAACTTCACAAAATTTATAAAGCACTTGCATTAGCACTGCGTGGTGCAGACTCGATGGGCCTTGTCTTTATATATGAATCCATGTGGTGGCAGCCATGAAAGCTCTGATACGTTCTGAAGCCCCAAACAAAGGTACTTGTTGTCCTGTTCTGGCAAACCGTGCTCAGTAAGTGGCAAAATTACAAACGAGCCTCATCCCATGGATTATCAGCACTTACTAGCCTAGTACAGCCCAGCCATCTCTGAAATAATCTGTGTTAATTCACATGCTCAGTGCAAGAATCCTCCAACGACAGTGCCAACATTATTCCAGCTGTTTGACATCATTATTTTAAGAACACCAAGAACATAGAAACAGACTTCCCTTCATTATTATAAAGACTGGGAGCTGTAAGGTTGCTATTTCTCAGAAAAATAATAAATTGCATCCTATATGTTCGCTGTGACAATGAGTCTATTTTCCTGTTTTCCTGCGAGCTGTTCATCACAGCATGACGGCTTGTGTAACACTCCATCCACCACCAGTAATATTTACTCACAGTTAAACCAGCACATGAGATGCACTGCTGATACTCCATCCCACCACCCACTTGGATGGACCAACATCAACTGGGACTGAAACGTCTCAAGGGCAATTAATGCTGGTCAAGCTCCATTAAAATCCCAAAGCAATTGGAAAGACAATCGGATTTTCTATCATTATTGAAAAAAGTAAGGAGTTTTATTGATTTGATGAGCTTGCTGCTGTCTTTATAGCTGTGTTATCTGCGTCCATGAAACCATTTTGTGCTTATATTAAAAGAACAATAAACACACTCAGGTCACAGATAATACAAGGCAATGCAACATTCAGTAAAAACTGCCAGGGCATAGTAGGCTATAGGTCTTCAGGTAACTGGGAATCATATCCGTTAGTGTTTTCTGGCTGGCATTGATGCGTTGGGCTGAAGGGTCGAATTATATGCTGTATGACTATCACTTTCATTGTTGAAAACAGAAAATGTATTCTCACTATTTCCATCGCTTGTGTGCATCAAATGGTGAGGAATAAAATCTCCAAGGTCACACAGCAGACTGACTCGAAGCTATATCATTCTCCATTCACTATCAAATGGTTCAGAACCCCGTTTCTCTCTTTGTAACATACCTGCTAGAGACCCTGCACCACTATAATCCCTGGGGTTTATTATCATATACTGAATAGAAATTACATATATGCAACAGAATGCTGGCCTTGCTCATGAAACTCACCTCACAAGAAAAACTGAAAGGAATGTGCAGAATTAAAGTTATCCATTCGACCCAATCTGAGTTCGAAAGCAGTTTCAAGGCAGACCTTTACTTTGCGCTATGCTCCTGACCTTTCTCCATAACCATAAAATTTCGCTGAGTGCTTTTGAGTGCTGTTAAAAAGTCACATATGGAAAGCTGTGCCCAATAATCTGAAAGGAACAGTCTTCATGCTCATGAGAATCATCTCATAATTTTTCAGTATCTAAAGACAACAGAAATGCAGAAACCAGCTTCAGGAGTAAGTCACCAATAGAACTCCATCATGCAATAAGATATTAGATGAGCTGATTGTGATCTCAATTCCACAGTCATAGAGTCATAGAGATGTAAAGCATGGAAACAGACCTTTCAGTCCAACCCGTCCATGCTTACCAGAGATCCCAAACCAATCTAATCCAACCTGACAGCACCCGGCCCATATCCCTCCAAACCTTTCCTACTCATACACCCATCCAAATGCCTGTTAAATGTTGCAATTGCACAAGCCTCCACCACTTCCTCTGGCAGCTCATTCTATACATGCACCACCCTCTGCGCGAAAACGTTGCCCCTTAGATCTCTTTAATATCTTTCACCTCTCAACCTAAATCTGTGCCCTCTAATTCTGGACTCTCCGACCAGGGAAAAGACATTGCCTATTTACCTTATCAGTGCCCCTCATAATTTTGTAAACCTCCATAAGGTAACCCCTCAGCCTCTGACGCTCCAGGGAAAACAGTCCCAGACTGTTCAGCCTCTCCCGATAGCTCAAATCCTCCAACCCTGGCAACATCCTTCTAAATCTTTTCTGGACCCTTTCACATTTCACAACATCTTTCCGATAGGAAGGAGACCAGAATTACACACAATATTCCAACAGTGGCCTAACCAATGTCCTTTAAAGCTGCAACATGACCTCCCCACTCCTGTACTCAATGCACTGACCAATAAAGGAAAGCATATCAAACGCCTTCTTCACTATCCTATCTACCTGCGACTCCACTTGCAAGGAACTATGAACCTGCACTCCAAGGTCTCTTTGTTCAGCAACATTCCATTAAGTGTATAAGTCCTGTTAAGATTTGCTTTCCGAAAACGCAGCACCTCGCATTTTTCTGAATTAAACTCCATCTGCCACTTCACAGCCCATTCGTCCATCTGGTCCAGATCCTGTTGTAACCTGTGATAACCCACTTCGCTGTCCACTACACGTACGAAGTGTCCCTCTTATTCCTCCTTTGCCCTTACAATGTTAGTGCATCGTTCTTAGTCAAGAATCTGCCTGCCTCTGCCTGAGGAACATTCAATGTTTTATCCTCCATTGCTATCTGGGAAGAGAGTTCACAAATACACGACACTTTGAGAGAATTAAAACAACCAACATCTTCTTCACTGAGATATTCTTCAGTTGTATAGCCAGCCCACTCCTGGTCATCTCTCACATAAGCTGAAATATTGTTTTAGAATTCAACTTGAAAAGACTACTTGGAATTTTTGGCCTTACCAAGATCACATGTTGTTCACCTAAACTCCAGCCGATCCAGAGTCAGTCAGTTCAAGATTTCCTCCTGAAATAAATGTTTCACACAGGAGTCAGTTGAATGAATTTTGTCTGGACTGATTTGCATGTCAGTATGACCATTGTTCTCTCGATGTTGTCTTGCCGCTACTCTGCAAAACTGGAGAAAATCTTCCCTAATTTTGCATGTATTCTGTTTCAGAAAGTTGCTACATTTATCTTACCTGCCTCAAAGCTTTTTACACACGTAAAGGTTTTATTATGTCATCCAGGTGCCCGATTCCTCTTTGCCTCGAGTCAATTTCTCCATTGAAATAATACACTGCCTTTCAATTCAACTGGCCAATATCTTTGAGCGCATAGATAATATTTCCTACAATACTCCATACAACAATAGTTTTCTGTTCACTTGACCCACCTTAATCTCTTTATAGTTTCAAATCCTCTTCATATCTTGCTTTTCTAACAGTTTCAAAAGTCTGTATTCCTCCCTAATACAGACAGAATATTTGGCCAAAGAAATAGATTGTGGCCACTTTCCAATGTAATTGACAATGTAATATTTTAATCAATGTCTAAACTATGAATTTTTGACAATGGTAAAGTGCTTTGCAGTCACTTCACTCAGTTCCCAAAACTCAAAGTAGGGGAAAATGGTGTGGAATGTGTGTGGATAGAATGGAGGAATGGCAAAGGTGAATAAAAAAAAACATATTTGGAGTTATATACAGGTCTACAAATCGTAGTCAGGAGCTGGGGCAGTGGACACATCAGAAGGTAGAAAAGACGTGTAGAAAAAGCAAAGTTATAATGATTAGGAGGATTTCGATATACAGCTGGACTGGGAACATCAGGTTGGTAGGGCTTTGTAAGAAAAGGAATTTGTGGAGTGCCGATAAGATGGGTTTTTTAAGCAGCTTATGTTGCAGGGAACAAGCGAACGGGCAAGACTGGATTTAGTGTTGAGCAATGAGGTAACCTTGATAAGGGAGCTTAAGGTAAAGTAAACTTTATGAGGCAGTGGTCATAATATCATTGAACCTACTGTTCAATTGGACAGGAAGTAGATAGAAGTGTTAACAATATTACCAATTGAGTTAAAGCAAATACAAAGGCCTGAGGAAAGAACTAGGTTGAATTGATTGGGAGAGTAGGCGAGCAGGAAAGACAGTGGAACAGGAATGGCTGGAGTTTCTGGGAGTAATTCAGGAGGCGCAGTAGAGATTCATTCCAAGGAAAAAGAACCATGTAAAGGGAGGATGAGGCAACAATGGTTGACTGGGGAAATCAGGGTTAGCGTAAAAGCAAAAGAGAAATCAGATAACATGGCAAATGGCAGTGGGAAACCAGAGGATTTGGAAGCTTACAAATACCACCAGAGGGCAACAAAATAAGAAATGGGAGGAAGAAGATTAAATATGAGGGTAAACTAGCCAGTAATATAAAAGACTAAGAGTTTCTTTAAATATATAAAGTGCAAAAGAGAGGCAGAAATGAATATTGGGACGTGGAATACGACGCTGGCGACATAGTAATGGGGACCAAATACTGCCTGAAAAACTGAACATTTATTTCACGTCAGTTTTAACAGTGAAAACACGGATAGTATCCCACAAATTCAAGATAGCGAGGGGACAGTGGAGAAATTGCTCGACAAACTAAATGGGGAAATAAACTGGACCAAATGGACGATATCCCAGAGTTCCAAGGGAGATAGCTGAAGAAATGATGGAGACATTTGTAGTGATACTTCTTGAATTTCTCGAATCAGGGAGAAGCTCACAATACCAGGAAGTTGCTAACATGAGACCCTTTTTAAAAAAGGAAGAAAGCGAAAGGCTGAAAGTGTCAGAACAATTAGCCGAACCTCAGTCGTGTGGAAGATCCTGGAATCCATTGTGAAGGACGACGATTTTAATATTTGCAAGTGAATTGTAAAATTGGGCAAAGTCAGTATGGTGTCATCAATGCTACGTCATACCTCATAAATCTGTAAGAGTTATTTGAGGGTGAAACAAGAAAGTGAGACCAAGGAAAGTCAGTGGATGTTATCCACCGGGACCTCAAGGATGACTTTGACAAGGTGCCGCACAGGATGCTGCTGAGTAAAATAAGGGCCCATTTTGTTCGAGGCAAGAAACTAGTGGGGATAAAAGGGTCCTTCTCAGGATAGCAGCTGATGACAACTGGTGTTACACAAGGCTCAGTGTTGGGACCGCAAAATTTTACGTTGAGCATTAACGATCTACATTAAGGTACTGAGAGTCTTCTGGCTTTGCTTTTAGATGATACAAAGTAGGTAGAATGACAGGTAGCATTGAGGAGGCAGGGAGGTTGCAGAAGGATTGAGACATGAAAGGAGAGTGGGCAAAGAAGTGGCAGATGGAGTACATCTTGGGAAAGCGTGAGGTGATGGGAGGGAGAGAGGCATGGACTACTTTATAAATGGAGAGAAAATGCAGAAGTCTGGAGTGCAAAGAGAGTTGCGAGACCTCATACAGGATTGTCTCAAGGTAAACCTGCAGGTTGAGTCAACAGATAGGAAGGTGTTGCATGTGCTGCACAGTATGTTTAAAGTCTTTTATTCAGCAAAAGAACTGACTCAACTCTTACAAACAATTATATTTGTTTATTGAGCACAATCAATGTTAGTACAATACAATTTACTATAAAGTAATGAAAAATACTACAAACTGCTTTAGCTTAACTTTGGTTGATTGTGTACCAGCACATTAGAAATTAGCCAGGCTCCACGTGGTGATGCCTTCTTATTCTTCTGATGGTTTTGGTGTTGTCTTCTTTATCAGTGGTTATTCTCCAGTACCGCAATCTATGGGGTTTGGAGATGATTGTTATCCTTCCAACTCTTCAAGCCCTTCGAAGGGTATGGAGGATCTTCCAATGAAATGATCGAGTTCATTTACCCAGATCAATCAGTCCCACCTAAGGGCAGGTACATTGATGGCCCAAGGGTGACATTCTTTTTCCCATTAAAGTCCATCTTCAGGTGGGTATTGCAGGGTCTGTCGCTGTCAGGTTTGTTTGCAAACCGTCTGTGGGGAGCTGAAGCCTGACTGGATTCTGCAGCTATGGATTAGCGCAAAGAGTTTCCTGAAGGCTGGGATCCATTCCCCAGCATGCTTTAATCATTGTTCATTTTTGTAACTCCATGGTAAGTTTATTAATGTCCATCATACGTTCGTTGATTCGAGTGGCCTATCCAGTCAGAAAGGTAAAGTGATGGCATTTCGTTTGAGAGGACTTGAATATTAAAGCAGGAATGAATTTCTGAGGCTTTACAAGGCTCTGATCAGACTGTATTGGAGTATTTTGTGTTAGCATCATTTAAGATTTATCTAGACAGACACATGAATGGGCAGGAAGCAAAGAGATACAGCTCCTAAGAAAATAGGCGGCAGGTTTAGACAGAGGTTTTGGATAGGTGTAGGCTTGGAGGGCCGAAGGGCCTGCTTCTGTGCTAGAATGTTCTTTGCTCATCATTCTTTATTATTCATTCTAAAAATTGCAAGTTTTCAACATATTGTTTGCTCCAATTTAACGACATAAACCATTTAATATTTGACAGTGCATGCTGAATTATTGTCATTTCTAAATTAGAGTCATAGAGATGGACAGCACAAAAACAGACCCTTTGGTCCAACCCGCCAATGCCTACCAGATATCCCAACCCAACAGAATCCTCGCTGCCCGCACCCGGGCCATATCTCTCCAAACCCTTCCTATCATATACCTATCCAGATGACTTTTAAATGTTGCAATTGTACTAGCCTCCAACATTTGCTCTGGCAGCTCATTCCATACATGTATGACCCTCTGCAGAAAAACGTTTCCCCTTAGGTCTCTTTTATATCTTTCCCTCTCACCCTAAACCTATGTCCACTAGTTCTGGACTCCCGCACTCCAGGGAGAACACCTTGTCTATTTACCATATCCATACCCCTCATGATGTTCATGATTTGGAGATGTCAGTGTTGGATTGGGGTGGACAAAGTTAAAAATCACACAACACCGGGTTATAGTCCAACAGGTTTAATTGGAAGCACACTAGCTTTCGGAGCGATTCTCCTTCATCAGGTGATAGTTGAGGGCTCGATCGCAACACAGCATTTGTAACAAAAATTTACAGTGTGATGTAACTAAAATTATACATTTAAAAATTGATTGTCTGTTAAGTCTTTCATTTGTTAGAATTCCGTGAAAGTTTGATTTCTTTCATGTGTAAATCATGTTCTTCGTGACCTGCAAAACATTATCAATGGTGATGAGCACCTCACCCAGACCTTCCCCACACCTCCACTACGTGCCTTTAAACGACCGCCAAACCTCAAATAGATCATTGTTCATAGCAAACTGCCCTGCCCTCAGGACAACTCCATACAGCCCTGTCACGGTTGACGCTGCAAGACATGTCAGATTGTGGACATAGATACCACTATTACGCGTGGGAAAACCTCCCACCTTGTACATGGCAGGTACTCATGTGACTCAGCCAACGTTGTCTATCTTATACGGTGCAGGCAAGGATGCCCGGAGGCATGGTACATTGGGGAAACCGAGCAAAGGCTACGACAACAGATGAATGGGCACCACACAACAATCAACAGGCAGGAAGGTTTCCTCCCAGTTGGGGAACACTTCGGGACAGGCAGCAGAGAAAACTGGCCTAGCAGAGGCTGATAGCTAAGTTCAGTACCAATGGGGAGGGCCTCATCCGGGACTTTGCGTTCATATTACATTACTGGTGATCACCATTGCACGACAGACAGACACAGATATTCCTACACACACACTCTCGCACATACACACGGACACAAGTACACACAGACGTGCACACAGACACCCACACACACCCTTACAGATACACACACTCCCACACTCACACATGCACCCCCTCACAGACTTACGACACTCTGCACTCACTACACACACACACACGCACACGCACACTTTCTCACACTCACAACCCCCATCCCAGACAGAGACACACAAAGACCCCCATGCACACATATATTTTGTGGGATGAATTTGTACTTGCAGAGCAACACTGTACTTTGCTCAAAAACTGCATGAATTTATGTAAAACTCTGTTATCTCACTTATTAGATTAGAATCGATCTAAACACCATGGCAGAGACAGAACACAGGGGGCCAACACCTTCAACATACTATATAGCTGTCACCATTATTAACAGCTAACCCGAGAATGCAACTTTAAAAAAAGGGTTTGTGATTTACACATGAAAGAAGTGAAACTAACACTGTATTCTAACAGATGCAAGGCTTAAAAGACAATCAAATTTTCATCGCATAATTTCAGTTACATCACACTGTAAAATTTTGCTATAAATTCTGTGTTACGATCGAGCCCTCCACTAGCCTATTCAGGCTCTACCTACAGCTCAAATGCTCCAAACCTGGCGACATCCTTTTAAATTTTTTCTGAAACCTGTCAAGTTTCACAACTTCTTCCGATAGGAAGGAGACCAGAATTGCACGCAATTTTCCAAAAGTGGCCGAACCAATGTCCTGTACAGCCTCAACATGACCTCCCAATGCCTGTTCTCAATACTCTGACCAATAAAGGAAAGCATACCAAACACCTTCTTCACTATCTTATCCATGGGCGACTCTACTTTCAAGGAACAATGATACTGCACTCCAAGGTCTCTTTGTTCAGCAACACACCCTAGGATCTCACTGTTAGGAGTATGACTCCTGCTAAGATTTGCTTTCCCAAAATGAAGCACCTCGCATTTATGTAAATTAACTCCATCTGCCACTCCTAAGCCCATTGGCCCATCTGATCAAGATCCTGTTGCAAACCAAGGTAAGCTTTTTCGCTATCCACTACACCTCCAATTTTGGTGTCATCTGCAAATTTACTAACTATACTTCTTATGCTCACATTCAAATCATTTATATAAATGTCGAAACGTAGGGGACCCGCACTGATCCTTGTGGCACTCCGCTGGACACAGACCTCCAGTGTGAATAACAACCCTCCACCACCACCCTCTGTCTTCTACCTTTAAACCAGTTCTGTATCCAAATGGCTAGTCCTCCTTGCATTCCATGACAGCTAAACCGGCTAACCAGTCTTCTTGAACGCCTTATTGAAGTTCAAATACGTCACGTCCACCACTCTGCCCTCATCAATCATCATTGTTCTGCAAAAAAAAAACTCAATCAAGTTTGTGAGACATGATTTTCCACTCACAAAGCCAGGTTGACTATCCCTAATCAGTCCCTGCCTTTCCAAATACTTGTACATCCTGCCCCTCAGGGTTCCCTCCAACAACTTGCTCACCAGCCCTGTCAGTCTCACCGGTCTACAGTCCCTGGCGTGTCCTTACACAGAACATAACAACCTTCCTCCAATCACCATAAAATTACGCCCCTTGTTGAAAAGACTCTGGCTATCCAATCTTTGTCTCTCAAAATCATGTACACCTCTATCAAATCAGCTCTATCTTCGCTCCAGGGAGAAAAGTCCTTGCTCCCTCAAACGTTATTCTTAAGACATGTCCTCCACTCTTGGCAACATCCTGGTAAATCTGTTTGGCACACTCTCTGAGGCTTCCCCACGTTTCCTATAATGAGGCAACCAGAACTGAACACAATATTCCAACTGTGGTTGAACCACAGCTTTATATAGCTAAGCATTAATCTGGCTGCTCTTAAACTCAACCCCCTGAAAGTGAAAGCCAACGCACCATACAACTTCTTAACAACTCTATCAACTTGTGTGGCAAATTTGTGAGATGTATTGACATGGACCCCAAGGTACCTTTGTTCCTCCACATTGCCAATAATTCTACCTTTAATCCTATATTATGTTTGCAAATGCAAATTCACAAAATAAATCACGTCACACTTTTGAAGTTTTAACTCTATCTGCCACTTATCAGCCCTGCTCTGCATCCTGTCAAAGTCCTGCTGCAACCTACAACAGCCTCAACACTATTCACAACCCCACCAACCTTCATGTCATCCGTAAACTTACTAACCCACCATTCCACTTCCTTAGCAAAGTCATTTATAAAAATCACAAAGAGCATATGCTCCAGAGCCGATCCCTGTGGAACACCACTGGTGAGCTCTAGGCTGAATACTTTCCATCAGCTACCATCCTCTCCCTCCTGTGGGCCAGCCACGCCTGTGTCCAGACAGCCAAATTTCCCTGCATCCCATGCCTCTCTACCTTCTGAATGAGCCGACAATGGGGAATCTTATCAAATGCCTTTCTAAAATTCTTGTTCACCACATCTACTGGTTTACCTTCATCATCGTGTATTTTCACATATTGAAAGAATTCAATAAGGTTTGTGAGGCATGGCCTGCTCCTCAAATAAACATGCTGACTATCTCTGTTCAAACTATCATTTTTTAAGGAATTGTAAATCTTGCGAGGATGCAAAGATTATCACCAAAGGCACGCCAATCTCTTCCATCATTTCCTGGAGTAGCCTAGGTTATACCCCATCTGACCCAAAGGGTTTAGCTATCCTTATGTTTGTACTTCAATCAGTCTGTACTTCCCCTCAACTTGACTACACCCTGTCCAATCTAACTGATTGACTGCTTTCCATTTCAGTGCTATATACAATGCTGCCTTCCTGAGTAAGTACGGTTCCCAACTTCCTGCGAATCATAGAATCAAAGAAAAAGGAATGCACCAATCCCTTTCTGATAAAGAGCTCATGCTCGAACCGTCGACTCTCCTGCCCCTCGGATGCTGCCTGACCTGCTGTGCATTTCCAGCATCACACTTTTCGACTGTGATCTCCATCAACTACAGTCTTCACTTTCTCCATTACTGAGGGCTGCCCCTCTGCACACTGAGCGGGGAATTAACCATCAGAAACTCATTGTGTGTGGAGCTGACTGCTCAGGTCTGGAAAGTTGCAGTTCATGAATACAGATTTTTTAAAAAGGAATTACAATTTAACAACTATTCATTCAGTCCCAGAGTTACAATTTTGGTTCATGGTTTGGGCAGCCTGATAACAAATAGGGAATGTTTGAAGAACTCCAATACACAGAGTATTCCAGGTGTTATATTCCAGCTTACATTAATGCTGGGAGTATTATCAGACAGACTGTTGTTATAATGGCATGAGTTGACATGTGGAGGTGGAACGTTTTTGCCATCACAGAGACGTGTTCGAGAGAGGTCAAGGCTAACAACTCAATATTCTGTTGTATTGGAACTATCCACAGGACAGGAGAGGGGGTTAAAGAGGAGGTAATGTTGCATTATTAATTAAGGAACAGTTACTGCAGTGAGGAGGGACCATACCTTGGACGAGTCTTCAAATGAGGAGTTATGGGTCGAGGTTAGGGTCCAAACAATGAAAGACACACTGCTGGAGATATTTTATAGAGCCCAAGAAAGAAGAAAAAGCAGGATCATATATACAACCAATTCACTGAGGTGTGTAAATAACAATTCACTGAGGTGTGAATGAAAGCAAGTCCAAAGATGTTACAGAGAGAGGAACGTAAGGCTGGAGATGTTACAGAGATTGGAAATCACGGCTGGAGAAGTTACACAGGTAGGATAGCATGCTCTAAATGTTACGGGGATCAGAAAGCAAGGCTGCAGACAATACAGAGATAGGAAAGCAAGGCTGGAGATGTTACAGAGATAACAACGCAAGGCTGGAGGTGTTACAGAGAGAGGGAAACAAGCTTCTAGATATTGCAGAGCTAGGAAAGAAAGGTTGGACATGTTACAGGGAAACGATAGAAAGGATGGAAATGTTACAGAGAGAGCGGAAAGCAAGGTGTGAGATGTTACAGAGATATGAAAGCAAGACTAAAGGTTTTACAGAAATAGTGTGGCCTGTGCATGCTATAATAGATGAGTGAGATAGTTTTGAACTCATTCACAGGATATGGGGAAAGGTGAAGCAGCTGGAGTTTAGAGAGATAGGGAGGGGTGTAGGGGCTGGCGGAGTTTACAGCGATAGATGGGGCTGTAATATGATATAAAGGCTGTAGTGATACGGAGGGTTACTGAGATACAGATGGATGTAGCATCTGGAGGAGATGACAGGGAAAGATACAGAGATACACGTAGATAGTTTAAAAATGGAATTGTGCAATGTCTTAATAGAGAAACTATTGTAGAAATCTGTGGAATAGACAAGGCACTGGGAGGAACTGAAGGAGTGAGACCTTGGACTGTCCAATCACAAGAGTTATAGAGTGAGTGTCATACAGCACAGAAGAGGCCCTTCGATTACTAGTGACAGAAAAGTAAAAGCCATGCAGACACTGGAAATTCCTCCTTCCTAACGTCTGGGGGTAGGGATAAATGTGGGAGAGACGTCCTACAGACTCCTCAAGCAATAATGTGACATAACGACGCATCACGTGGCCGATCAAACACAGACACGGAAACCTCCTGCTGACTCCCTTCCTTCAGCTGATGGATCAGTGTCCCTCTACATTAAACACTTGGAAGACACACTGACAGTGTGAATAAGCTGGAGAATGTACACTGGGTGGGCTATTTCAAAATCACCACCAAGAGGGGTTCAGCAGCAACATTCCTGATCGAGATGGTCTTGTCAAAAAGAACATAGCTGCTGGACTGGGTCTGCCCTGGGTGGGGATGGAACGACTGACAGGTAGAAATATACTTGACCTCATCTTCGCCAACCTACTTGCTGCAGAGACATTGATTGATGCCCATATTGGGAACAATGAGTACCGCACACAGTATGTGTGTGTGTGTGTGTGTGTGTGTGTGTGTGTGTGTGTGTGTGTGTGTGTGTGTGTGTGTTTCTCTGTGTGTGTGTGTGTGTGTGTGTGTGTGTGTGTGTGTGTGTGTGTGTGTGTGTATGCGTAAGCATTTACGCATGAGCGCACCTGTGAGACACACTGTCCCCATGCTAAATGGGACAGATTTCGAAGAGATCCAGATCTCAGCACTGGCCTGGGTGAGGTGATTTGAGTCATTACCAATAATAGCAGAATAGTACTCCAGCACAATTTTCACTGTCACTGCCTGGCATATGGTCCAATTTACCCTGACGATCAGGCGAGGTGATAAACTCTTGTTCAAGGGAGAATACAGGAGGGATGGCCAAGAGCAGCACCAGGTACACCTCAAAATGAGGTGAGGTTACCAAACAGAACCACTTACTCACCAAACAGCATAAACAGCCAGAGACAGACAGATCTACCCAACAAATCTGACCTAATCTTCTCAGTACGTCACATGAAGTCAGGTTGAATGGTAGTGTCAATCAAACAACTCGCTGGAGGAGGAGGATCCCCACATATCACCTTCCTCAATGATGGAAGAGCGTAACACAACAATAGAAAAGCTAAGGCTGAAACGACCACAACAATATTCAGACAGAAGTATCGATAGGATGATCTATTTTAGTCTTCCCCAGATGGCAGTCTTCAGCTAATTCGACTCACTGTGTGTGGTAATTCCAACCGGCTGGAGGACGGGAATGAAAAGGCTGTCGGCCTTGATAACATTCCATGCAAGCTGTTCCTGCTGGGATACAGCACTGGCATCGACCTGTCAATGTGGGAAACTATCCGGGTGTGTCCTGTACACACACAGATAAACCATCAGACAATCAATGACTGTCCCATTGCCCTCATCTCTATCATTAATAAAGGGATGGAAGATGTCAACCACAGTGGGATCAAGCAGCACTTCCTCAGCTGAAACCTGCTCACTGAAACTCATTATGGGCTTTCATCCCTTGGGCTCATTGAAGCCTTAGTTTAATGATGTACAACAGGAGACCACGCAGCTGAATTCTAGATGTGAGGTGACAGTGACTGCACTTAACATCATCATAACTGCATTTGACCAAGTGTCGTATCCAGGATTAACGGCAAAACTGGAGCAAATAGGAATCGTTTCCACTGACTGAAGTTATACCTGGTACAAAGGAAGGTGGCTGGGGTTGGAGGAGAGCAGCCATCTCAGTTACAGGATAGCTCCGCAGCAGTTCCCCTGTGTTGGTGTTTGAGTAAGCCTGCAGATCAGAAATGGAAAGGTAAGGCACCATACTCTTACAGGATGATAGGGCTGCTCTCTCATTAGACAGAGATGACTGGCGGTCGTTTAACTGGACAGTCATCATGTCTCAAGCAAGGGAGAAGTTGAGAAGGACAGCCCTTTTCAGTCATCTCAGTCAGTGAGGAATTGAACCCACACTCTTGGCATTAATCTGTATTTCAAACTAGCTGTCTAACTGATTGAGGTAACCGAGTCCTAACTCAGCTCCTTGTGGTAGATATTATAATCTTATTCCATTCAGATATGTTGTTAGACAGCATCAGTGAGCTGTAAGAGTGCTCTCTGCCCTAGGCCCAATAATTTTCAGCTGCTTCATAAATGAATGTAAAATCACAACTGGGGATGTTTTCCAATGATTGGACAGTATTCAACACCATTCGTGATTTACTCAGATACTGAATCAGTCCGTGTCCAATGTACCAAGACCTGGAAATATGCAGGTGTGTGCTTAACAGTGACAATACCATTTCCATTATACTTGTGCCAGACAACGATTACTTCTAACAGTTGAAAATTGAACCACGTCCTCTAATGTACAATGTCACCACCATAACTGAACACACACCAAGCAAAATCGCAGGAATTCCGGGCTTATGCTAAAACAAATTGACTTCTCCTGTACTTCAGATGCTGCTTGACTTATTTTGCTTTTCTAGCGCCAATTTTTGACGCATATAAATTCATTGGCTACAAGAATGTGTCAGGGACTAGAAATTCTGCAGGAATAACTCGCCTCAAAATTTCTGAAAGCCTGTCACCCATTGCTAAGAAACATGTTGAATGTGTGTGTCAGTAAATACTTCCATTTGCCTGTGTGAGTGCAGCTCCACCCCTCATCCACCGGCGCTCAGTAGCAGCAATACCTGCCATCTACTCCGTGCTCTGCAGAAATTTACCAAGGCTCCTTACAACGTACCTCTGAACACCCGACCATCAAGAAGGACAAGGGAAGCAGATACAAGGGACCCCCACCATGTACACGTTCTGTTCCAAGCCATCTACCATCCTGATTAGGAAGTATATTGCTGTTCCTTCAGTGTCACTGTTTTAAGTTCCTGATCTATGAATAAATGCCGTCCCAATCACATTTCATGTTTAAATTAACATTCAAAATATTGTCTGGACCTGTTCAATGCTGGACACTGTCTTTTGGGTTTTGTGAGCTCAGGCTGGTTGGTCCAGGCAGTACATTGCTTGTTGTGAACAGCTGAAGGGATATGCTGTTGGAAACAATCTGACAGTCTCTCAGAGGCATGGCCTACATACCGAGCATCACAGACACTGGCAATCTCACCCCACATTACTGAACTCTGAGATAGAGGGAAGCAACTGAAAATGTACTCATATATGACTGGAACATGTTTAAAATCACAGTGACATTGTTGCATCGAAAATCATTATGAGTAAATATTAGAAGGGAGAAAGTGAGGACTGCATATGCTGGAGATCAGAGTCAAAAAGTGTGGTTCTGAAAAAAATAACTCAGATGTTCAGGCAGTATCCGAGGACAGGAGAATTGACTGTTAGTTAACAATATTAATACAAGGGAAAATAATTGTATATTTTCAAAGTCCTTGTAATTAATAATAATTTGATCTTGGGTGTGGTAAGGAGACTCATCATTTCAATGCGACTTACTGTGAGTTTTCATCACATTGTTGTTATAACAGTGTACTGAATAAATGGGTGGATTTTGTGCTTATTGGACAATCTAAAAGTTGGTATTATGAAAAGATGTGAGACCTTCAGTAAAGAGACTTTGCTGTTAATGGTTAGAACAATGCTGCAAACATTTACAGAGATTTCCAGCTCAAGTCACACACAAGAACGTTGGGCTGAGATCACGCTGGCCATCAATGGAGCTGCACACTTCTGTTTGGATACTGACATTGTGGGACGAACATACACTGGATATGGTTTATGAGGGATTCAATGTAAGATACCATGTGCTGCAGGAGCCCATCACCTTTATATCACCTTCCTTCAGGATAGGGTCCAAGGGTCAGAATTACAGAGTTTAGGTGACACACAGAAGAGATATACTTGCAAGACATGGTTGTTTGCAGGTCATTGTTCTAAATATTGAACTGTGTCTGGACCAGCACCATGTGCTAGTCCATTGACCAGTCTGCCCCACACACATCTCCCTGTTGTGCAGGTATGTCTCTAACCATTCTATTGTGAGGGATTGTGTGAGTAACTGCCCAGCTCCAGTTTGGAAGCTCTCTGGACAGATTTTGGAGATGGTCAGTGCTTTGGAGGTCATGGTGAGGCCCAATAACACTGTGCCTGAATTCAGGCTTTTCTTCGAAGTCATTTTCAACAGCCTTGCTGCCTGCAAGATGGTGTGTTCACTGATCTGAACATGAATCGGCTGTTTACTACAGTCACTGAATTGTGTAATAGTTAGGTATGCGCTCTGGTATTTCAATTATTGTTCACTTCAATTGTTTTCAACTGAAAAACAATGATGTTTGGTTTATTTTTAAATATGTAAGAAACAAAGTGATATTAACTCTTCATTACAGAAAATGAGAAAGTGACCTGGTATATATTTCCCATTGGCTAATCAAGAAACAGTCAGATAATGTCTGGAAAGCAGGATTCTGTGAACAGGACCATGTCTCAGGCAAAATCACCACCCTCTCTGGTGGGGTCTGTCCCATTGACAGGACACAGCCAGGCAGAGGGAGACATCTCTTTGGTATATAATCAATGTAGGATGGCATTGTGGCTCAGTGGTTAACACTGCTGCCTTGTAGCACAAGAGTCCCTGGTTTGATTGCAGCCTGGGGCAACTGTCTGTGTGGAGTTTGCACATTCTCCCTATGTCTGCGTGGGTTTCCTCCCACAGTCCAAAGATGTGCAGTTCAGGTGAATTAACCATGGTAAATTGCCCATCGTGTTCAGTGCATTAGTCAGAGAGGAGATTGTTGCTCTTCAGAGGGTCTTTGTGGACTGGTTGGGACGATGGGCCTCTTCCCAAACTGTATGGAATCTAATCTAATGATAGTGCTCAGCACTGATGCTGGATGCTTTGGCTGCTAGACTGCTCAGTGGCAGGTGATGATGGTATCAATAAAAGGGAAACGTTTTATTGATCACATCATCACCGATCTGCCTGCTGCAGTTACACTTCTCCATCTCAAATATCAGTAAGGATGGTCACTGCACAATGGGGAGCAATGGCCATCTTCACATTTTACAGACCCTCCTCACCATGATATGGAGCCCCGTTGAGTACTGCATGGGACGGACTTTAAACAGAGTGAATAATTAATGACGATGCAGACATGAGGTGCAGAGGGCCATAGGCAGCAGCAGAATCATATTCTGTACAGCTCATTAAGTCTGTAACCTCACGGCCAGACATACCTCCCACTGTACAGTAACCATCACAGCCAGACATACCTCCCACTGGACAGTAACCATCACAGCCAGACATACCTCCCACTGTACAGTAACCATCACAGCCCGACATACCTCCCACTGTACAGTAACCATCACAGCCAGACATACCACCCACTGTACAGTAACCATCACGGCCCGACATACCACCCACTGTACAGTAATCATCACGGCCTGACATACCTCCCACTGTACAGTAACCATCACTGCCCAGCATACTCCCACTCTTTGGGAGCCATCAAGAGCGGCATGGTGGCTCCGTATTTAGCACTGCTACCTCAAAGCACCAAAGTCCTGTGTTCGATTCTGGCCTTGCAGTGTGGAGTTTGCACATTCACCCTCTGTCTGCATGGGTATCCTCCCAAAGTCCAAAGCTGTGCAGGCCAGGGGAATTGGCCATACTAAATTGTGCAGTGTTTTAGTCTGAGGGAAAGGGGCGTGGGTTGGATACTCTTTGGAGGGTTGATGTGGACTGGTTAGGCCGAAGGGCTTGTTTCCACACTGCAAGGAATCGAATCTACACTCCAAGATTCATGTCACGAATATGATAGAGTAATCACTTGTCTGAATGAGTGCAACTCCAACAGTACTCTAGTCTGGACTTACTAGCGACAGGCAACACAGTTGTGTGGGGAATTGCATGTTCACAAACCTGATTTAATTATTTTGAGGAAGGGACAAAATCGATTGATGAGGGCGTGGGGTTGGATGTTGGCCATTTGGACCTTAGCAAGGACTTTGATATGGTTGCTTATTGCAGGCTCATACAGAAGGTGATGTGAAATGGAATCAGCGGTCAGTTAGTAAGGTGGATAGAGAACGGCTTGGTCATAGAAGATAGAGTAGTGATGGAACAGTATTTTTGTGACTGGAGATCTGTAAATAGATTTACGGAGTTGTAGATTGTGATGATGATTGCCAGATAATACAACAGGATATAGGCCAGTTGGAGACTTGGACAGAGAAAACACAGATGTAACTTTATTTGTACAATTGTGATATGATGCATTTTGGAAGGTCTAATGCAGGAGAGAAGTATAAAGTGGATGGAAAAACTACTGATTGCATCAACATCTGAAGGGATCTTGGTGTACAGCTCCACAGTTCCCTGAAAGTGGTAACACGGGTGGACAGGGCGATCAAGAGAACTGATGTCAAACTTGCAGACATGCATCAAAGCATGCAGAATGAAAATTAAGAGGTCATATTACAACTGTAGAGAAACTTATTTCGAGGTACATTTCGAATATTGTGCTCAATACTGGTTGACACACGATGTTGAAGTGTTGGCGAGGTTATGGAAAAGTTTAACCAGCATGTTGTCTGGTTTGGAGGGTATTAGGCAGACGGAGAAACTCAAAACACATGGTTTGTGTGCACCTGGGCATCATTGGCTGTGGAGCTAACTGATAGATATTTACAAAATTATCAGAGGCATAGATAGAAGGACAGTTAGAGGGTTATTTTTCCCTCAGAGTAGAAATATCAATTACTCAGGACCGTAGGTTTTAGGTAAAAGGGAAAAGGTTCAGGGGATGTGATAGGTAAGTTTTTTTTTGATGTTCCAGACAGAATGTGGAAGTGCCTGGTAGAGTGGAAGAAGCTAATATTGCGAGGTTTAAGAGGGATCTTGGCACAAGTATGAGTAAGTAAGGAATATAATGACATAGAAGGTATTAGAGCAAATACTTTTGTTTTAACTTTGGAATGACATCAAGTGCGGGCTTGCTGGGCTGAAGAGCCTGTTCCTGTGCTGGACTGTTCTTTAAGTCAAGATTTGAGTGCAGGAGTGGCGAGATACTGACTGAATGATTACTGATGATCAACAGCTACATCGTTTTGGATCCCCTCCCATCAACTTGCAGCTTCATATCCTCCCCCACTGTGCGGAAACTCAATAAGGTCAATTTGACATGAAAGTCAGACCTGGTACCAAGTGACTCCATGTCGCCGCTCACTCCTGCAGATTTCTATCCTGGACACCAATGTCTCGGGGGACACTGCATGAACAGAAGCTGCATGTACTCCACACCCACCAATGCTGGCATCTGTCACATGCCAGCCTCACCATGCATTCAAAGCACATTGCTGACGAACTGACGGTATGCTTCTGTACTTCAATGCTGCAGCTCAGGGTGCACTGACAACTAACATTGCAGTACTGCTGCAAGGACACGGTGCTCAGGGACACACACTCAGCTCTTGGCCTATCCCTGTGGGCTGCTTACTCTGTGTTTGTACATACTCAAAGCTGCTGCAAGGATACTGTGGTCAGGAACACCCACCCAGCTCATGGCCTGTCCCTCTGGGCTGCTCATTCCGTTTTTGTGCACACTCACTTTGAACTGACTTGAATGCTCACAGAATTATTGCCTTGTCTTCCCCTACCCTCAACAGTGTTTCCCCTCAGCTAGAGCGACCAGGCTCACCCGCCTGCCGTATTGCCTTGGTGTTTAGCACAGACACAAACACAGGAAGCTGAATATCGTTGTCAACAGTCAGTCATGGTGCCGAACACACTGAATCAAGGGAAGTCTCAGATCCCAGTCCGGGAGCTTGGATACAGTCAGTCAGCCTGTAGTGGTTGTTCGGGTCAGGATCCTTCCCCTGTGAGGAGGTGAGGAGCTGCATGTCGGCCTGTCTCATACGCCCTTGACTCTTTCTGTCCTATTCTGGGATGGTTCCTCCTGGAATGAGAGAATTATCAAGAGGAATTAGGGAGATGGAAGTGGTTGGTAAAACTGTTAGTGCTGGGACAGCTGGGGGAAAGTTGAGGAGGTGTCCTGAGTGAGTGAGTGGGCAGCGCAGACACCAGGCAGAGCTGGCGAGTGGGACAGAGAAGAGGTCAGAGAGAAACCGAGAGAAGGTGCTGCATAAAGTGAGACTAGGAGAACATGAGTCGTGTTGAGAGGTGGGTGCAGTAACAGAGAGAGCGAGAGAGAGAGAGCAAGGTCATAAAGTGCAGATGGTGGCACTTACCCTGGTCACGGCGTCCTTCCTACACTGTTGGTCATTCACCCAGAAGGCTGGCACCTCACTGGCACACGGGTCAATCTCAGACAAGCTAGCAGGTCTGGTGTCATGGCTTCCCCTGCCAGTCATAGAGTCATAGAGATGTACAGCATGGAAACAGACCCTTCGGTCCAACCTGTCCATGCCGACCAGATATCCAAACCAAATTCAGTCCCACCTGTCAGCACCCGGCCCATATCCCTCCAAACCCTTCCTATTCATATACCCATCCAAATGCCTCTTTCAATTTTCAATTGTACCAGCCTCCACCACATTCTCTGGCAGATAATTCCATACACGCACCACCCTCTGCGTGAAAAGGTTGCCCCTTAGGTCTCTTTTATATCTTTCCCCTCTCACCCTAAACCTATATCTTCTCGTTCTGGACTCCCCGACGCCAGGTAAAAGCCTTTGTCTATTTATCCTGGAGGAAGATAATGTCCCTGTCCAGTACCATGCCATCCACCAGAACCTCAGGGGTTCAGCCACAAAGTAGGGCCCTCAGTTTACATCTTTCTCAATCGCCCCACACCCTCTGCCTTCATGTCCCGGGCAGTTTCGGATTGTCAATCCAAGAGTGCAATGACGTTTTTAAAATGGCATCTGTAGCAGGGAATCCGGTGCGTTCTGGAAAACCTGGGCAGTGGGCAGTTTTCATACCTATAACAAAGCGAAAAGTAATCATTGGGCTCGTATCACCTGAAAGAAGGGACATAGAGGCAGGGCAGGTAGTTAATGAGGCAAATTCTGGATGTTGTTATTATGAGAACATTTAATTAGACTTGTGGAGACAAACCCGACATGACCCTGACAGAAATGAGATTGGCCAAGTCAAAAGGTTCAGGCTCTTGACTTGTGCAGATTTTGCCTTCCAACATGTTGTAAGTTATAAACTTAAAGAGACAGAGGACCTATGAAGGATATTCATATCCTTAAAAGAAGCTGGGGAGAAAAATCTCCTGCCATGTTTGCTCAATGTTCATCATTTTCGGTTCCTGAACAGTTGCAAAGTATCAGAGACCTGCTGATATTGTAGCTTCGTTTATTATGAAGCAAGGGGCTGACTGAATGCTTACAGTTCAGAATTCTGCGAGCCAGGAAGAATGGACCCTTAGAAAATTCCAAAGGAATCCAGGACTGTCAGCCTGAATTTCTGTTGGGAAAGCTGTATGCAATTAATCTGGCTGTTTGGTTTTCATGCAGAGACTTATTGTGACTTATTTGATTTGATGAGCGAACACATCGCAGTCTGCTTAAAAATGGAAGCTATGAGGTCCAGTTGAATGTACCAAGCAACCTGGAGAAGTGCAAGACAAGTAATTTAGGGACAGCAATCAATAGAAAGGATACACAATAAATGAGCATACTGTCAGTGTGGACAGATCCTAGTATAATTACCTCCCTATTTCTCCTTTTTTTTTCCTTTGGCAAAGGGTCAGTTTGACTCGAAATGTCAGCTCTTTTCTCTCCTTACAGATGCTGCCAGACGTGCTGAGATTTTCCAGCATTTTCTCTTTTGGCTTCAGATTCCAGCATCCGCAGTATTTTGCTTTTATCCTGAAGGTATCCGGCATCATCCATAATCTAGATAAGGCAGCAAATGGCACAATTTCCTCTCTGAGGACAAGTGCACAATGTGAGAGCAGTTATTTATACAAGAACTGTATAAATAACTAGTTCAGTCACAGCCTGTGTGCTGCATGTAGTCCTGGTCACTATATCACATGGAATGATGGAATTAGAATGGAGAGTGTACAGGAAGAATGTGAGGATTGCAGATGCTGGAAATTCGAGTCAAAGAGTGCGGTGTGGGAAAAGCACAGTAGGTCAAGTAGCATCAGAGTGCCAGGGGAAATGACGTTTCGAGCATTTTTCACTCTTGGTGGTGAAAAATAAAAAAAAACACGAAGTTTAGGAAGCTGAAATTTCTTCCTTCATCCTCCACATCAGCCTAGTGAAAAGTTCATCCACATCTAGGGATTTGTCCACTTTTTATCCTACATAAACTTTCAATTCTTCATCAGCTTGTGTGTCACTTTGCAATAAGCACTCCATTAGGGACTGACAGTGAATCCAGGAACTGCTTCTCCAAGTGAAGTACGTGTTCAACATATTCTCTGGCTCTGTGCACAGGCTGCTTCCTCGGGCCTTGCTTTCCTATCTCTGTAACATCTCCAGACTTGTTTTCCTTCCTCTGTAACATCTTCAGCTTTGCTTTCCTATCTCCGTAACATCTCCAGACTTGCTTTCCTATCTCCCCTATCTCCCTATTTTTTGTCTTGTTAATTTCTTGCCCTTAATAAACCAATAAAATCTCTTTAGATTATTGAAATTATTGCCCGCTAATGCTTTTGTTAACCCCGTTTTTGTTCTTCTACTAACTTTCTTGAGTTGAGCCCTACATGTTCACTGTTCTTCTGGCACCTATTTTTGTATTTGTATGTATTGATATTATAAGTTGTCTGGAATAAATGTCAAGAAATATTTCCCCTCTTAAAAACATTCACTACCCTAATGAATGTTTGGAATTGAAATGCCTGAATACAATGATAGTATTACATTTACACAACTCAATGAATTGGTTGCACTTCTGCTCCTGTACACAAGGGGTAGGGGCAGCAATATATCTCTGTAAATGCATAGAGGGCCGAATTGAGGAACAACACATGGCGTAGGGGCAGCAGTTGGCCATTTGGCTGCACCATTCAGAATGCTCATGGTTTATCCAAGTGTGTCTGTCCATCCGTCTCTTGACTGTCCCCAAGAAACATTGACTCTCCTGTCCAGGAAAGATCAGTCAAGTTCAGACTTACACACTGAATGGTATGGTCCGAGGGAGTGTTGCTGAACAAAGAGACCTTGGAGTGTAGATTCACAGTTCTTTGAAAGGCGAGTCGTAGCGAGATAGGATAGTGAAGAAGGCGTTTGGTATGCTTTCCTTTATTGGTCAGAGTATTGAGTACAGCAAAAGGGAGGTCATGTTGTGGCTGTACAGGATATTCGTAAGGCAACTGTTGGAATATTGCATTCAATTCTAGTCTCCTACCTATTAGAAAGATGCATGAAGCTTTGAAACGATTCAGAAAAGATTTTCAAGGATGTTGCCAAGGTTGGAGGATTTGACCTATAGGGAGAGACTGAACAGGTTGGGACTCTTTTCCCTGGAGCATCGGAGGCTGAGGGGTGACCTTATAGAGATTTGCATAATTATGAGGGGCACGGATAGGATAAATAGACAAAGTACTTTCCCTGGGGTCGAGGAGTCCAGAACTAGAAGGCATAAGTTTAGGGTGAGAGGGTAAAGATTAAAAAAAGAGACCGACGGGGCAAATTTTTCACACAGAGCATGGCACTTGCATGGAATGAGCTGTCAGAGGATGTGGTGGAGGCTGGTGCAATTGCAACATTTAAGAGGCATTTGGATGGGTATATGAATAGGAAGTGTTTGGAGGAAATGGGATGGGTGCTGACAGGTTGGACTAGATTGGGTTGGTATATCTGGTCGGCATGGACGGATTGGACCGAAAGGTCTGCTTCCATGATGAACATCTCTATGACTATGATTCTATAAACAAGCCTTCACTGCTACCACAGGACGAGGACATCACAGGTATCACAACACTAAAGTAAAAGGGACGTCCTTATTTCTTTGTGGTACCTGGTATTTTAAAACTGAGCATCAAATCATCAGCTCTTTTCAGAAATAAGGAAAGAACAATTAGGAATAAACATAAACCATTCCAGACTCCAAACCTGTCCCACATTGCCACTGACCCATTCCAATCGAATATGTATCAAATCCAGCCTCTGCTGCTGTCTCAGCTAGAGAATACCTCATAGCAACAAACCACATAAGCAAGAAAAAGTATCCGAATGACGCCATTCGGCTCATCAAGTCTGATATGTCATTCAATCATTTCTTATATGTTCCTCAACGTCATTCTCCTGCCTTCCCCCAAGAATCCTTGATCCACTTATAAATCAAAAACTTATCTATTTGTGTCTTAATGACACTCATGTATCTCTGTGTGTGTGTGTGTGTGTGTGTGTGTGTGTGTGTGTGTCCGCATCTGCTTGTCATCTGTGTATTTGTGCGTCTACGTCTGTCTTTCTGTGTATCAGCCTGTGTGTTGTATCTGTGTTTGTGTCTATTTGTGTGTGACCCTATATGTCTGCGTGTGTTTCTACGTGTGAGTCTGCCTATCCCCTCGTATGTATTCTAATTGTTCGTATGTTGGGATGTTTACCAATAATTCTGTGTATTTCAGTGTCTGCATTTGTATTTTTGGGGGGAAGTGAAAGGACTGTCGTTGGAACTGCCAGTGGGTTTGAAGTGAGAATTGTATTTCACTGAGCACTGCTCCTTAATCGGTCAGTGGGATATGGATGTTTCGGAAACTCCTCGTGAGGCATCTCAGTCCACTCCATCTTGTACTAGTGTCCTCCATACATGGCGGGGTTAGGTGGGTGAGGGAATGGATATTGGGATCCCCACCACCCGGCTTGGCCATTTCTGCCCTATGCCAGGCTGTTTCTCTTGGAAAAGGTGAAAGATTGGGAGGGAGTGAGGGCAGGAGTGGGTGGCCCTGCTGTTAGTGCTGGTGTAGGTGGGGCTGGGGGGAATTGTGAGGTGTCCGGAATGAGTCAGTCGACAGTTTTGAATCCATATAGTATTATTAGTATTGGGGTCTATATCGCAGGTGACAGAGAATGTGTGGGAAGGAAGTTGCTGAATTCAATACTGAGAGTGGCAGTGCCTGAGCATTATTTGGAAATAGAGCATGAGGATTGTCTGGGGGTTGGTGCTATAAAAGATACACAGTGAATGTGAGGGAACAGGGAGAATACGGTGACCTTTATCCTGACAGGACGGGGAAGGGATTGATGCTTGTCCTGTATTAATGGGCATTTCTTCAGATCATCTCAGTGTCGATGTGAGCCTCCCCGAATGTCTTGTCCAAGTCTATCATTAATAATGACACAGAGCTGTCCCTCAGATTCCACAGAATCAGTTTAAGTAGAGCTTATAAATAGCAGGGAGAAGCAAATATTGGTGTGTTATATATCGAAAGCTAAACGGTTGCAGAAAATCTGAGCACCATATGCTCTGGAAATTAGATATGCAAGTATCATGATACTGCTGTTCTTTTGGTTAGTCTCAAGTTGCATCTAGACTGCATTAACTAAGTGACTGCTCACAATGTGAAAAATAAATTCTGTAACTGTATATGAGGTGGGTTGAAGAGTATGTTTTGAAGCAAACTAGAGAGCAGGTTATTTGGATTTGGTGTTGTGTTATCAGAAGGATGAATTAATAACCTTGCTCTGAAACAGCTTTTAAGGAACAGTGACATTAATAAGGTGCATTTTACATGGTGCCTGCATATAATATAGAAGCTTGAACATTCTGGTCAAACGTCATGGTAGCTTGGAGGGTCAAGTTCACTCCAGTGAATTGGGAAAGTACAATATAACATTCAGTGGGACATAAGCAATGGTTGTTAGAGTCATAGAGTCCGACAGCACGGAGACAGGCCCTTCGGCCCAAACTTGTCCATTCAGACCAAAATGTCCATCCACGCTAAACCTACTTCCCTGCCATTGCCCTGTATCTTTCTAACCCTTTCCTGTCCGTGTATTTGTCCAAATTCCTTTTAAATGTCGCGAATGTTCCCGCCTCAACCCCTTCCTCTGGCACATCATTCCATATGCGTACCACCCTCGGTGCATAAAACAGTTGCTCCTCAGGTTCCCTCTTATTGTTTCCCCTCTGACCTTAAATTGATGCCCTTTCGTCCGTGATTGCACAATCCCTGGGGGAAAATAACTGAGTGCATTCACTCTGTCCATCCCTCTCATGATCTTATACACATCTATCAGATTCTCCCTCAGCCTCATACTTCTTAAGTAAAAGGTCCCAGCTTGTTCAAGCTTCCCACTAACTCAGACCATTGAGTCCTTTGCTACATCTTTGTAAATTTCTTCTGCACTCTTTCCAGTTTAATAACATCCTTCCTATTGCAAAGTGAACAAAACTGAGCATAACGCTACCAGCATAGCGTCACCAGCAACCTGTATAACAGCAATGTAACTCCCTAATTTCGATACACCGTGATATATCCTGATGAAGACCAGTGTGCCAAAAGCTTTCTTCACTGCACTGTCTACCTCTGAATCAACTTTCAGAGAACCATGCACCTGAATCACAAGTCCCACTGTTCTACTACACTCCTTAGGAACCAACCATTCACCATGAAACTCCAACATTCATTTGACTTTCTAAAATGCAAGAACTTACACTGATCTATATTAAAATCCATTTGCCATTTCTCAGCCACTACTCCAGCTGATCAAGATGCTGCTGTAATTTCTGAAATTTCTAATAACCTTCCTCATTCTCGATGATGCCGATTTTCTTGTCATCTTCAAACTGACAAATCATGCCTATACATTCTCATCTAAATTATAGATATATGTAATATGTAGTGGTCCCAGCACTAAACTGTGAGGCATTCCACTAGTCACAGGCCTCCAGTCTGACAAGCATCATGCCACTATTACCCCTGCTTCCTACCATCAAGACAATTTTCTATCTAATTTGGCAGGTCCTCCTCAATTTCATGTGATCTAACCTTCCAGAGCAGCGCATCATGTGAAACCTTTTTGAAGGCCTTACTGGAATCCATTTCGACTACGTATACCACCCTGCCCTCCTCAACGTTGCTGCTCACATTATCAAAGAATTCGAACAAATTTGTGAGCCATGATCTCCCATGCACAAAGCCGTGCTGAGTTTGACGATGGGCTTTTGCCTGAAACATTGGTTTTCTTGTTCCTCGGATGCTGCTTGACATGCTGTGATTTTCCAGCACTATTCTAATCTTGGTCCTAATCAGGCCCTGTCTTTACAAATGCATGTATATCTTATCTCTCAGAACCTTTTCCAGTAAGTTCCCTATTAAATATTTTAGTTTTACTGGTCTATAGTCCCACGTTTTTCTTTGTAGCCCTTCTTGATTAAAGGCACAGCATTCGCTACCCCCCAATCCTCCGGGACTACACCCGTTGGCAGCGATGATACAAAAATATCAGCCAGGGTTCCCGCAATTCCTTCTCTGTCCTCCTCCCGTGTTCCTGAATATATCTGGTCACGAGCAGAAGATTTGTAGAGTTACAAAGTCTGAAAAATACGTCTACTTATTTCAGGTATAAACACCAAAGAAAGGGAATGTGACAAAATGATTTTTAACATAACAAATTCAAAAATGTATTAATCATAGGAAGTGGCTTCAGAATAATTTCAGTCATTGCGGAAACTTGAGAATTTTCAGAAATTCACGATGCACAAACGAGGGCCATGAAGCTGGTAAGGAAATCAAAAAGAGAACATGATAGCTAACAAACAGGAACAAAAACACTGCATAAATCTACAATCTGTATTTCAAAGGGAGCAAAATAAAAGCAAGGTCAAATATGGAAATTTATAATCGGGACAGGAGTGTTTATTGTGAAGAACAGGGAAATGGTCCAGAAAATAATCATTAACTATGTATCTGTCTTCATCGAGGAATATCCACAAAATCACCCAGTAATACCAATGATCATGTAGGGCTTGTGCAACTAAAGACATAAAGTCAATTTATATCAGTAACAAGGTAGAATTTGAAAAATTAACTGGATTGAGCATTGCGAAGTCTGACAACCCTGATGTACTTCATGTTAAAATGTCAGACATAAATCAGTAATACTAGTATTAATTGCACTGTCGATGATTGTTTTATTTTCCTGTGCATTTTGCAGAGGCCGGAAGCCATTGCAGGTAAATGGAAGTTAGTGAACGTGGTCCAAGCACGATAATGGAAGGGATCCAAGCATCTATAAAGGGAAGAAGACATAGTCTAGAGACCTGTCGACCAATTAACTTGACATCTGCAGGGAAATTGTTGGAATCTATTATACAGCGAGTGATTTCAGATATTTAGAAATTAACAGCAACAATGGAGAGGATCCGTATGTATTTCTGACAGATTTCTAACTAGATGTGCTATGAGTTGTTAGACCCCATCTATCACCCCCTGAGAAAAGGAACAGGAAGTGACTTCACTACAGGAAATGACATCAACAACCCAAAGAAAACCAAACATACAAATAGAAAGCAGGAATTTTCAGCATTGCTTCGCATGAGCTCCTCTGAAGATGTTACCTAGTAAGGTAATGAAATGTCTGGAAATGAACCTTCCAGCTCAGCGAGCAAACCTGCATCCATTGTGTACAGTTTTGGTGAACAATCTGAGAAGGAATATACTGACTGCAATGGACATTCTGCAGATTAGTCCCACAGATGGCGAGGTTGCCTGATGAGGAAACTCGGCCTATGTTCTCTACAATTTCAAAGAATGAGAGATGTGTCACAATGAAATTTAGCAAATTCACAAAACATATGACAATTTGGAAAGGAACAGAATGCTTCCCTGGCTATTTAATCCACATTCAGGGCAAATAATGACAAGATAAGGGATTGCCCACTTAAGACAATAATAATGAGGAAACTCATCACTCGGTGAGAACTGCCTAAAACAGGGGCATAGAATCCTGCTGGCAGGTTAAGATTAGGGAGAATCCCCAGATATTCTGCAAATATGTCAAGCAGGAAAGATTAACAAGGGAACAGGTAAGAGTCATTAGTGACTTACCAAGTTGCATCCAGATTAACTTATTGTTAGGAGGCAGAAGGTGGTGGTTGAAGGCTGTTAGTGTGACTGGAGACCAGTGTCCAATGGTGTATCACAGGGATCAGTGCTGTGCCCCTAATTATTTGTGATTCAGAGGTGCTGGTGTTGGACTGGGGTGGACAAACGTAAAAGTCACATAACACCAGGTTATTTTCCAGCAAGTTTATTCAGAGGCACGAGCTTTCAAAGCGCACACCTAATGAAGAAGCAATGCTTAGAAGCTAGTGCCTCCGAATAATCCAATTGGACGATAACCTGGTGTTTTGTGAACTATGACCTTATTATTTGTGGTACTCATAAATGATGCAGTTTTAAATACTGACGGGGGTGGCGGGAGTGTGACCACTATGTTTACGTTTGATACAAAGATTGGCTGGGTGGTTCGCAGTGAGGTGGAAGGCTTTATGTTACAGGAGGATACAGATGGAATGGTCAGCTGGGAAGATCAATGGTAGATGGAATGTAACCCTGATAAATATGAGGTGATACAGTTTGGAAGAAGGAACAGGGAGTACTCAATGAATGGAAGCATACTAGGGAGCTCAAAGGGTGCTTCTGCACACTTCTGTGAATGTGACTAAACAGGTTAATACACAATTTGAGAAAGCATCGGGAATGTAAACATAACCTTTATTCATCAAGGCATAGATTATAAAAGCTATGCTGAAGTTTGGTTTGGCCAAGATGGAATGCTGTGTATCGTTCTGGGAACCATATTACGGGAAGGATCTGATTGTAGTCGAAGGGCTCAGAGGAGATTCACCAGGATGTTCCCAGGGATGGAGCATATCAGCTATGGAGAGAGGCTGGATAAGCTGGGGTTGTTTAGTTTGGAGCAGAGAAAGCTGAGGGGGCCGTGATTTAGAAGGATATGATTCTGAGGGATATGGACCGGGTGGATATACAACAACTGTTCCTTTTAGTCAAAAGGCCAATAACAATGGACCGCATTTTAAAGTGAAGGGTTTGAGATTTGGTTGGAATTGAGGTTTGTTTTTCACCCAGAGGGTGTTGGGGTCAGGAATGCCCTTCCTGAGAGAGGAGTTGTCATGGTAACTTCACAACCATTGGAACATACACGGCTATGCACTTGAAATGCCATACGATTCACGGCTCCGGGTCTTGTGTCGGAAAATGGGGCTAATGTAGACCGTGCTGTATTGTTGATCGTACAAAGTTTGTGCTTCTGTGTTTGTATGGCTGTGGAAGGTCAATCACTGAGTAGTTTAAGATAGGAATTGATGGGTTTCTGAAGAGTATATTAACAAGGGTCTTAAGATTGAACTTGTAAAATCATCTGAAAATATGTCAATGGCAAAATTAAGTGGAAAAAGGTGCAGCTTTCTTACAGTCTGATACCAGAGAATTGAGGTCAGGGAAAAGGCAGAACTATAGAGCAAATACTTCAGTTATGTCTTCACAGAAGAAAAAAAAAAGAAAACTTCCCAACAATACTAGTGAACATTAGTCTGTTGAGAAAAAGAGAATAGAATGAAGTTAGCAACTGAACAGTTTTAGAGGAACTATTGGAACTGAAAATCATGAGCACAGACAAAGTCAACAGAGATTGATCAAATGAGAATCATATTTGAGAAAGTGACGTTTAGCAGAATTATGGAGAAGCAATCAATGCAATACAATTGCATTTTCAGGAAGATTTTTGATAAAGCACCAACCTATTATGCAAATTCAAATCCCATGGGACTGGGACTAATATGGTTTTAGAATGGAAGAGCTGGCAGGAAGCAGTGAGTAGGAATAAAACAATGTGTTATTTTGAATGGAAGGCTTGGAGGATATAGCAAGGATCGGGGTCTGGGCCCCAGCTATTCCCAATAAACATCATGTATTTGGTTGAGGGGATCAAATTCAATATTTTCATGTTTGCTGATGGCACTAAACAATATCGGATTGTGAGTGGGTGAGCAGGATGTTAAAATGCTCCAAGGTGATTGAGACAAGTGGAGTGTCTGGGCAAATACGTGGCACATGAGGAGCAATGGGGAGGGGAGGCGGGGGATATGTGATATTGTGACCTTTGATGGGTAAAACAGAACTGGAGCCTATCATTTGAAAAGGGATTGGTTGAACTATGTTGATCTATAAAGGAGCTTAAACTGCACTTTTGTTTCTTCTGTGCAGCCCTCCAAGGTCAGTGTAGTTCAATGAGATCTGAATGATGAAGTCAATACTGGTAATGGCATTGGCACGCAGACCAGTGTACACAGACCCAACAAGTGGGGAGCTGTAACATTGAAAAAGGATCTGGATCTCCCTGTACACCAGTCACTGAAAGCAATATTGCAGGAGCAGAAAGCAGATAGGCAGATAAATCGTGTATTCACCTTCATTTCAGGGGGATTTGAATACAAGAGAAAGGGTGTTTTACTGCAGCTGTACAGGGCGTTGGTGAGACCTCATCTCGAACACTGTGCAGTATTATGTACAGTTTTGGTCTCCTTACCTAATAAAGGACAGATCTGACATTGAGGGAGAGCAGCGAAGATGACCAGACTGATCGCTGTTGTGGGAGCAGAATCTGGGGCGACTGGGCCAGAATTCCATGGGCTTTAGGAAAATGAGTGTAGATATCAGTGAAATATATAAAACTCTGTCAGGACAAGACAGATTGGAAGCAGGGGTGACAATTCCCCTGGCTGGGACATCAAAACAAGGGGCCACAGTATTAGGTACAGACAGACCACTCTGCATTGAGATGTGAATAAATGTCTACACTCAGAGACTGGTGAACCTGGGAATTCATCTCGCAGATCAGACTGTGGAAACCAAGGAACTGAATATAAAAATGGATTTCTGGAAACTAAAGGGATAGGGAGAGAGCAGGGTATGGTATGAAGATAGAGGATCAGACATCATTATAGGTTACTCTCCAATAATGTGGTAGCAGTGTTCCTGTGCATCACTGTGTTGCAGAAAATCATGCAATATTAATAATGTGGTCTATGAGGAAAAGAGAATAATGGGCGAACCGCAAAATATCAGTAAAAAACCAAAATTAACGTTCGTCTAACACACACACTAGCACAGTCTTATTAAACCTTTTAATCATATATGGTAATGAAATAGTGCTGTAAATGGAACACTTTCACAATACAGTCACTGGCTACATCCCTGTACCTTTCACCAAACTCTTCACCAGAAAGCGTGCAGGACTGACTGACCACTTGATGCCAACATGGAATTCCATTTCTCCTCAAGATTCTCCCCCAGTTTGAAATAAAGGTCCTTCTAATTGGAGAGAACACTTCCCAGTTTCAGGCTCAGGTTCAAGGCTTTGCAGAGCGGATTGCATTCCTGTTTTAGCTGAACACTCATAGGGTGCATTTTGCAAACAGAGGATCCTGAAGCTGGGTTTTGTTGTTCAGCTGGTGCCTGGCAAGGAATCGCCTCGCAGTGAGCGGGAGCTCACTTTATAGAAAAGAAGTGCACAATTCACGAATCGCACTGCAGTCAAATCATGTTTAATAAACCCGCGTTATCAGAGAACCGCCTGTATATTGAATCGAGGAGCAAGATTGATGGACTGAAGGGACTACAACAGTTCTGATTTTATACTTCACAATGTTTAAACATATTAATGGTTATGAACACTGTGTCTTGGAAACTGCATTGAGGAGATTTTCTCCATGAACTAGAATGGGGGAGGCTCAATGTGTTGTATGACCCACTCCTTTCCCGATGTTTCTGTGCAGCCTGTGGGAAAGCTCTGTAAATGTTGTCAGAAGTTCTCAGATGTTAGGAAGGAGGCCTTTGCAGTGTCAACAGAACTGTGATTCCCGTTCCCGTTTCTGATATCGATATTGGTGCCGGGTATTCTGTCTGGTTTTAACCTTTAAGACCTTGGAGCACGGTGATACAATAGAGTGTCTTGCTTGGCCGGTTCAGGGACCATTGAAGACTTTATCACATGTCTGTGTGTCTGGAGACACTTTTAGGCCAGACCAGCAAATCACGTGAGATTCACTTCCTGAAAGTACATTGGGGAAGGAGATCGATATTTACAATCAACATTGGATGAAGGTCACTGTTCCCATCACCAGATTCTAGATCATGATATTTTATAATTTTTTTAACTTTCACCAGCTGCCCAGAGCATTATCCTGTATTGGATGAGCAATCCAGTGACATTTCCACAACAGCACCATGTCCACAAAGGAACCTATCGGAAATCACACTGAGCGGGTTATTTCTGTACTGCTCGACAGCTGTGTCAAAATGAACTCCCATCAATGTGATTATTGTGAAGGCACTGAGGGAGTGTTAAATGGTCAGAATGTAATTTTTAATCTATTCGGGGATGGGACATAGTATGAGTAATATACCACATTGCCAGGGAGTTGTCAGAGTTGGAGCTGGAATGGAAAAGCTTCCCCAAGGACACAGCCTGTTGTGCAGCACAAGTCTTCAGTACCATTGCGGAAATGGTGTCAGGGCCCATTGCCTTTGTCGTATCTACGTGTCCAACTGTTTCTTCATGTCAAGTGCAGCGAATCGAATTCGTTGAAGACTGGCATCTGTGATTCTATGGCATCATGACGAGGGTGACGTGGACCATCGATTCAATACCTCTGGCTGAGGATGGTGCAGATACTACATCCTTGTCTTTTTCATTAATGTGCAGGGCTGTTTCCATTACTTAAAATGGGGATATTTCTGGAGTCCTATCCTCCAGTAAGTTGTTTAGTAGTACACCGACATTTATGTCTGGATGTGGCAGGACTGCAGAGCATAGATCTGATCTGTTGGTCTTGGGATCATTTCGTCCTCTCTATCAGATGTTCGTTCTGCTGTTTGGAATGAAACCATTCAAGGGCGGTAGCTTTAGTGGTTTGTCATCAGCTTTAGGTACACATGGTCCTGACCTTAACATGTTCACCCACACACAGATCACTGAACCATCACTCGGCTTGGTGGTAATTGTAGACTGATGGAATATCCTGGGGAAAATGATACAGATTATTTTGAATACAATCCTACTTCTATTGCTGCTGTTGTCAACAGCATGACGTGATAGCCCAGTCTGAGCTGCAATATCTGTGATTCAATTCTACTGACTGTCCCCCAGTTCACATCGAGATCCATTCACCCATCAGCCGTGAACTCAGTGACATCACCTGGTTTCTGATGCGGTCATACTTCCATTTTCCAACCCTCATTCTGCGGAGGGTCTCTCCTTGGTGTCATGCTTCCAAATTGTTAAATTACTCAAACCCTTTAACATATACACCTGAATCTTCTCCTTTATCTTATTGTCATCTTCTGCGGTTGAAGTGAATGTGTTTCTCTCTGATTTTCTCCCTGACCATGTTGAAGAGCTCTGTGGTGTCAGTGATGCCAGCCATATGCAGTTTCTGAGCCAATGAATGTGTGCACTTTGCCTTATCATTCAATTCCCAGGTTACGATGCTCCGTGTTGGACAGGGCGTTTGAGAAGCTTTCACAAATTGGAGCTTGTTCAAAAATTGCTGAGGAAACAAAACAGGCCTGCGGGCGTCTTTTGTAGTGAATGCAGAGTTAATCTTTCGGGTCAAGTGACCCTTTTACGAAGCTCTCAGTTTCTCCAGCAATTTTTGTGTTTTTAGTTCCAGTATCCATAGTTATTTGTTTATTTGAAAATTTGTGCTGTGCCTATTCGTTTCTGGAGAAACCCAGCAGGTCTGACAGCATCTGCAGAGACCGAGAAACACAGTTAGCCTTACAAGTCCGTGTGACTTGTTCAGGACTGAAAAGGGTTGGAAACTGGGCTTTTTAATCCCTTGCCGGAGTTGGGGGATGCATGACTTGATAAAGAGGGCGTGGTATAAGATAAGCGGGCTATTAGAAGTGGTGAACGAGAAGATGTGAATGGGGGAAAGGGGTTCTCTCTAACTGAGCATAAGATAAAGAAAACAAAACCACACAAGGTCACAGGGAGAACAGGAGAGAGAATGTTGACCATGTGGTATTATATATATCTAGCAAGAGATAGGTTTTCACTCTATAGATCAACACCTCCTTAACACTAAGGAATTCAGGTGCATGACCTCTTATTGGCACTAGTAAGAGTTTCATGCTGCCTTAGTTTTGTAACATAGAGCAAAACTGACAGTACGAAGTTAAGGCTGTTTTCTTTACCTGTCATCTTTATAATTCTTTCAAATTTGAAGTGCTTACTGTTAAACATTTTTTCTTGAAGTTAATATCAGATGGAGTGTAGGAGGTTGAGGGGTGACATTCTCGAAGTTTCTAATGTCATGGGAGGCATGGATAGGGTGAATAGCCAAGGTTTTTCTGCAGGATTGGGGAGTTCAAACATAGATGCTTAAATTTAAAGCAAAAGAGGAAAAACTTCAAAGGGACAAAGGGGCAACTTTATTTCCACAGAGGGTGATGTAAGTATGGAATTAGCTGCCAGACGAACAGTGGAAGATGCAAGTGCAGCTACAATGTTTCAAAAACATTTGGACAAACATATGAATGGGAAACATTTCGAGGCATATGGGCCAAGTGCAAGCAAATGAGATTAGTTTAGTTTAGAAAACCTGGCCAGCATGGACAAATTGGACCAAATGGTCTGTTTGTGCACAATATGACTGTATGAATCTTGAAAGCGAGGAAGATGTATGAAAAGATGTGATGCAATAAATTTGCAAGAAATATAAAGGCAAGCATCACGAGCTTTTCCGTCTGTATAAAAAAGAGTTTAAAAATACGTTTGTGAGCTGAGGCAGAAGTGCAGTCAGGAAAGTACATTGAGGCCAAATGGAGGGTGTAACTAGGGAACTGGCCACAGGGAACAGGCAAATAACTTACACCAGCATTTTCAATCGTTCTTCATGGGGAAAGTACTGTAAGCATTTAAATGGTATAAACAAAATGCAATAGAAGGGAATTTCTTGAACTGTCTGTAATAAAAGTAACAAGGTTTTAAACTAACAGATAAGAATAAGGATAGCAGGTCAGCAGTAATTCATAGTTAATTTTAAAAGAAGTGGTCACACAGTGACTAGCGGCACTTTGTGAAATATTCCATAACAATCTGGATTACAGGAGTGTTCCAGCGAAACTGGAGACTCTCCAATGTGGCGCCTGTCTTTAAGAAACGAATGAGGCAGAAAGCAGGGACATTTTGCTGAACCATTACTGCTGGGAGTCTTCTAGAGCCTGCTGGTAAGGAAGGAAGTGCAGGGCAGTTAGAAAAGCTAAACCCAGAGTTGGCATGGTTTTGTGAAAGAGAAGCTACTTTTGTTCTGTAAAATCATAATTTTTTTCTGGAGATCCCTGAAAATGTCAAGATTAGAGTCATGCTGGAAAAGCACAACAGGTCAGGCAGCATCCAAGGAGCAGGAAAGTCAATGTTTCGGCCAAGAACCCTTCATCAGGAAATCCTGAGAATGTGACAAGCAGCCTTGATAAAGGGAACTGGTCAACATGAGGCTTCCAGAGATTTTCCACAGGGTATCACAAAATAAACGTTCTGACACAAGACACAGGCTTTCAGTTTGATGGATAATATATTAGCATGGAATGACGGTGGGTTAACACATAAAAATCGGAGAGTCAGGATTACTGGATCTTCTTGATAAAGGTGTATCTACTGGATTACCACAAATATCAGGCCGATGGCATCAGTTATTTACAATCTACACTTATAGCCTGACGGCGGGAGCTGAGTGCAATATACATCCGAGTTTGTAGATGACACTGAGAACCAAAATTCAGGCTGCTGTTTAATGGAGAGGACTCCCGAAAAAAGGAGCAGTACAAAGGGATTGGACTGTTCCTGTGCATGAAACGTAACGTCAGCATGCTGATGTTGCAAGTAACTAGGTTGGTTCATGAGGCGGGTTCCTGGCATGAAAGGGTTGATTTATTGAGTGCATCGAAAATGGTGAGGCGATTATTCATTGCGGTTGAAATGCATAAGGGTGATATTACTGAAATGTACAAGATACAGAGGGGGTTTTACAAGGTAAATGCTGAGAAGGTGTTTCCCCTGAGCCTCGAACTCAAGGAGATAGATACCGAATTAGGAACATCAATTTCAATCTTCTCTCAGAAGGTAGTGGATGTCTGAAATTCCATATTCCAAAAGAGTTGTGGAGGGATACAACGAATTGCGTGGGAAAGCGGAGTTCACACCTGGAGCCGAACAGCCATGTTCTTATTAAATGAGAGTTCAGGCTTGAGGGGCCGAATGGCCGACTCCTGTTCCTTTTTCTTGCATTCTTATGTTATGCATTTGGAAAGTAACGGGTTATTTTCCTGGAAATCGTATTGTACAATGTTGCAATCAGGGAGAGCAGAAGATTTGTTTGAGTTAACCCTTGGTGGGGTATATTGGCTGTATTCACTGTGAATCTGGGTCTGGAACATGACTCACGTATGAAGCAGAAGTTACAGAGAAGGAAAGCCTGGAAAGAAGGATTGAGGTTGGTGGTCACTTTCTGACGCAGCCTAGATTTTCCAAGTACATTTCTGAAACTGCACCTAACCATTGGAGTGGCCTCGATCTGCCCCTGTGTAGCAGGTCCCAAGGACTGAATGGAACATCAGAACAAAGGGCTGAGGGATACAAGTGGGCCATTCGGCCCTTTGACACTACTCCACATGTAAATAAGGTCATGGCTCATCTCATTCTCGTCCCAGCTGCACTTTTCTCTCCATGTACCATTATCCCTGATTCACCTGTCTATAAACAATCAGACGAGGCCAGCCTTGCTTTAATATAAAGATTCAACCTTCTTAAACTTCTGAGAAAGAGAATTCGCACTTTAATGAAATCCAACTTTGAGAATTTCTCCTCAATCCGGTTCTGACTGAAGTTGGAGGGTGTCAACAATTTCCTTTTCTAGTCCCACTCCTCCACTGCTCATAACACATTTTAAATGGATCCAGGTTGGTGATACGACCGATTGTAAAGTTTTCAGACTGGGCCCGAATCAGTGACAGGAACAAGTCAGGCAGATTTCTTTCATCAGCCGCTGGTAACTAATAGGGTTAATGGAGCAGTATGGTGGATTTGTGGTTAGCACTTCTACCTCATATCAGAAAGGAGCTGAGATCAATTCCAACCTCATCCGACCCTCTCTGTGGAGTTTGAACATTCTTCCCGTGCCTGTGTGGGTTTCTTCTCAGTTCTCCGGTTTCCTCTCATATTCCAAAGATGTGCAGCTTAGAGTGATGGCCATGCTAAATTATTCAGAGTGACCAGGAATGTGTAAGTTAAGTGGGTTAGTCACGGGAAATGCAGGGTTAAATGGATAGGGTAGGGGGACAGTTCTGGGTAGGATACCGTTTGGTGGATTTGTGTGGACTTGATGGGCAGAATGCCCTACTTCCACACTGTAGGGATTTTATGACAATGACTTCGAGTTTGGACTATGCAAACACCCAGTGGGTGTCTAATTGATCCATTCACCTCAAGGTATTGTATATTTCAATAAGATCAACTCTCATTCCAAGGGTAACCTGTTAACGTCTCCATATTGTCAGCCCTTCATCCATAGAATAAGTGAAGGGAAGCACCTCTGAACTGCTTCCAATATTACTATATATCCTTTCTCAGATAAGGATACAAAAATAAAACTAAACTCACACATTGATGAGTCGGGTAATTTCATCTTCTCATGGTGTCGTGAGTCTTTGGAACACTCTTTCCTGCACAGTATTCGAGGCAGAGATATTGAATATTTTTGAGGCAGGTTAACGAATCACAAAGGAGTCAAGGATTATCGAGGAATGGCAGCAAAGTGCCTTGTGGGGAAAATGTAGACAATGGTACTGAATGACACGGCTCCAGAATATCCAGGAATTAAATGAAATGATAACATCGATAAAGTTTTAAGGGGGATACAAGATGGCATCGATAAGAAAGGTCTGCTTTGCTGGGCTCTGAATCACAGTGATAATCTAACCTACCCACCACAGTCATTGACTTAAAACTGAACACTAAATGAGCTATAGGGTCCTTACTAATTCCGATTTGTCAATTGGAAATGACAAAACACAGGAAAGCATCGAGTAAGTCCCAACACGTAAGGCAACGTCAGAAGCTTTCAGCATGCCTGAGGCTGTAGCTATAACCCGCTCTGCTCGTTCGATGGACTCAGTTACTCACCAGGCCTTGGTCACTGAGTTCACCAAGTTACGTGAAATGATTGAAGCCATGATTGAAGAAAAGTTCAGCAGGAAACTAGAATCACTCTCAGACGTTCTCCAAAAACGTGACGAGCAACTTGAAAGCCTAGGAAACAGAACGGATGAGGTCGAGTGCCAAACTACAGGGGCAGAGTCTGTGATCGATTCCTCTAAGGAGCGCATCCTCGCCCTTGGAAAACATATCCGTACCTTAACTGAACAAGGTGACGACCTCGAGAACAGGGCAGAATGAAGAATGTTCATATCATCGGTCTGCTGGAGAGAAAAGGTGTTCAGCCAGTGAGTTGTTTTCGAGAACTGGCTGCCGTGATTCCTTCACTTCGAAGCTGAAGAGGGACAGGTGAAGAGTGAGTCAGTTCATCGGGTTACGGAGCGCAGGTCAGACTCAGACCAACGCCCTCGCCCTGTCCTTGTACGATTACGTAGTTGCAGGGGCATTCAAAGATTAGATTACTTACAGTGTGGAAACAGGCCCTTCGGCCCAACAAGTCCACACCGCCCCGCCGAAGCGTACCCACCCATGCCCCTACATCTACATCTACATCGACCCCTTACCTAACACTACGGGCAATTTAGCATGGCCAATTCACCTGACCTGCACATCTTTGGACTGTGGGAGGAAACCGGAGCACCCGGAGGAAACCCACGCAGACGCGGGGAGAACGTGCAAACTCCACACAGTCAGTCGCCTGAGGCGGGAATTGAACCCGGGTCTCCGGCGCTGTGAGGCAGCAGTGCTAACCACTGTGCCACCGTGCCGCCAAAGACTTATGGAAGCTTCCAGAACACAGGGAAAAGATCCGACAAGGGCTCCAGGATTATGTTCTTCCAGGTCTTTTCAGTGGCAGTGACTCAAAAAAGAAAATCTTTTGATGTTCTCAAGAGAACACTAAGGGAACTTGAGATTCAGTATTTCTTAATGGACCCAGCGGTGCTCCATATGCTTTCAATAGATCCACGCACTGGTGAATCTTTCAGTAGATCCATTGACTCTCCAGAGGACGCGAAAACTTTGTGGACACTATAAAGCACGCTGGATGCTTTCATGGATATCGATAATCATGTTTCTCTCGTTTTAAAGGAAGTTTGCTGATCTTTCTGCTCTTAAATTAAAGTTGGGGGTGGGTAGAGTACACACTTTTAACTTCTTCATTAGTATTACAACTCGTTTTTCTCTTGCTTAGCTTGTGTGTCGGTTTCCGCTCAAGCTGGAGGGAGTTATGAAGGTGATCGTGATGACTGAATACCTACCTAAGGGCAGTTCAATCCCGATGTTTGTGACTAATTGCCCTGAATGCAGTATTACTAATGGGCCAGAAGATAGAGATTTGTGAAGTGCAAATGCCCCCACTGGGTGGGGGGTAAATGACCTCCTGAGAGCCATTGGCACTTTGTATCCTGTTTTTTGTTGTCTTTGTATGTATTTAGTTTTGGAACGTCTTGAGAGTTTGTTAGTTGCAGTAGCTTCAGTTAGTCTTTTTTTAGGCTCTATGAGTGTTTTGTCATTGATGCTCATGAGTTTTGTAATTCGAGTTCTTCCTCTCTGGAGTTCAAACGTTGTTCCAGTGTGTTATGGCCTATGTCAAGCTTAAATGGTGTATCTGGAGCATTATGGGGAGCCAGTTAATATGAAAAGGGTACGTTCTAGCCTTAAGAAGGAGAGGGTCGTTATTGTCCTACTGCAGGAGATGCACCTTGATGACAAGGAGCATTTCACATTACAGCAGGGTGGGGTTGATCGGGTTTATTTCTCGTCTTTTGATACTAGGAGCAGGGGAGAAGCCATACTGGTGAGGAAGAATCTTCCACTTACATTACGAGATTGTATGAGACACCCACGGGAGGATCATAATCCTCAAAGATTTATGGGGATGAAAACGGTATTTTGAATGTTTATTGCCCCCTGGCGCACAGCCTTAAATACCTGATAGATGCATTTTCCAAATTAAGTAATCTTTCTTGGCAGCACATTATTGTAGGAGGAGATTTCAATTGTCATTTCCACCGACGGTGGACAGAATGGCCAAAAGCCCCCAGTACCATCTTAACAATCTAAGCAAATTCTGTGTGGAACTGTGGCTGGTGGATGTTTGGAGGCATATCCACCTCATGTATACGGATTTTACTTTCTTCTTTAACCCGCAGAAAGGCCACACTAGGGTTGATGTCTTCTCACTTTGCAGCAATCTTCGATTCGGTGGTGTTCTGTACAATTGGGAATATTACCAGTTCTGACCATGCAACAGTATACTTATTGGTTAAGATTAAGGGCAATATAGCAGGTTCGAGACACTGGCGAATGGATCCTTTTATTCTTAAGGATAGTAAGTTCATTGAGTGTTTTTGTAATGAATTCAGATCTTTCATAGCCATTAATTCAGATTCAACCAGTAACCCATCCATTCTATGGAAAATTGCTAAGGCTTATGCCAAAGGAATAATTACTTCTTAGGATGTGGCAGAAGCTGGAGCAGGAACGCTTGCTCCAGGCACGGTTGAAGACAGCGAAGAGGGCATACTGTGATAGACCCTCACTGGTTAGGCTGCAGAGGATCACAACGCTTTGGTCTACAGTGAATTCTATGCTCACACAGACAACCAAGAAGGAACTTACATTTGCAAAATAAAGGCTGTTTGAGCGTGGTGATAAACCCGGGCAAGTATTTAGCCTATCTTGCGAGTAAAAAGAGAGCCACAAAGCCATTACCTCAATTAGGGAAGGTAGTGGAACCCTTAGCTGCAATCTCATAAAGGTTAAAGCAGCATTTCGGAGATTTTACTCCGAATTATATCAGACTGAGCATTATGAGGATTAAGATGGAATCTTTCTTCAAGAGCTTGGATCTTCCAGGGGTAACCCACAAATGAGTGTCTTGCCTTAATGCAAAATTGTCAGTGTTGGAGAGCAAAAAGCAGCTTCAGGGCGGAAAGGCGCCGGGTCCTGACGTATTTTCAAGTGAATTTTATGTGGAATTTATAAACTTATTGTCAGAGCTGATGCTTACCATGTTAGTCACTCACACGGTCACGATTGACTCCCATCATCTATAAGAGAGATTCATGGCTCTCTTATTCTTAAGAAAACGGAAACACTTGAAGATTGTACCTCTTAGAGGCCCATATCACTTTTCAATGTTGACTTCAAAATCCTTACATTTCGGCTGGAAAATGGGTATCCTTCCATTTTCAAACTGGACCACACCAGCTTATAAAGGGCTGTAGATACTCCAACAATATTAGAAGATTACTCAATATGGTCCAAGCGTGTCCAGAACAAACTATATATGTATTAGTGATCCCTTTTGACGCAGAGAAGGCATTTGATTGGGTTTAGCGGCTGTATGTCTTCTATATGTTAGAATGGTTTGGTCGAGGCATTGTTTTTATCAAGAGGGTGAGGGTCCTTGTAAGCAATCCTCTGGCCACGTTTCTCACCAATGTTTTGAGATCCTATAACATTAATATTCCAAGAGGCAGTCCAAGGTAGACGTCTCTTGCCAGTGTTGTTTACGTTGGTCATTGAGCCACTGGTGAAGGCCATCTGCAGGGCCCTCAACCTATCTGCCCCAGAAGTGGGAGAGAAGGCACGTTAATAACATTAATTTTACAAAGTCGGAGGCCATGTCTATGGGCGATCTTGGGGAAATACCAGATGTCAATGGAGAAACCTGGTTTCTTTTTCAATGATCCCGGGGGTAGGGGGATATTCCCTATTTAGGTATATTAATTAATCGTATATTTGAACTTATATTAAAGTTGGAATTTGTCCATTTGTTTGACAAACTTAAACAAGACCTTCGAAGATGGGAGGCACTTCCAATATCCTGGCAACATCGGATAGCTCGTATTATAATGCATTCCCTCCCTTGTTTGCTATACCCCACGAGAATGCTTTATTTGATGTTTCCCAGACAGACATTTAGGAGACTTAATGGATGACGTAACTCTTTGATTTGTCATCAGAAGCGACCCCTTATCAAGTTAACCAAATTACAACGACCCCACAGTTTGCGGGGAGTGTATCTCCTGGATATTAAAAGCTATCAATTAAGCTCTTCTTTACCCGATGTTAGTGAGGGCTTGGCGTCAATATGGTTAGGTATTGAAGCTTCTCAGGCAAAGCGCTCCCTTATTAGTCTGCTATTCAAAGACAAAATGAGGGCAGTTATGTAGCATTGACATTTCCCAATCAGTATCAATAATTTTAAAACATTGAGGGTAATGTGTCCGATCGAGGGCAATATAGCCAAACCTCATTTCTTATCCCAAAACGTGGTGGACCGTGTTTATGACCGGGGATACTGGATTCCATGTTTAAACTGTGGGCAACTCGTCCGTGTATCTTGCTTTGATGATTTATCTGAGGGAGAAACAAGGATGTCCTTTGATCAAATAAGTCATAACTATAGACGACCGAGCAGTGATGTCTTCTGTTTTCGTTTTATCAGATCAGAGATGTTATTCAAAAAAGAACCAGGCTTTTAACAGACCCGTACAGATCCGATGCACAGAAGAGGGTGTTTAGTGCTAAGAACATACTCTTTTTCAGTACCCTTTATCATTTGTTGGAGAGTGGCCCCTCAGACGAGACTTTGCGCCTTTCTGAGGTCTACAAAGAGAGTTGGGCGTTCAGATCTCTTCGGACACAGGGGAGGATGTTTATGAAATTGCAAGAAGGATTTCAATCTGTAAGAATACTCTTGCCATGTAGGTGAAGATTCTTCATAGAGTCTATCTGGTGGCAGATACTTTCTCAGAACTCAAAATGGGAGCATGTCTCAACTACAGAATGACTATGGGCACTCTTACTCATTGCTTGTTGACCTTGCACCAGCGCTATAGGAGCAGTGTGTTATGGAGAGAATGTTGGGGACCGAATTGGAGATGGATCTGGTTTCCCTTTTCGTGGGCCTGCCCAGTGTACCTTATTTCGTTGTGCATAGGCAAAAAAAAACTTCAATACCCTCACTCTCTGTGTTCAGAAAAACATTCTGTTCTGTTTGGTGCCTGAAAACCCCCTGTGCCTGTTGCGTTTTCGCAGGCTCGTTTTGGAGCATGGCCCTATAGACGTTTTTAAAGGTATGGTGCAACAGAAAATAGAGGCTTTTTATAAGACATGGCATCCCTTTTTGAATTATTAAAATACAGGCTGATCTGGCACTCTAATAGGGACTTTTATATAGCTATGACGAACCTGACTAATGATTCTAATGTCCAAGCTTGAAGAATTACGGGCAAATGGACATATATTTGTTAATGCTCGTGTAGGATGACAGCCAAAGTTTTGTCACACTGAGTGGTTTTATTTATTTGTTTTTATTTTTATTTTCCTTCTGCCCGTTTATTTATCTTTTTGCTTTGTATATACATTCACAATGTGTCATTTTGTTCAATTTGCATTGTTTTTTGAGTTGGATACTTTTTGGTTCATTGTAGCATTAAGAAGATTTTCTCTCAATAACAATTTTTTTGAAAAAATTAACATGTTATCCTGGATAGAATAAAGTCCCAAAGGACCACTTTCTTATTCGTGAGACCACAAACTGCGGTTTATCCTCAGGGTCATTACATCTCGGGTGACAGGGTAAGGATTGGAGGACGTCCCTTTAATGGTAACCTCGATCAGTTTGGGGAATTGAACCTGCGCTGTTCGCCTTCCTCTGCATCACAAGCTAGCCATCCAGCCAACAGAGTTGGACACTGCATAACTACTATGGACAGAAATAGCCAAACTCAAAGTAAAGTATAGTCTTTGATAAGAATGGAAAAGTTACAATTCAGATGACGGTCAAGATAATGGCTGACGAAAATAAAAGCCGCTGGAAATTGTTTTTTCTAAGGAGACAGGTGATTAGATGCTTTCTTTGGTTGAATATAATAATGTGACACAAGCGAAATAACCAGAATTACTAATTGTGATTAGATATCGATAACTGTAAATTAAGAGTATATTTTTGATTGGTCTGTGTGAAGCATGCTAAGCATCACATGGAAATAAAAAGCTGATGGAGCATAATTTTTGGAGGGTCCATCCTTATGGGAAATGCCTCCCGAACACATCCTTGAAGAAATCCGAGGTAAAAAGTGCCTGAGTGTCGTTTGGTCAGTGACAGGAAACCAGTGAGGTGAATGATTGGAAGTTCCTGAAACGTGAAGCTCAGAAAACAGTCAGTTCGCCCCTGATCTTATTAAATGGTACAGCACATTTGAAGGGCTGAATGGCCTCATTATGGATTTTAATTGCAAGTGATTAAAAAAAACTCAGTTTCTTCCCCTAATGTTTTACACAACGAAGCACTGCCATTTTCCTGAAGCTGGGAATTATTTGGAATATTTTCTGAAATATGCCATAATCAGCATTCTCCAGAGCATTCTACAATCTGTGGGGGTATTACAAAGGTAAGCAACAGAGGGGGAGAGGGGTGTGGGTGTGGTAGATGCTGAATGCAGGCGTGAGAATGATGGAGCACGAGCCTTGTTCGGGGGTCGGTGCTGTAACAGATATACAGTGAGTGTGAGGGAGCAGAGAGAATACAGTGACCCTTATGCTGACAAACTGGGCAAGGTTATTGATGCTTGTCGTGTGTTACTGAACATTCTTCAGACAGCAGCAACTGCACTGAGTTCGGTGTTGAGCTCAGACCATGCTCGGTGGGTCTGGTGGTGTGGCCCACTCTGGGAAGAAACGTACTAACTCATCCACCAGGACATCTGTGACCCTGTTGACAACACGTGGTGTAATTGGCCTTAATCTGCCATGCTCTGGGTAAATTGTACGGGGCAGAACCAAACTGAGGAAAGCTCAATCGTGTGCCCATTGTTCTTTTAAAGATGGCACCAGTGCCAGGGATCATAGCATATTTAGGGGCATACAGGCGATGGTGGGTACCTCCAATCAAGACAGTTGGGAGAATCGGGCTGGCATTGAATGAGAGGGATACCATGGGCTAGGGTGGTTAGTTAATGAGGTGAGTTCGTAAGAAAGCACCAGGGAACTAGCTCGGCCTCGCACAGAAAATCCCTCTGTCACACTCAATGAAAATCACACAAACATGAATTATTGTTGGATTCAGCCCAATGAGTTGAAGACTCTGCTGACACCACTCCCAGGTACAAAGCTGCTGAACAAATCCTCATCCAAAACTCTCCATCATCTGACCTCACACCTACATCCTGTTCACCTTCATTCCTGGTAATACTGGCATATTTTGCCGGATGGTATTGAAATGTCTATATTTCAGCATTCTGAAACCTGTGATCACAGCCTTCCATGACATTGTGTCTCAATCGCACCTTCTCTGTCTAAACCCAAAACCACTTTCCTTTGCAGTCATGCACAGAGATAGGCCATTCAGCCAAAACTGGTCCTTACTAACCAAAATGCCCGTCCACATTAATCCCATTTCCCTGCATTTGGCCCATATCTTTCTCTGCCTTTGCTATTCCTATATTGTTCGACAAAGTGCAGCGAGGTTTTGTGACATCAAGAAAGGTGTCAGGAAAGATCTCGCTGAATCTACCATTCATCTCACCCCAGCAATCAGATTACACAGAAACAATTTGACTGGACCTTATAAGCAAGAAGTAGAAGCACATTCTGGTGGGAGATGTGTATGGAAGTAAATACTGCAGGGGAAAAATTGTGTATGTTGGAAATTAGATACACACGCGTTTTCAGGCAAAACCCAACGGGCCTGGTACTATTTGAAGGATGATAGTCGAAAGTTTAGCCCTCGAATAGCACAGCAGGTCAGGGCGCATCCAAGGAGCAGGAAAGTCGATGATTCGGTCATAAGCCATTCATCAGGAATTTATTTCAGAATTCACTTTTTCCTAATCCTCTGTAGGAAGAGAGTGAGTCAACATTTTTAATTTGGGAATTCTTCATCAGAACAGCTTTTGTTTTCGATCTCCAGTATATGCAGCTCTTTGTTTGATTTTAGATCAGCAATTATCTTGCATGCTGCAGTATTAATGGACAACTTGATCTGGGAAGAAAGGGAAGGGGTGAGGGCAGAACAGCAGGCAGTGAGGCAGTCACAGCTTATGGCCCTGTCATTCAGAATGTGAAACCTGGGGTGGAGGTAAAGTAAGTCTCGTCAGAATCACCGCACTGTAATTTGACATAATTTGAACAGAAGTGACGGATCCAGAGAATGTGGGAGGATGCAGTCTCGCTTGCAGCTGGTTATTAAGTGGCACAGTGGCTAGCAATACTGCCTTACAGCACCAATGACCTGGGTTCGATTCCACTCTTTGGTGATTCTCTGTGCAGTATTGGCACCTTCTCCTGGTGTGTGCGTGAGCTTTCTCTCGGTGTTTGGTTTTCCTCTCACAGTCCAAAAATGTCCAGGTTAGGTTCAGTGACGTCACTAAATTGTTCTGCAGTATCTAGCGATGTGCAGGTTCGGTGGATTGTCTATGGGAAATGTAGAGTTAGCGGGCTAACGTTTGGGCTTGTTGATCTGGAGGGTCAGTGTGGACTCGGTGGGCCAAAAGGCCTGGTTCCACACTGCAGGGCTTCTATTATTTCTATGTTGCTGTCTGTGTTTGAAAACACATCCCTGGATCCTACCTATAAGTGCTAACACAATGTGTCTCAACAAAATGTTACACCTTCCATTTGTCTAACATGAACTCCATCAGCCACTCCTCGGCCCTTCAGCCTATCTGATCAGCGTCCCTTTTACTCTGAGTTAACCATCTTCAAAGTCCACAACCTCACCAATTTTGGGTTAACTGCAAACTCACAAACCATTCCTACTGTATTCACATCCAAATCATTTATATAAAATGACAAAATTCATGAGACACTTGTGGTACACTGCGGGTCACAGGCCTCCAGATCAAAAAAATATAACAGTTCACAAACATTTCCTTCGTCACTTACCTTCGAGCCAATTACCTCCAACTGTCCCTGTATTCCATGTGATCTCACCATGCTAACCAGTTTACCATGTGGAACCATTTTGAATGCCTTACTAACTGTGGAATATTCTATTCCACTGTTATATTTCTGTGTCTTCATCAATCATTTCGTCACTTCTTCAAAATGCTAAATCAAATGAGTGGGACACGATTTCCCACACACAAAGTCATGTTGACTATCGCTAATCGGAATTTACCTTTCCAAACACAAGTATATGTTGTCCCTCAGAATCTGATTAGTTCAGGGATCATAGAACAGTACAGCACAGTAAAGGCCATTAAGCTGTTGATATTGTACCGGCAGTTTATCCTACTCTAAAGTCAGACTAACATTCATTGTACTAAAATCCATATGCCTAGCCAAGAGTCACTTAAAAGGTCAGAGGGGGTTATCCACCATAATGCATTTTAAAATATACAGCTCCTCATCTTCTGTAATATGGGCAATTTTCAAGATATCACTATTCATTTCCCAAGTTCTCTACCTTCCATATCCTACTCCACAGTAAATACTGATGCAAAATATTTATTTAGTATCTCACCAATCTCCTGTAGTTCCACACATAGGTCACATTGCTGATCTTTAAGGGGTCCTGTTCTCTCCCTAGTTACTCTTTTGATCTTAATGTATTTGTATAATCTCTTTGGAATGTCCCTTACCATACTATCGAAAAATATCTTATGTCCCCATTTTGGCCTCCTGATTTCCCTCTTGGGTAATAGCCTACATCCCTGGTACTCCACAATGGATTCACTCGATCCCCACTGTCTGTACCTATCATTCTGCTCACCATTCAGCACTCCCTACACTTACCAGCCTTACCCTGCTCATAGACAGGAACATGCTTTCTCTAGACTCTATAACTCATTTGTGAAGGCCTCTCACTTTCCTGCCAATAGCTTCTCCAAAGAAGCTATTCAAATTGCCAACATAAAACGTTCAAATTTGGCCTGACTCAACTTAAAACTTTAAAGTTTATATTAGGACTATTCTTCTCCATAAGCATTTGACAACTAATAGTTACTGCATAACAGGTTCAAGAAGAAGAATAGCCTCCTCCTGTCCCTCTGTAACAGACTTGAGAGGCTGAATGGCCTTCCCCTGTCCCTCTGTAACATGGGCATGGGAACAGAATTGCTTCCTCCTGTTCCTGCGCAGCAGTCTCGATGCTCTGAATGATGTCCCAAGGTTATGGAAGAATTTCACAACAGTGCACATAAAACCAGGGGCAACATTACACAAAGTAAATGGACAATTAATATATACACTGGTTTATTGGCTCTGGAAATTACCCCACCAGTCACCTTATGCAGCTGATCTGTTACTCTTTCACTGTCGCCCTTTATGAACAGTATGTAATATACACAGTCCCAGATACATGGAAGAAACAATAAGAATATTGAAAGATTTATGGTCCATCCCGAAGCAACGCCCATCCATTCCACCCACACCGAGTAAATGTTCACTTTTTTTGGGATATGAAAAATGATGTCAGGAAGGGGCTAGCTGGACTTGTTTGTTCAGTGACTGTGATTAATGTTAGTCGCCATGGGTTGCAATTATCCCAGTGGACGGTTTCCATCTTTTTATGATAATTAGGCTCCAGTAAATGTTATACCACATTATAGTGGGAGCATTTCCGACAGAGTTAACAGGAATCAGCAGCTCCAGAGACAGGGGGGAGAGATCAGAGTCTGAACACAAGAGTCTGAATTGTTTCAACAATGAATCAGAATCTGAGAACATTAGACTGGAATGTTGCAGCAATGGATCACAACCTGAGAACTTTAGACTGGAATGTCACAAGAATGGATCAGAGTTTATACTGGGATGTTTGGTTTCTTTCTACATATTATGATCGAAGGTCATTATCGTGGCGGATCAAACATGCGCTTTACATTATATTTTTATTATCCAATCCTGGCTTTTGTTAGTGTACCTGGTAAATCTCACTGTTCAGTCATTAATTCTATAAATCATGTTTGACAGTAATACTGATCTTTCTTTCACTCTACCCTCCTTGCCACTGTTATCGTTCCTGCTAAGACTCCAAATCCACATATTCACTTGACAAACCACATCCAAATTGTTAATTCAATCTCTCCCTCCTTGCTTCTGGCAGTGTTACTCATGAGTTGCTATGTTGACTTGCTCAGTTTCAGCTTTGAATCATGATTCGTTGTATCACAGCACTTGCTATCTAAATATTCAAAGCATTGCGGTCACTATCTTCTGTTCTGGTTACAAACTGCATTTTCTTCCTCTGACTCCATCTCATGCCTGGCCAATATCTGAAGCTGAAATAGACAAATGACAACAGTGGTGATCCCTTTGGCCATGAACTAAATCCTGACACTACACCCTGACCATTCCTAATTGTAACTACTGATAAATCCAGCATATACTTCAGTGGCTGATCCCATCTGCTATTTGAACCATGAGCTGTGAAATACAGTCTTAAAGATAGCATTCGTCTGTTGCTGACACTCACAGCCGCAAACCTGCAGAAACAACTCTGCATCAATACTCCACAGCTCATATCTAACATCACACAGAACTCCCCATCCATCCATCATTCTTGTGCGTACTGATCTACAATGTTATTGGGTCCGGCAATGCCTTTACTTTAATATTCTCAAGAACGTAATTAACAGCTGCCCATGAACTAGCTCTCTGTGTCCATTATACCAAGCCCTAACAGTTGTTCACATTTAAACTGATTTCCTCCATGTGTGCTCTCTCTTAAACAATGATTTTCACATCTGCCACTGCCCCATAACCACACACACATGCACATATAAAACCCCTTAACTTGAGCTGACGCATGAAGATACAGAGACATTAATTTGTGGGAGCCCATTTACTGTCACTCGCAGTACAGGCGGCAAATTGTCCCGTATTAGTCAGTTACATAGTGCAAAAGTAGCAGGAATATACCGGCAGTTTCGCAATACTGCCATGCTGGGCAGCTGGTCCAGCTCACTGAGCAATACACGAGCAGAGTCTGCACAGCTCCACATGTGGCCAGATAGCCCACCTTACCGAGCAATACACTCGCATAGTCTGCACAGCGCCCCCTGCTGGGCAGATAGTGCAGTTTACTGAGCAATGCACTGCGATGGATTGCACAGCCCCCATGTTGGGCAGATCGTTCAGTTTATTGAGCAATGCACTGCGATAGATTGCATAGCCCCCCCCCCATGTTGGGCAGATAGTCCAGCGAACTGAGCAAAACACTGGGATAGTGTGCACAGCTCCCCATGCTGGGCAGATAGTCCAGTTTACTGAGCAATACACTGGCATAAGCTGAAATGCTCTCCATATTTGGTTGTCTACTTGTCCCTGTGTGGTTTTTTCTGCGTTTGTTCTGTGAGGCAAATTCAAAATTTAGTGGAAGAAATTTAGTGAGCTGATCTGGCAATGCCATTATTCAATGTTCTCATTCTTGCGAATTGAGCCGCCAAGGTCTCACTGCTCCAGTTAGACCCACTCCCTTCGTTGTTCCTTATATTTCAACAACATGCTCTGTTTCTATATAAATTGTCCGTTTCTATCTTTAATGTGAATATCTCTGTCCATCTCTATCTGTCTCTGGCCTTGGGCTTTGGTTGTGTATCGAATACTGGAATTATGACGTTCAGACATAATGTGATGCTGTGTTTCAGGCAATTGTTCACTTCCCGCTGTGTCCCATGTGTTACTCCATGGACAGGAAGTGTGTGCTGGGCTGTTGTTCACTTCCTCGTGTGTCCCTTGACGTGCTTCATGAAGAGGTGTGTGTGTGTGTGTGTGTGTGTGTGTGTGTGTGTGTGTGTGTGTGTGTGTGTGTGTGTGTGTGCAGGGCAGTTGTTCACTTCCCGGTGTATCCCACGTCCTTCTCCATGTTGGACAGCGGTGTGTGTGCTTGACAGTTGCTGGTGTATCCCATGTGGTGTTCCATGGACAGGGGGTTGTGTTTCGGGCTGTTGCTCACTTCCCGGTGTGTCCCAAGTCGTGCTATATGTTGAAGAGGGATTTTCAGCATCTTTGACTCATGTCATTAAAGCTTGGTCTGTGCCTGTCCACTGAACGCCTGTGTTTGTCCCTCACAGCCGATTACGTAGTCAGAAACACGAGGAGGACCCTGAAGTATAATTATAAAGGAGTAGACATCTCACTTTTAGTGGAGGGAAATCTGTCTCCTGTTATTGAAAAGTTAGTGGAGGGGATGGGGATGGTTTGCTAGAGGTTGTGCTGTGAGCTACCTCAGACATTTAGGGAGCCCTGAGGATTTGGTGACCCAACTCTGGATGGAGCATGGGGACTGTAGTTACAGCATCAGTGCCTGTAACATGAACAACAAATGGAGCAGAGGCTACAGAGCATGGAAGCTCTGAAACCATTGGGCTGGGTGTGTGTGGGGAAAGGGATCTGATAAATCTGTCTGTGTCTTAACGTGAGCACAGGCTCTCACTCTCATCCTTCAACATACACACACACACACACACACACACACACACACAAACAGTCTCTTTCGCTCACACACATGGAAACAAACATACACATCCTCTCTCTCTCACTTGCAAGCCACCACTTCCCCCCCCCGCCCCCACCAAACACACACACACACCCACACCCACACCCACACACCCACACACCCACACTCAGCATACCTCGCGCAGACACACCTATAAATCTGGGGGCGGGGGGCTAATTTGCGTTTGCAGATTTATATTTGTGGATAGATTGCATTTTGTTCAAAACAACATTCAATATGTACTCAGCCAATCACAATGGCATTTTATAAAGTCCTGATTTGGAAATAAAACCAGTATGGCTCCAGGGTAAAACAAGTCGGACTCCACACAAGACCTTCCATGATTTGTGCAGTGAAGTTCACATCTTAGCAAACATAATAGAATTCTTTGAGGAATGACAAAGTTGATAGTGGAGAAAGGGCTGGAGATGTCATATACATGGACTTCAATCAGGTGTTTGATCAGATAGACTGATGGAGAAGGTAAAGTTGCAAGGGTCCATGGTGTACTAGCTAGATGGATTAGAGAAATGGCTGGGCAACAGGAGACAGAGTGTAGTAATGGAAGGGAGTTTCTCAAAATGGACAACTGTTTTGTGTGGTGTTTCACAGGGATCCGTGCTGGGACCACTGTTTTTGTGATATACTTACATGATCTGAAGGAAGGTATAGGTGATCTGATTAGCATGTTTGCAGATGAAACTAAGATTGGTAGAGTAGCAGAACGTTGAGGGGACTGTAAGAGAACAAAGCTGAATGTTGCTAGATTGGAGAGTTGGGTGGAGAAAGGGCAGATGTGAGGTGATGGAGTTTGGAAGATCCAATTCGAGAGGGAATTAAACAGTAACTGGAAAAAGCCCTATGGAAAATTGATCTGGGTGTTTAGGTCCATTGCTCGATGCAAGTAGCAGGTCGATAGAATGATCAAGAAGGCTTATAGCATACTTTCGTTCCTGCATTCCAACAATTTAAAAAGTAGAGATCCACAGACCAGTTAACTCGTCATCCACAGGAGGGAATCTCTTGGAATCTATTGCGTACAAGAGTAGGCAGGCCATATTACAGTTGTAAAGGACTTTGGTTCGGTCACATTCAGAATACTGCAGACGGTTCAGGTAGCCAAATTACTGAAAGGATCGGGATGCTTTGGAAAGAGGGCAGAGGATTTGCACCAGAATGTTACCGAGGATGGAGAGAACTACATATAAAGAGAGGTTTGGTAAATTAGGATTATTTTCATTAGAAAGACTGAGGTTGAGTGAGGACTTGATTGAGGTTTACAAAATCTTGGGAGAGGTTTAAACAGGGTGGATAGCTAGAAGCTTATTCCCAGGGTGGGCGAGTCAGTTACTCGGGGTCAAGAATTCATGATGAAAGCGGAACAAGTTATTGGGGATATCTAAAAAAAAGTTCTTTGCGCAGTGGATTATCGATGCTGGGATGCGTTGCCAGTGGAGGTGGGGACGAAAGCGTCATTTAATACGTATCCAGACAGATACGTGAATAGGCAGGGAGCAGAACGAAACAGAACCTTAGAAAATAGGCGACAGGTAAAGATAGAGGATCTAGATTGACACAGGCTTTGGGGTCTGACGGGCCTGTTCCTGTGGTGTGATTTTCTTTGTTAATTGTAAATACTAGCGAAAAGCTTCTGTTGATACTTGAAAGGAAAACGAAACCAAGATCAAATGTAGCACAGCGAATGTGTCGATATGAGAATTTATTGTAGAGAACGGAAAAATGACAAGGAGATGAAACAGTGACATTGCATCTGTCGTCAAAGCGAAAGATCCATAAAATCTCGCAGACATACGAAGTCGTCATTGGACCATTGTAACTAAAGAGTAAAATCATCATATACAGTTTTAAGGTAGTATTTGGAAACAGAACTGGGATGAGGATTGATCAGTCTGACAGACCGGGTATAATTAAAAATGAAATTTCAGAGAAATCAGCAATACACATGTTAATTTCAATGGGGACCACTTTATTTCTCTGTATTTACTTCGGAAGGTTATAAATGCTTTCAAACGATTAACAAAGGGAAGAAATGGGAGAGTGGAGGACTACTGTCCAGTTAGTTGTCATCCACAGTAGGGAATCTGTTGCAACCTATTGTAAGGAAGATCTTATTTCACACTGAGTAAGGAATAGCAAATTTCAAGAGAGTTGTTCTGCATTTATGAAAGGGAAGTTATAATTTACAATTTTATTCTTGAAGATATCTCTTGTAGATGTAAACAATGGCGAATCAGTGAACGTGGTGCAGTCAGATATTCAGGAGCACTTTTAATCAGCGCACACAGTAAGTTATCAGAAAACATTGAAGCAAAGTGCATTGGGAGGAACATATGCAAACGGGGGAAGGCAAGCATTAGAGAAACTATTGGAGAACATAGGTGGTTGTAGAAAGTTGTTTGTGTGTTCGGTGTACGCTGGTGTAGCACAGGTGTCAATGCTGCGCCCCTTTAAACGTCTTCCTTTAAGGGGAATCCGAATACAGACAATGAAAAATCAGCTAGACTCAACTTATCAGTTTGCTCACTCTTTACGATGCTGTCTGACTCACTGTGATCTCTAGCATGTGTTGGTTTCAGTACAGGTTCAGCTTCTGCAGTGATTTGCTCCTACTCGAAGTAAAGACATTCTGCATTAGTAACACAGAGGGTTAGTGAGACTCTACCTGGACTGGACCTGCACAATTTTGATGTCTTGATCTAAGTAAAATAAACTGATCACATATACTGAATGGGCATTCTCCAGATTAATCCCACAGGTGGTACAATGGCTTGCTGAGGAGACTTGGTCTGAGATCAAGGTGGGAATCTGTGTTTGAAACTGGAGAAAGCTGATTGATTGTTGTATGAGAACTTCAAGTCTATTTACTTGGGAAAAGGCAGAGGTCGGTACAGAATTCAAGAAGATGGACTGGGAAGCTCTTGAACAGATTGATGTAAGATATGAGCAGGGATTGATGGTTTTAGCTGGTATAAAACTGGACCAATCCCCAGGTCTAGATCAGTTATATCTCAGGCTGCTGTTGGAGTCAAGGAATGAAAGGCGCTGATGCTAATGTTTAAATAGAATCTGGTCGCAGGTGAGGTGCCCGAAGACTGGAGAACACCCTTTATAGGAAGAGTTGTAGAGATAGAGCAGGGAACTATACACCAGTGTGTTTCACATCAGTGTCAGAGAAAATTTTGCAAAACATAGGTGGTGGTAGAAGGCTGTTTGTGTTACTGGAGAACAGTGTGACCTGATGTACCACAATGATCTGCACTGTCTCCCTTATTATTTGTGGTATTTATAAATGATGTAGGTGTGAATGTGGAGGGGGAGTGGCAACTTGTTAAGTAAGTCTGTGTTTGACACAAATATTGGCTGGGTGTTTGGCAGTGAGGAGGAAGTTCTTATGTTGCAAGAAGATACAGATGGAATGGTCAGATGGGTGGATTAATGGCAGAGAGGATACAACCCTGATAAATATGAGGTGATGCACTTTGGAGGAAGGAACCAGACAGGAGAGTATACAATGAATGGTAACACACCAGGAAGCTCAGAGGATGCTTCTCCACATATCCGTGAATATAATGGGGAATGATAAAAGGTTACGTAAGAAATAATTGGAAATAGTAGGCATAGCGTTTACTCATCGATGCGTAGATTACAAGAGCGATGTAGCACTTTGGTTAGGCCAAGATGGAATAAAATTTGGGGTTTCTGGGAGCTACATTAGAGAAAGGATTTGATTATTCTGGAGGGAGTACAGAGATTCACCAGGATGCCCCCAAGGATGGAGCATATCAGCTATGAGGCGAAGTTTCTTAAGCTCCATTTTTTTACTTTGGAACAGAGAAGGCTGAGGGGTACGTGATTCAAATGGATAAGTTTACGAGGTGCATGGACAGGGTGGATAGACAGCAACTGTTCCATTCAGTCAAAGGGCCAAGAAGAGGGGAGCACACGTTTGAAAGGAACGATTTAAGGTTTAGAGAGGATTCATGGATGGTTTTTCACCCAGAGGGTGATGGGGTCCGGATTGCACTTCCTGAGGGGGTGAGGGGAGCTATCATGATTAACTTCACAGCCATTAAAAGGTATCTGGACGAGCACTTGAAGTGTCAAACCATTCATAGCTATGGGACAGTTGTAGTAAAGTTGGAATAATATAGACCGTGCTGTAATTTTGATGCTACACAGGGTATGCTTCTGTGTTTGTATGGCTGTGGAAGGTCAATCATTGAACAGCTTAAGACAGGAAGTAATAGGTTTCGGAAGAGTACATTAAACAAGCGTGAAACGTAAAAGCTTCTCAAAATGCAATATATCAAGATGAAAGGTTGGAGAAGATAATTGTAGCTTCCTTACAGTCCAAATCTAGTGAATGGAGAACAGGAAAATGGCAGACTATGAAGTAACTACTTCAGTTCTGCCTTCATGAAAGAAATAAATTAAAAATTTCCAAGCAATTCTTGGTCTACTGAGAAAAAACAGGAAATACAATCAAATCAGTAAATAAACAGTTTTGGAGAAAATATTTGGACTGAAATCTGATCAATCCCCATGGCCTGATAATCTTTATCTCTGATTCCTAAAGGAGGTGGCCATGGAAATAATGAATACTTTGCTTGTTGTCTTCCAAATTCCTGATGATTTTGACAGATTTGAGAGCAGCAAATATAACCCCAACATTTCTAAAGGAGGCAGGGAGAACACAGGGAATTACAGTCTGCTTAGCACCAAAGAAGAAATCAGGACAATACAACAGTCTATTAGAATGAATGTTTTGCCAGGGAACTTTGAGAGTTAAATTAATTTGAAAGTAATGATTATGGATCAGGTCAATGCCAAATTATTAAAGGTGAATCATATTTGAGAAAAAGACTGGGAAATAAATTATGGCGAAACAATTGATGCAGTGAATTGGGATTTTCAGAAACTTTTTGATGAAGTCCCAAGTATAATGTTGCGAAAATGCTACACCTTTAACAAGGTCATGCTGTACTTGTTTTTTTTCATAGGTGGCTTAAAAGCAGTGAATCCGAAATGTCTGGGTTTGACTGATCTAAAATAAAAGCACGTACCAGAAGGAGCAAGCTATGCCAGATCTGGTCCTGTGTAATGAGACAGAAATAATGAATGACCTCATAGTTAGAAATCAACTGGGAAGGAATGATCACAGTATGGCTGAATTTAAAATACAGCTGGAGAGTGTGAAGATGAAATTAAATACTGGGAGCCTGTGCTTAAACGAAGGAGACTATAACAGAATGAGGGAGGACTAGGCTAAAGTTGACTAGTAAAAAATACTGTATGGTGAGAGTTGACGAGCAGTGGAGGATTTCAAAGGAATTTTTCAAAGTCCTTAGAAAAAGTATATTCAGTGGAAAGGAAAGACTCTAAGAAAAGGGGTAATCTGCATCGGGTGTCAAAGCAATAAGCGAGGCTACCAAGTTTAAAGAGAAGGCATGCAAAGTGACCAAGAAAAGCAGGAACCTAGAAGATTGGAAAATCATTAATACTCATAAGAAAACCACGAAAAGAACTATAAAGAAAAGTAGGATAGAACACAAGAAAAAAAAACAAGCACAGAATATGAAAAGAGGTTGCAGATGATTCCCTAAATATATAAAATGAAAATGAGTGGTTAACGTAAATGTTGGTCATTGAGAGGATGAGATGGAGAATTTAGTTATAGGATATGATGAAATGGGCGTGGCATTGAGCAGGTATTTTATGTCGATCATCCTATTGGAGGACACTAATAACATGCCAGTAATAGACAAAGAGCTGAGGGTAGGTAAGGACATGTTTACAATCATTATTACGGTGGAGGTAGTGTTGGGTAAGCTAATGGATCTAAAGGCAGACAAAACCCTGATGAAATGCATTCCAGGGTACAAAAAGATAGCGGGGGTAATATCAAGTTCAATTGTGGTAATTTTCTAAATATTTGCTGAAGTTTGGGGCAGTTCCAGCTGATTGGAAAACAGCAAATGAGACGCCACTCTTTAGAAAGGCTGATAGATAAAAGATCGGGGACTATAGACCAGTTAGTTTAATCTGTACAGTGGGTAAGATGCTTGAGTGTATTATCAAGGGAGAAATTGCAAGACATTTTGATAGAAATCGGCCCATTGCGCAGACACAGCATGGGTTCCTGAAGGGCAGATCATGCTTGACAAGTCTTTTGGAAATTTATAAAGTCATTATGAGCAAGGTATTCAAGGAAGCTTCAGTGGATGTGAAATATCTAGGTTTCCAAACGGTGTTTGACAGGTGCCACACAATAGGCTGCTGCATAAGATAAAGGCGTTATGAGTAAAGTATTAGTATGGATAGAAGATTGGTTGACTAATAGGAAGCAAAGGGTGGACCTAAATGAGTGGTATTCATATCTGGAAATCAGTGACTTGTGGCGTGCTTCGGGGATCAGTGTTGGGGCTGCAATTAATCACAATTTATAGAGATGATCTGCTGTTGGGAGCATCCCGAGTTTATCAAAGTTTGTAGATGACACGAAGATGAGTGGCAGAGTGAAGTATGCAAAGATCTGTGAAACCTTTTAGAGGAACACTGATAATTTGAGTGAGTAGGCAAACGTCTGGCACATGGAATACAATGTAAGTAAATGTGAATTCGTCTATTTGTTGTGAGTACCAGTAAAAAGGATTATTACTTGAATGGTAAAACATTGCAGTATGCTGCTTTGCAGAGGGACCTGCGTATCCATGTTCATGAAACACACAAGTTTGGTCTGCAGATAAAGCAAGTACTGAGGAAGGCAAATGGTATGTTGTCCTTCATTGCTGAAGGAATTGGATTTAAAAGCAGGTAAGATATTTTGCAGCTGTACATGGTGATGGTGAGGCGGCACTTGGAGTATTGTATGAAGAGTAAGCCGCCTTACTTGAGAAAGAATGTACTGGCACTGGATGGGGTCAAGAGAAGTTTCATTGGGTTGAATCCGGAGTTGAGAGAGTTGATTTATGAGGAGAGACTGAGTATACTGGGATGATAATCATTGAAATTCAGAAGGATGGGGTTCGGACCTTATCGAAACATACAGAATAATGAAGGAATTGAATAACGTACAAGTAGGGAGGATGTTTCCACTGGCAGGTGAAGGAAGTAGATTTAAAATTGAATTGAAAACGAACTTCTTCATCCAGAGTGTTCTAATTCTATGGAATTGCCTGCTCAGTGAGGTAGTTGATGCTTTTAAAGCTACGGTATTTTGAAAAAAGAAGTAAATGAAGGATACGGTGCGAGCATGGGTAAGTGGATATGAGTGTATGAATAGATCATACATGATCTTACTAAATGGCAGAGCAGGTTCGAATGGCCCCAGACGGCCTACTCTTGATCCTAGTCCTTCTGTTCTTATGTTCTGAGGAAAGGGAAGTGGCCAGTTCTCCCAGCGCAGACACTCTGCTTTGGTTTGTTTGGCTTGATTCTTCGCAGTCTTGCTGTTTTCTGAAAGCAGGCAGCCAGTCGTGAAGCTACGGGACTCAAAGAAGCAGACCCATTCTGATTCGCCCTCACTCTGACATCTCTCCTGTAAAAACCTGCGGTTTATTTTTCCTTTAATTTTTGCCATGGTGTGTGTATGGGGATTGTTTCAAGTACATGGGACAACATCATTAAATTGGGATAATTTGCTGATTTTTCAGATAGTTCAGTTATTCTGTCTGCTATCCTCTTCTGTATGTGTTTCATTCAGTTGCATCACTCCTGGAATATCCACCTTACACCTGCTTAAATCAATGAGCAAATGTTGGGTCTGCGCTACTTCCTTGAAATGATTTGAGGAGGTCTGTCCTGGCCCATAACAGTGTGTAACAGCTAGATCTAATTTACTGGCATGGGTTGAGAATGGGAGAGTTGAAAGGAAAACGTGAATCAGCAAAAACAGTTCTATATATTTTGGAGTGGAAAGCAATGACTAGTATGATGATCCAGGAATTTGTGTTTGCAGCCCAACTATTCAGAAAGCATATCAAACATTTGTTCAAGGGTATTCAATGTAATCTTTCCAAATCTGCTTATGGCCCCAAATTGAGATTGTAAGAAGGTGGTCAGGATGTAAATAAGTTCAAAGGTGATTGAGACAATTGGAGGGAATAGGGAAATACCTCTCAGGTGAAGAACAATGTGGATAGACGTGACATTGAGCATATTGTTTGGAAATATAGAATAACAGGCTAACATTTCAAAAAGAACTGATGTAAACCTATTGCTCTATGAAGGTACTTCTGTGTATATATTTGTTGATTTCTTCACCAAACTCTGAGCTCAATGCAAGGCAGTAAATTCTGAAACCGGAAGTCAATACTGGAATTGAGATTGGCACATGCCCAGTGTACATAGAGCCACCAAGTGTGGAGCTGTATCATTGAAAAGGATCTCGATCTCTTTGTACACCAGTACAGCAACAGAACAGCAACAGAAAGTAGAAAGTAAGATAATTAGTGTGCTGACCTTCATTTCCAGGGGACTTGAGTCCAGGAGCAAGGGTGTCTTATTGGAGCTGTACAGTGCCTTGGTGAGTCCCCATCTCTAAAATTATGCAGTATTGTGTGCACATTTGGTCGCCTTACCTAATAAAGGATAAACCTGGCATTGAGGGAAAGCAGCGAAGGATAACCAGACTGATCTCTGGGATGACAGGCTTGTTGTGGGAGCAGAGTTTGGGGCGACTGGGCCTGTATTCCATGGGATTTAGGAAAATGAGTGGAGATCTCGTGTAATATATAAAAATTTGTCATGGCGAGACAGGTTGTCAGCAGGGATGATAATTCCCCTGGTTGAAACGTCTAAAACAAGGGGCCCACAGTATTACATGCAAATAGGTCACTCTGTATTCAGATGAGAATAAATGTCTGCATTCAGAGACTGGTTAACCTGGGGAATTCTCTGCCACTTACGACTGTGAAAGCATAGGCACTGAATATAAATAAGGATTTCTAGACACTAAAGGGATGAAGTTGAAGCAGGAGTTTGGTGTAGGGATACATTGTCAGCCATCATTGAAAGAACTTTCATTACATTGAAAGGGAGAGCAATATTGATGGACCGAAGTTCCTACTTCATTTTTTATTCCCGATAGTTAATCAGTTCAACGGATATAGGGAATACAGTGTTTGGGAAAAGTGAATTGAAGAGATGTTTGGCCAAAAACTAGAGTGGGGAAGGTTCAATGTGTCATATGACCTACTCCTTTCCCGATGTTTCTGTGCAGTCTGTGGGAAACCTCTGTAAATGTTGTTTCAGACTCTCAGATTTTAGGAAAGAGGTCTCTGAAGGGTCGACAGGACTGTGAATCCCGTTCTCTTTTCCAATACAGAGGCTGCTTCCGGGGGTTCTTCCCAGGTTTATCCTTTAAGTCCTTGGAGCAGTTTGATACAACGGCCTTGCTTGGCAGTTTCGGAGACCATTGAAGAGTTTACCACATATCTGTGTATCTAGAGTCACGTTTGGGCCAGACCAGGAAATCACGGGAGATTCACTTCCTGAAAGTACACTGGGGAAACAAATTTATTTTGACAATTGACATGGGCTTCAAGGTCAGTATTACTGGCACCAGATTTTACATCTCGATATTTTATTAATTGTTTCTAACTTCTACCAGATGCCAAAGCTTTTACCTGGTCTGTATTAGTAGTCCAGTGTCAATTCCACAACAGCACCATCTCCACATGGGGAACTATGGGAAACCACACTTAGCTGATTATTTCTGTACTGCTTGACAGTCAGGAAGAACTCTCACCAATTTTACTGCCGAGATAGCACTGAGGGGGTGGTAATTGGTCAGATTGTAATTATCCCCCTCTTAGGGGACGGGACATAGTTGAGTAATCTTCCACATTGCCAGGGAGATGTCAGAGTTGCAGCTGGAATGAAAGAGCGTGCCCAGTGACACGGCTTGGTGTGCAGCACAAGTCTTCTGTTCTATTTCAGGAATGGTCAGGGCCCATTGCCTTTGTCGTATCGACTGCATTCAACTGTTTCTTCATGTCACGTGTGGCAAATCGAATTGTTTGAAGACAGGCATCTCTGATTGTGTGGGCATTATTCAAGCAGCACTTCTGGTTGAGGATGGTGTAGACACTGCATCATTGTCTTTTACACTGATGTACAGGAAGGGTCCATTCTTTCGAGGAATGGTAGAGCAATAGCCTCAGCAATAACTGCTGAGATGTTAGTCTAACAACCCCAATAATGTTCTGGTGACCTGAGATCGAATCATGTTACAGTAGATCGTGGAATTCAAATCCAACAAATGTTTGGAATTAAGTGTGTAATGATTATCATGAATCAATTGCTGATTGTGGGAGAAACCCATCTGGTTCACTGATGCCTTTTTCGGAAGGAAATTGCCATCCATACCTGCTCTGGACACATGTAACTCCAGGCCAACAGCAAAGTAGTTGACTCTTAACTAATATCTGGGCAATAACTGATGACGGAACCAGTGACGCCGTAATCCCATTGAACAATCTTGTTTTTAAATAATATTTGTGCAATCGTCTTTTATTGTCAGTTGTTTCATAGGTCAACTGCATTTCTGACTGGATGTGGCAGAACTGTAGAGCTTCGATCTGGTCTGTTTGTTTTGTATTCATTTCGCCCTCTCTCTCAGATATCAGTCCTGCTGATTGGAATGTAAATACAGTGGTCAAGTGCAGTAGCTTTAAATGGATTGTCATCATTTTTAGGTACATATGGTTCTGACACTGGTACATTCACCAACCCGTCTCTGAAACATCGATCAGCTTAATGGGAATGACAGACTGAGGAATTATCCTGGGCAAAATGTTACAGATTGTGATTCAATACAGTTCGCCTTCTGTCAAGCTGTGATCGACAGTACACTTACATTCCCAGTTTTGAGCTGCAATTTCTGCATTGCAATTTTGCTATCTGTCCCCCAGTTCGCACCGAGACCCATTCACCCATCACCCCATGACCTACTCTGGTTACTGATGTGGTTACACTTCTATTTAAGTATTCTCATTCTTCTGAGCGTTTTTCCATAGTGTCACACCTATTACTTGTCATGATTCTCAAAACCCCTAAACTTGCCCTGCCGGGCAGCTCCGTGGGTCCGTGGTTAGCGCTGCTGCCTCACAGCACTTCGGGCCCAGATTCAATTCCATCTTCCGGCGACTGTCTATGTGGAGTTTGCACATTCTCCCCATGTCTGCGTGGGTTTGTTCCAGGTGCTTCGGTTTCCATCCACTGTCCAAAGATGCGCAGCTTAGGTGCCTTGGCCTTGTTAAATTGTCCATAGTGTTCAGTTATGTCCATTAGTCAGGGATAAATGTAAGATATGGGAATGGGTCTGTTTTATTTAATCTTCAGAGAATCGTTGTAAACTTGTTGGGCCAAAAGGCTTGTTGCCACACTACAGCGATTCTAATTCTAACTTTCATCTGAATCTTTTCCCTTTCAGTCATGCCAGCTTCGGTGTTTAAATTGAATGTGTTTCCCTCTGTTTCTCTTCATGGTGTTCATTAAGCTCTCTGTAGCGGCAATGATGCCTGTCTTACGTCGTTTCAGAACCAATGAATTTCTACGTCTTGCGTTATTGTTCACTTCTCAGTGTATAGCGCTTCATGTTGGACAGGGCATTTAGGCGGCTTTGACACACGTATTTAAAGCTGTTCAAAACCAGAAATTGCTGGAGAAATTCAGCGTGTCTAGCAGCATCTGTGGAGACAGAGAAACAGAGATAGTGTTTCAAGCCCTGCGTGACCCTTATTGAGAACTGAAAAGAACTCCTTAATCCCTTGACAAAAGTGGACGAGGGATCATGGGAAACAGAGCATGTGGAGGTGCAATGCCACAAAGGAATAAGCTTTTAATTGTAGTGAAAGGGAAACAGATATAAAATGGGTGTAAATTAAAGTATAAGTGGGAGAAATGAGTTCTTTCAATTGAGTGCAAGACAAACAAGTCACAGACAAGCAAGCAGAATGCATGAAAAATGGAAAACAGACGTAATGTGGTCAGGCTGTGAAGTCATGGGAATGAATATGAACTCCTTCAGGCTGGAACGTACCAAAGTATAAAAGGAGGTGTTACTCCCACTTGGGTTGTGCTTCATTCGAACATTACAGCAGATCAGGACCGAAAAGTCAGCATGAGAGCAACGTAAGTTATTGGAATGGGAAGCAATGGGAAGGTCAGAATTATTCCTACAGATAGAGCGGAAGTGTTCCTTAAAGCAGTCTCTGCTTGATCTCCCCAGTGTAAAGGAAACTGCATTGTGAGCAACAATGACAGGAGACTTGATTGAAAGTGGAAAGTGAAATGCTGCTTCACCTGCAAGTTGTGACTGGAGCCTTCGACAGTGAGGAGTGAAGAGGTGGTTGGGCAGGTGTTGCACCTTCTGCAATTGCATGGGAAGGTGTCATGGGGGGAGTGGGGAAGTGTTCAGGGTGATGGGGGTGTCACAGAAGGAATGGCCCCCATGTAATACTGACAGTGGACGGGAGGGGAAGATGTGTTTGATGGTGTAGTGTTGCTGGAGGTGGTGGAAGTGGCAGAGGATGATTCCTCGAATGTGGATTCTAGTGCAGTAGGACGTCATGACAAGGGGAGATATATCATTGTTCTGGGAAGGAGGGGACGGAGTGAGGGCGAAACTGTAGGCGATGGGACAGTGACAGCTGAAGGTCCGGTCCACCGGAGTTAGGGGATTTCTGGTTTGAAGGAAAAGGAGGTCACGTCAGAGGCAGTTTACTGGAATGTGACTTCATCAAACAGAAACAACAAAGATGGCGAAACTGGGAGAATGGAGTCAGCCTCCGCTGATCGTGTATTCAGCCACATGCAGAAGTTCCTCCTGAATGATTGAAAAGAACCAAACATTTAAATTGAGGATTTCTGACTCTCATCTGGTCTGAAGAGGGATGTGGAAATAGACCCAGAGGAAGGTCAGTGGACATACAGGAGCAGACATTCAAGCAGATATCCCATAACATTCAGCAATTATTGATTCTGTTCAAAACCGACTCCGAAGAAGATGAACTGCTCATGGTTGACGAAATCTGTTAAGGAGACTATTCATTTGTAAATTAATGAGCATTGTGTGTGCTCAGATGCTGGGCATGAATTTTAGCTGAGCTTCCTGATTTACCTCCAGATACCCCTGCCATTGCTGCTGCATCCTCTTCATTGCTCATCTCCCCTTCCTGATTCCAGGTTATTCCTCTCCAATTACGGAGCACATTCTCTCACATCATGCTTCCTACCTGAGGCTTTTTGATCAGGTCTACCTTCCCTGCATGAGCATCAAGCTGTGTTTTGTGCTGCCACTTTGCCTCTGGTCTCAGTGTGACTCGACCTCTCCATTCATGTTGTTTTACACCTCCCAGTCTCATCTTATTCTCGAAAGTTTCGTTCTTTGAGTAAACCTTATTGAAAATACCTACCCTTTTGCACTGAATTCACACTGTGATCCAAATTTCAACAAGTATACTCAGCCTTCATCTCACTCTGCTAAAGGTAACTGCATGCTTACCGTGTGGTACAAGAAATCCCCTTCTTACTTTGGATTTGGCCAAAGATACGCTTTCAGTGTAGGGATCATTACCCTGTTTCGACAAAGGAATTCAGGTGTTTGACTTCCTCATGGTACTGGTAAGGGTTTCACGCTGTCTTAGCATTGTTACATATAGAAAAAAACAAATCACAGTATAAAGTTTTGTCTGTGTTGTTTACCTGTCAGTTTGAATATTGTTTCAACATTGCAGTGCTTATGGTCAAATGCTTGTTCTTGAAGTTAGTATTTCATGGAGTGGAGTAGGTTGAAAAGTGACGTGATAAAAGTTTATAAAATCACGAGAGGCATCGATTGGGTGGAGAGCCAAGGTTTCTTCCACTGGAGAGGGGTGACGGGAGTGGGGGTGGTGATGTGGAGTTCAAACATAGAGTACATCGCTTTAAGGTGAAAGGGAGAAGATTTAACAGGGCCAATGGTGCAACGTTTTCACATTAAGGTGATGTGTGTATGGAATGAACTGCAAGAGGAAGAGTGGTAGATGAAACTACAGCTGCAACATTTAAAAGACATTTGGTCAAATATATAAATGGGAAACGTTTAGATGCATATGGAACACGTGAAAGCAGATGGGACTAGTTTAGTTAAGCATGGACATTTTGGACCAAAGGGTCTGTTTGTGCATGATGTGACTGTATGAATTTAGAAAGCGAGAGAAGAGGAACAAAGTTATGATGTAAGTAATTTGGCAAGAAATATAAAAATAAGCATCACAAAAGTTTTTGTGTATATAGAAAAAAGTTCAAAATTAGTGTGTGACCTAAGGTGGAAATTAAGTCTGGGAAGTATATTGAGGTCATTTGGAGGATGTGACTGGGGAACTGGCTGCAGAGAATAGGCATGAATTACACCAGTACTTTGCATTGTTCTTCACTGGGGAAGGCACGGTAGCATGTCAATGATATAAACAAAATGTTAATAGGAGGCAAGTTTCTGAACTGTCTCGAACAAAAGGAACAAGGTTTTTTGACAAACGGACAAGAGTAAGGATAAACCGGTCAGCAGTAATTCATAGGTTTTTTTTTATATAAGTGTTTACAGAAGGACTGGTGGTACTGTGTGAAAGATTCCATAACTCTCTAGATTTCAGGAGTATTCCAGCGAAACTGGAGAACCTCCAACGTGGCGTCTGTCTTCAAGAAAGGAATGAGACAGAAGGCAGGAAACATTTAGCCTAACCATTATTACTGGGAATCTGCGAGAGTCTATTATTAAGGAAAGAATTGAAGGGCATTTAGAAAACCATGGTTTTGGTAATGGGAAACTATATTTTGTCTGCAAAGTTATTCTGAGATCCCTGAAAATGTAACATTCGGACTTGATAAAGGGGAAATGGTAGGCATGTGGCTTTCCAGAGATCTTCCACAAGGTATCACAAAATAAACGTTCTTACACGAGACAGAAGCTCACAGTGTTACGGACAATGTATTAGCATTGGATGATGGGTGGTTAACACAGAAATCGGAGGGTCAGGATTAATGGATCGTTATGATAAAGATATATCTACTGGAGTATCACAAATAACAGTCCGATGGCATCAGTTATTTACAGTCTATTCTGACAGCCTGATGGCAGGAGCTGAGTGCAATATACATCCGAGTTTGAGGATGACACTGCGAACCAAAAGAAAAAGTGTTATTTAATGAAGAAGACTCCCAACAAAGGAGCAGTAAAAAGGGATTGGAGTGTTCCTGCGTATGAAACATAAAGTCTGCGTGGTGTTGCAGCAAGTAACTAGAATGATACAGTACGCAGGTTCCTGGGAAGAAAGGGTTGAATTATTGAATACATCTAAAATGGTGAGGCGATTATTCATTGTGCTTGAAATGAATGAGCGTGATATTACTGAAACGTAAAGGATACAGAGGTGGATTCACAAGGTAGATGCTGAGAATGTGTTTCCAAACCTGGGCAGAATCTCGAACCCAGAGACAGAATAAGGAATATCGGTTTGTGAAGTCTGAATTCAACTAACCCAGAGAGTTATGAAGGCTGGATCACTAAATGTTTTTACAGATGGGCTGGATTGGATTTTGACATATCAGCGAGTTGAGGGATATGAGGGGTTAGCAGGAGAGTGGAGTTGAGCCCTGGAGGTTGAGAGAAAGTCCCCTCCATGGCGACCTCTGTCAGTGTGGGGAATTGAACCTGCGCTATTGGCCTCCCTCTGCATCACAAACCAGCTGTCCAGCCAACTGAGTGGGGGCCTGTGTAACTGTTTCAGACAGAAACACTCACAGACAAAGAGCAAGAGAAGCTTTCATAACAAGGAACAAGATAAATTTCTGGTCAAGGTACGAGCTGAGGATAAAGATGTTCTCTGCTGCAAAAAATGGAAACAAGTTTTTAGATGCTATCTTGAGCTGAATGCAATAAGGTGACACAAGCAAAATAACCATAATAATAATTGTTTAGATATCGACAACTATGAAATAACAGTATATTTCTGAGTGGCCTGTTTGAATGATGCTTACTGTTGCATTAAAGTAGAAAGCTGATGGGACATATTGGTAGGAGAGTCCATCCCCATGCGAAATGCCTCAGGAACACATGCTTGAAGAAACCCAGGATAAGAATGTCTGAGTATCGTCTGGTCAGTGACAAGACGCCGGGGGCTGAATGACTGAAAGTTCCTATAACATGGAGCTCAGGAGACAGTTAGATCACTCCCGATCTTATTAAATGTTAGAGCACATTTGAAGGACGGAATGGCCTCATGATGGATTTCAATTTCGTGTGCATGTAATTTTAATTTTTAAAAGACACACTGTTCCTTCCCCTCATGTTTTTCACACTGGGGCACTGTCATTCTCCTGAAACCAGGAATATTTTGAAGGTTATCTGGAACATTCCATAATCAGAACTCTCCAGAGCATTCTATAAATGAGTGGGGGTATCACAAAGGCTAGCGACAGGAGGGCAAGGTGCGTCTACAGCAGTGAGAATGTTGGAGCATGAGCCTTGTTCGAAGGGAGGTGCTATAACAGATATACAGTGAATGTGAGGGAGCAGAGACAATACAATTACCCTTATCCTGACAGACTGGGGAAGGTTATTGATGCTTGTCCTGTGTTGCTGGACGTTTCCTCAGACCACAGATACTGCACTGAGCTGGGTGGTTGAGCTCAGACCGTGCTTAGTGAGTCTGCTGGTGTGGCTTTCTTTGAGAAGAGAATGGTCGCCCTCTTTACTACCCCATTCACCAGGACATCAATGCACCTGTCGACAAACCAGTGGTTTAATTGCCACTTATGGATGGATGGAGTTCTTAAAGATGGTGGAATCAAGGGTTACGGGGATTAGGCAGGAACAGGATACCGATTGTGGATGATCAGCCATAATCATAATGAATGTTGGTGCAAGCTCGAAGGGCCGAATGGCCTGCTCTTGCAACTATTGTCTTATCTGCCATGCTCGGCCTCAACTGGGCAGGGCATTTCCCAACTGAGAAAGTTCAATTATTTGCCCACAAGCGTTATTTTGGCATCAGTGCCAGGATTCACAGAATATCCAGGGATTTCCGGCGATGGTGAATACTTCCAACCATGCTGAGTGGGAGAATCAGGCTGGCATTGAATGACAGGGACACCATGCGGTGGGGCGGGTAGTGAATGAGGTGAGTTCGATAAGATAGCACCAGGAAACTAGCTCAGTCTCAGACAGACAATCGGCCTGTGACTCAATGAAAATGACACTGAGAGAAATTAGTGTTGAATTCAGCCCAGAGTCAAAGACTCTGCTGACCCCACTCCCAGGTACAAAGCTGCAGAACAAATCCTCATCCAAAACTCTCCATCATCTGAACTCACACCAATATTCCATTCACCCATCATTCCTGGTAATGTTGGCTTATGTTGTCAGATGCTATCGACATGTCTACATTCAGAATTCTGAAACCTGTGAACATATCTTTCCATGACATTTTTTCTCAACCACCGCCACCCCGCCCCACTGTCTATATGCCAAACTACTTTCATTTACAGTCATATAATCCTACTGCACGGAGAAAGGCCCTTCAGCCAGAAGTGGTCCATTCCGACCAAAATGTCAGTTCACATTGACTCCAAATGCCTGTACTTGGCCCATATCCATCTCAGCCTTTCTCATCCGTGCGTTTTTCGAACAAAATGCAGCGAGGTTTGGTAACATCGAGAAAGGCATCAAGGCAGTTTATACAGAAGCAGTTTGACTGCAACGTAGAACAAAGAAGAAGCAAACATTGGTGGGAGATGTGCATAGAAGTCAATACTGCAGGGAAATCTTTGTTTATGTTATAAACAGGAAATTAGATACACAAGAATTTGCAGGAAAATCTCAACAGGTCTGGTTGCATCTGAAGGAAGAAAATCGAAAAGTGTGGTCCCCGAAGAGCACAGCAGGTCAGGCAGAATCCGAGGAGCAGGAAAGACTATGTTTCAGTCAGAAATCCTTCATCAGGAATTCACTTTAGAATTCACTGCATTTGCAGTTGTCACTTTCTCGCAATCCTTTGTCAGAAGAGAGCAGAGTCAATGTTTCAAATCTGGTGAGTATACATCAGAACAGTATTGGTTACCGATCTCCAGAGTATACAGCTATTTGTTTTATTTTAGATCAGCTATTAACTTGCATGCTGCAGTATTAATGGAACACTTGATCTGGACAGGAGGAGAAGGGGTGAGGACAGCTGTGCAGGCAATGTGTCAGTCACAGCTTAAGGCCCTGTCCATTAGAATGTGAATCCTGGGGTGAAGGTTAAGGAGGGCTTGACAGAGACACCACGCTGGAATTCGACAACATCCGGACAGATGTGTAAGATCCAGAGAAAGTGGGAGAAAAAGGTCACTCACTCCGATGGTCGTTCGGTGGCAAAGAGGCTCGCAATAGTGCCTTAGAACACCAATGACCTGGATTCGATTCCACCCTTTGTGTGATGTTTGTTTTTTTCTCCCCGTGTTTGTGTGAGTTTCCTTCGGGTGCTTGGTTTTCCTCCCACAGCCTAAAAATGCACAGGATAGGTTCAGTGGCCTCACTAAACTACCCCAAAGTATCCAAGACAATGCAGGTTAGGTGGGTTTTCTAAGGGAAATGTATGTGTGTGTTGGACAGTATGTTATCTGGAAGGTCAGTGTGGACTCGATGGGCCAAATGGCCTGTTTCCACACTGCAGGGTTTCCATAGTTTCTATTTAGCTGTCTGTGTTTGGAAACACTTCCCAGGAACCTGCCAACAATTACCTGCCCAATTTGGCTCACAACAATGTTACACCATCCGTTTGTCTGACATGAACTCCATCAGCCACTCCTCGGCACTTTGGCACATCTTATCAGGGTCCCATTTTACTCTGAGTTAATCATCTTTACTGTCCACTACCTCACCAATTTTGGTGTTACCTGTAAACTCACCAACCATTCTTACTAATATTCACATCCAAATCATTTACATAAATGACAAAATCCATTCGACCCTTGTGGTACATTGCTGGTCACAGGCCTCCAGTCCAAATAAAATATGCCACACCAGCATTACCTTCATCTTTTACCTTTGAGTGAATTGACTACAAGTCACCCTGTATTCCATGCGATCTAACCATACTTAACAGTTTACCACGTGGAACCTTTTTGAATGCCTTATTAAAGTCCATATTCTATTCCACAGTTCTATTTTAGTGCCGTCTTCAATCTTATTCTTCACTTCTTCAATAAACTAAACCAAATTAGTGAGACAAGATTTCCCCACATGCAAAGTCATGTTGACTATCGCTAATCAGAATTTACCTTTCCAAACACAAGTAAATCCTGTCCCTCAGAATCTCCTCCAACAACTTACCCACGAATGACATCAGGCCCACCGGTCTATAATTTCCTCACTTTTCCTGACCAAGTGTTCTTAAACAATGGCACAACCTTACCTGTGGCTGTCCATGATAAAAAAATATCTCAGCTCGATATCAAATAATGGCTTCCCTAGCTTCCCATAGGATTCTGGGGTACACCTGATCAGGTCATAGAACACAGAACAGTGCAGCACAGGACAGGCCTTTGAGCTGTTGATGTTGTGCCGGCAGTTTCTCCTACTTTAAGGTCAGATTAACATATGTGCCTTTCATTGTACGAACTTCCAGGTGCCAATCCAAGAGTCACATAAAAGGTCAGAGGGAGTTACGTACCTTAATGCATTTTAAGATGGCCAACTCCTCATCTTCTGTAATATGGACGCTTTTGAAGATATCACCATTCATTTCCCCAATTCCTCTACCTTCCATATCCTCATCCACAGTAAATACTGATGCAAAATATTTATATAGAATCTCGCCAATCTCCTGTAGTTCCACACATAAGTCACTTTTCTGATCTTCAAAGGGCCCTGTCCTCTCCCTAGTTACTCTTTTGACCTCAATGTATTGGTAGAATCTCTTTGGATTGTCCCTTACCTTATTTTCGAAAGATATCTTATGCCCCCAGTTTACTCTCCTCATTGCCCACTTGAGTATTAGCCTATAGCCCTGGTACTCCACGATGGATTCACTCGATCCCTACTGTCTGTACCTATCATATGCTTCCCTCTTTTTTCTTGAACAGAACCTCAATTCCAGCATTCCCGACCAGCCTTGCATTGCTCATGAACCAGAACATACTCTATCTAGAACCCTGTAATCTCGTTTGTGATGGCCTCCCACTTTCCTGTCACAAGCTTCTCCCAAGCAGCTTTTGAAATTGCCAATACAAAACGTTCTAAGTTGGCCTGATTCAATTTAGAACTTTACCATTTATGTCAGGACTGTTCTTCTCGATAAGTATTTTAAAACTGGTAGTTACTGAATAACAGGCTCAAGAAGCAGAATGACCTCCTCCTGTCCCTCTGGAACAGACTCAAAAGGTTGAATGGCCTCCTCCTGTCCCTCTGCAACAGATCGGAGAGGCTGAATGGCCTTCTTCTGTCTCTCTGTAACAGGCTCAATGGGCTGAATGGCCTCCTCCTGTCCCTCTGTAACAGGCTCAATAGGCTGAATGGCCTCCTCCTGTTCATTTGCAATAGACCCGAGAGGCTGAATGGTCTCCTCCTATCCCTCTGCAACAGACCCGAGAGGCTTTATGGCCTCTCACTGTCCATCTGTAACAGGGTTGAGAGGATGAATGGTCTCCTCCTGTCCCTCTGTAACAGACATATGGGGACAGAATTGCCTTCTCCTGTTCCTGAGCAGCAGTCTCAATGCTCTGAATGATGTCACAAGGAGCAGCACTGCACAACGCCAATGGCCAATAAATAGTGGACACTGGTTTATTGTTTATGGAAGTGTCCCCACTGGTCACCTTATGCAGCTGGTTTATTTATCTCTATCGCCCTATATAAACAGTATGTAATATAAACAGTCCTGCAGTGTTCTTGCATTACTCCCACATTCACGGAAGAAAGAATAAGAAGACTGAAAGATTTATGGTCCGTCCGTAAGCAACGCCCATCTATTTCGCCCAGACGGAGTAAATGTCCCCTTTTATTGCGATAGGAAAAGTTATGAAAGGAAGGGGTTAACTGAGCCTGTTTGTTCAGTGACTGTGATTAATCCCAGTCTCCATGGATTCTAATTATCACAGTGGAGGGGTTCCATCTTTTAATGATAAATGGGTTCCGTTGAATGTGCTATTCCACTGTATCAGTGGGAGCACCACCGACTGCATTAAAAGAGATCGGCAGCTCAAGAGATGCAGTGGGGAGCGATCAGAATCTGAGCACAAGTGTCTGGAATGTTCCAACAATGAATCAAAATCTGAGAACATTAGACTGCAATGTTCCAACAATGGATCAGAATCTGAGACATTAGGCTGGAATGTTCCAACAATGATTCACAATCTGAGAACATGAGGCTGGAATGTCTCAAGAATGGACAGGAGTTTATATTGGGATGTTTGGCATCTTTCTACATATTATGATCGATACCCATTATGGTGGCGGGTAGAATATGCACTTTACATTATTCAATATTTTTATTATCCAATCCTGGCTTTCGTTGGTGTCCCTGGTAAGTCTCAATGTTCAGTCATTAATTTTATAAATCATGATTGTCTGTAATACTGTGCTTTCATTGACTCTACTATCATTGTCACTGTTATTGTTCCTGCTGAGACTCTAAATCGAGATGTTTACTTTACAAACCACTACTAACTGTAGCAATGGACTTGTTAATTCACTGTCTCCTTCCTTGCTTCTGGCAGTGTTACTCATGGGTCTCTATGTTGACCTGCCTCATTTCAACTGTGCAACATGATTCATCTTATCACTGCCCTTGCTGGTGAAATATTAAAAGCATTGAGGTCACTATGTTCTGTTCTGTTCTGGTTACAGATTGCATTTAGTCTCTCTGACTACATCCCATCCCTGGCCAATACTGAGCTAAAAAACACTGGCATAGTCTACACAGCTCCCCATGTTGGGCAGATAGTCCAGCTTACTGACCAATACACTGGCACGGCCTGCACAGCTCTCCATGCTGGTCAGATAGTTCATTTTCTAAGCAATACATTGGCGTAGACTGCAGAGCTCCCCAGATAGTTACACTGCCCTGTCTTTTCCCCCATATCTCACCAATATGGCCTATATCTATCTTAATTATCTGTTTTTATCTTTAATGTGAATTTTTCTGTCCCTCAGTATGTTTTCCTCGCTTTGGCTTTTGGCTCCCTTATGTATCGAGTGCTGACATTGTGAAACTCAGAAACAATAAAATGGTGTTTGTGGGCTGTTGTCACTTCCCGTGTGTTTCATGTTCCATGTTATATATGCATTCCTGCAGTGCTCTTGCACTACTCCCACACACATGAATAAAGAAAAAAAAGCTGACAGTTTAATGATCCATGTTGGACAGGAGGGATTCAGCAGTTTTGACTCACGTCTTTGAAACTTAGTCTGTGCCTGTCCACTGAACGCCCTCTCAGTTGATCGTGTGGTTAGTAGCACGAGGAAGCCCTCGAGTATTATTGTAAATGGGCAGGCATCGAACTTGAGTTGGAGGCTGAGAGGTGACCTTATAGAGATTTGCAAAATATGAACGGCATGGATAGAGTAAATGGACAAATTATTTTCCCTGGGATCGAGGAGTCCAGAAATAGAGGGCATAGGTTTAGTGTGAAAAGGAAGGAGATCTAAGGGGCAACTTTTTCACACAGTGTAGTACGTGTATGGAATGATCTGCTGGAGGAAGTGTTGGAGGCTGGTACAATTGCAACATTTAAGAGGTATTTGAATCGGTATGTGAATAGGAAGGGTCAGGAGGGATATGGGCTTGGTGCTAGCAGGTAGGACTAGATTGACTTGGGATATCAGGTCGGCAAGGACGGGTTGGACCAAAACGTCTGTTTCCATGCTGTACCTCTGTGTGACTCTATCACTCTATGAAAATCTTCTTACTGAATGCTGTTATTCAAACTTTAGTGGAGGTGTTGGGGATGGTTTGCTGGAGGGTGTGCTGTGAGTTGCCCCAGAAATTCAGGGAGACCTGAGGATTTTGAGACCCAACTCTGAATGGAGTATGTGGACTGTAGTTACAGTCTCTGGGCCTGTAACATGAACAACAAATGGAGCAGACGCTGCAGAGTGTGGAAGCTCTGAAACCAGAGCGTTAGTCTGTGGGGAAAGGGATCTGCCAAATCTGTCTGTGTCTTAACGAGGACACGCACACCTGCCACCCTTGCATGCACATGTGCACACACACACACACACACACACGCACACGCTCTTTCTCTCACACACAAACACACATACTAGCTCTCTCTCTCTCAGTCTTTCCCCACCCCCGCGCACAAACACTCCGCATTTCTCACGTGCATACACGCATAAATCTGTGGGGTGAATTTGAATTTACAGATTTGTATTTGCAAATGCATTCAATTTTGTTTTTTTAAAAAAAACACATGCACTTTGTAGACAGTCAGTCAATATGGCATTTTATGAATTCCTGCTTGGAACTAAAACCCGTCTGATTCCAGAGTACAACACAGACCGACTCCAAACAAGACCTTCCCTGGCTTTGTTCCGGCGAGGTCACATCTTCGCAAACATAATAGATTGATTTGCGGAAGTGAAAATTTATAGTCAGGAAAAAGCTGTAGATGTTATATAATGGACCTCGGTAAGGTTTTTGATGAGGTAAGCTGACGGAGAAGGTGTAATTGCAAGGGGTCCAGGGTCTACGAACTAAATGGATGGAGAACAGGCTGGGCAGCAGCAGACAGAGAGTAGCAGTGGAAGGGAATTTCTCAAAATGAAGGACAGTTCTGGGTGGTGTTTCACAGGGTTTAGTGCTGGGACAGCTAATGTTTATGATATACATAAATGAACTAAAGGAAGGTAAAGGTGGTCTGATTAATAAGTTTGGAGATGGCACTATGATTGGTGGAGTAGCAGAAAGTAAAGGGGTCTGTCATAGAATGCAGCAGAAAATAGATTGGAGAGTTATGCAGAGAAATGGCAAATAGAGTTCAATCTGGACAAATCTGAGATGATGCGTTTTGGAAGTTGCAATTCAAGAATGAACTATATGGTAAATGGAAAAAACGCCCTGGGCAAAATTGGTGTGCACAGAGATGTGGATGTTCAGATCCATTGTTCGTTAGAGGGGCAGGTCGATAGACTGGTCAAGAAGGCATACAACATACTTTGCTTCCTGCATTCCACCATTTTAAGAAGGGCAGAAAAGAGAAAGTGGAGAAGTACAGACCAGTTAACTTGTCATCCACAGGAGGGATTCTGTTGGAGTATATTTTGTACAAGAGATGACAGGTCATGTTACAGTTGTCTATGGCTTTGGTTCAACAACATTTCAAATAGTTTGTACAGTTCCGATCGCCACCTTACCAAAATGATGTGGATTCTTTGGAGAGGGTGCAGAGGAGTTTCCCCAGGATATTTCCTGTAATTGGAGGGAACTGGCTATGAAGAGAGGTTTGCTAGATTAGGATTATTTTCATTCGACTGACGGAAGTTCGGGAGACCTGATTGAGTTCTACAAAATCATAGACATGGAGGATAGCAAGACGCTTATTTCCAGAGAGGGGTACTCAATTTCTAGTGGTCAGGAATCCAAGATGAGAGGGAAAAGGTTTATGGGAGATATGTTCAGAAAGTTCTTTACACAGAGACTGGCAGATGCCTGAAACGCAATGCCAGCGCAGGTGTTAGACGTGGTCACGATAGCGACATTTAATATGTATATAGACAGATACATTAAGGGATAGGTAGCAGAAAGATGCAGATCCTTCGAAAATAGGTGACCAGTTTAGATAGAGGGTCTGGAACGGTGCAGGCTTGGAAGGCCCGAAGGATCTGTTACTTTGCTGGAATTTTTTTTGTTCTTGTTAAATACTGGCGAAAAGTGTATTTCCACATTTGAAAGGAAAATGAAAACAAGGCCAAATGTGGCACAGTGAATGTGTGGACAGAGAACAGAAAATTGACAGGGAGATGAAACTGTTACATTATGTCTGCCTTCACGGACGAAGATCCAGAAAATATCCCAGAAGTACCATAGAGCTTTTGTAACTAAACACTAACATCATTCATACTAGTGACGTGGTAGTATATGACAACATACCTGGATTGAAGATTGATAGATCTGTCAGATCAGATGTACTTCATACTGCAATGTCAGTGAAAACAGCAATACACAGATGGATTGTATTGTGGATGACTGTATTTATCCGTATTCAAGTTGAAAGGATATAAATGCATTCCAACGATTTAAGAAGGGAAGAAAAAGGAGAGTGGAAAACTACAGACCAGTTTACTTGTCATCTGCAGGAAATAATCTTTTGCAGTCTTTCATAACGAATGTGATATTGGAGACTGAGAAAGGAAAGGCAAACTTCAAGAGAATTATTCTACATTTATGAAAGGAAAGTTATAATTTACAAACGTTTTGTTTGAAGATATATCTTGTAGACCTATCCATAGAGAAGTAATGGATGCCATATAGTCAGATATTCTGGAGGAATTTTAATCAGCACACATAGTAACTTAACCGAAAACATTAAAGCAAAGGATATTGGGAGGAACATATACAAACAGGGAAGGTAAAAGTTAAGTTTGCCTTCATTTAAAGGCAGTACGAATACAGACGATGAAGTGTCAACCAGACTCAAAGCGTTAACTTCCTCCCTTTTGCGGATGTTGTCTGACTCACTGTGGTGTCTAGCACAGTGTTATTTTCAGTTCAGATTCCAGCTTCTGCAATAATTTGTTCAGATGAGCAGTAAAAACATTCTGCACTAGTTACACAGAGTGCTGGTGAGACTGTTCCTGGAGCTGAAAGATTTGTTGCTGGAAAAGTGCAGCAGGTCAGGCAGAATCCAAGGAGCAGGAGAATCGACGTTTCGGGCATAAGACCTTGTTCAGGAATGCTTATTCCCGAAACATCGATTCTCCTGCTCCTTGGACTGCTGACTGACCTGCTGCACTTTACCAGCAACACATTTTTCAGCTCTGATCTCCAGCATCTGCAGTCCTCAGTTTCTCCTAGACTGTATCTGGTGCATTGTATACAATTTTGATGTCTTGATCTAAATAAAGTATAGTGACCCCATATACTGAATGGGCATTCTGCAGATTAATCCCTCAGATAGCAAGGTTTTGTGCCGACGAAACTTGGCCTGAGGTCAAGGCGGGAATCTGATTGTGAATCTGGTGAACATTGATAGATTGATATATGAGCGTTTCACGTCTGTTTTACTCGGGAGAAGGAGGATGCAGAGACAGAATTCGAGAAGATGGGCTGAGAAGCTCTTGAGCAGTTTTATGTAATATGTGGACAGGGATTGATAGTTTTGGCTGATATAAAATTGGACACGTCCCTAGTTCCAGCTCAGTTACATCTCAGGCTGCTGTTGTAGACAAGGGATGAAAGGCGCTGATGAAAATGTTTAAATACAATCTGGTCACAGGTGACGTGCTGAGGACTGGAAAACACCCTTTATGGGAAGGGCTGTAGAGATTAACCAAGGAACTACAGTGAGTATCAGATCAGTGTTCGAGAAACTATTGCAGAAAATAGGTGGTTTTCGAAGACTGTGTGTCAGTGCTGTGTCCCTCATTATTTGTGGTATTCATAAATGATATAGATGTGAACTGAAGGGGCATGGGGTGAATGTAATAATTAGGTTTGTGTCTGACATATAGATTACTCGGGTGGTTGGCAGTGAGGAAGAAGGTCTTGCGTTACAGGAAGATACAGATGGAATGGTCAGATGGGCAGATCAATGGCAGATGGAATGTAACGCTGATAAATATAATGTGATGCACTTTGAAGAAAGGAACCAGACAGGGGAGGACTCAATAAATAGCAGCAGGCTCGCAAGTTCAGAGGGTGCTTCTACACACATCCCTGAATGTGACGGGACTGGGTAATAGATTAGTTAAGAAGTAATTGGAGACAGCAGGCAAAGCCTTTACTAATCGAGGCATAGATTACAAGAGCTATATAGCACTTTGGCTATGCCAAAATGGAATACTGTGTGAAGTTCAGGGATCCACATTACAGGAAAGATGTGATTGCACTGAAGGTGGCGCAGAGGAGATTCAACAGGATGTTCCCTGGAATGGAGCATATCAGCTATGGAGGGAGGTTGGTTACTCGGGTTGGTTACTTTGGAGCAATGAAGACTGAGGGGAACGTGAGTTCGAAGAGCAAGATTACGAAGGGCATGGACAGGGTGGATAGACAGCATCGGTTCCTTTAAGTCAGAGGATCAAGAACAAATGAGCACACTTTTAAAGTGAAGGGGTTGAGGTTTAGAGAGGATTTCAGGATGGTTTTTCACCCAGAGGATGTTGGCGTCTGGAATGCATTTTCTGAGAGGGCAGTTGTTGGGGGTCATCGGACAGCCATTAAAAGGTAGGTGAACAAGCACTTGAAGTGTCAAAACACTCACGTCTATGGGCCTGATGTATGAAAGTGGGACGAATGTAGATTGTACTGTATTTCTGAGTGTACAGAGATTGCTTCTGTGATTGTGTGGCTGTGGAAGATCAATCACTGAGCTGCCTAAGAGAGGAAATGATGGGTGTATGAAGCGTACATTAAGAAGAGTGAAATGTAAAAACTTCTCAACATACAGTATACCAAGGTGAAATGTGAGAGAAAATCATTCTATCTTCCTTACAGGCTGATAGGATAGGAAAATGGCAGGACTATAAAAAAAACACTTCTGTTCTGCCTTCACAAAAGAAAGCATTTCAAAAAGTAAACTCCAAGCATTTCTCAGTCTACTGAGAAAAAGTAAATAGAATCAAATCTGTACATAAACAGTTTTGGAGAAATTATTTTGACTGAAATATGATAAATACCCATGACCTGCTTAATCTTCTTGTTGATTACTAAGGGAGGTGGCCAAGGTAACAATGAATACTCTGTTTATCCTCTTCCAAATGCTTGATGATTCTGGAACTCAATTCATAGATTTGACAGCAGCAAATGTAAGCCCAGTATTTCTGATGGAGGTAGGGAATCACAGTCTGCTTAGCACCGAGAAAGCAATCAGACCATACAAGAGTCTATTAGAAAGAACGCGTTTTCAGGAAATTTAGAAAATTATATTAATGTAAAAGTAATGAACATAGATAAAGTCATTTCCGATTTATTAAAGGCCAATCAGATTTGAGAAATTGATGGGAAATAAATTATGGTGCAGAAATGGATGCACTGAATGTGGATTATCAGAAATACTTTTGATGAAGTCCCAACTCTAGTTTTGTGACAATGCTACTCCTTTAACAAGTTTATTCCGCTCGTGTTTTATTTTACATGGCTGTCTTAAAAGCAGCGGATCCACAAAGTCTGGGTTTGACTACTTGGGAATGCTTTCAAGTCTAAAATAAAAGCACGCATGATGAGGAGCAAGGTATTGTAGGTCTGGCCATGTACAATAAAACAGGAATGATTATTCACATCATACTGAAGGAGTGATCACAGTATGGTTGAATTTAGAATGCAGATAGAGAGTGTGAAGATAAAATCCAATAACAGGTTGCTGTGCTTCAGCAAGGGACACTACAATAGAATGAGGGAGGAGTTGGCTAAAGTCGCCTCAAAACAAATACTTCATGATGGGAGAGTTGGCAAGCAGTGGAGAATTTTCAAAGGAGATTTTTAATTTCCGTGGCAAAAGTATATTCCAGTGAAAAGGAAAGACTCCAAGAAAATGGGTAATCTGTCAATTGTGCCTAAGGAAAAAAGGGACGCTATCAAATTGAAAGAGAAGGAATGTGACAGCAGAAACATAAAAGATTGAGCAAAATATTAAAGGTCAACAGAAAGCCACAAAATGAACTATAAAGAAAAGTATGATAGAACACGAGAAGAAAAAAGAAACAAATACAGAATATAAAGATAGATAGATGATGGTTTATACCATAAATATATAATTTTTTTTTAAATGACTCATGTAAATGTTGGTCCTTCAGAGGATGGGAATGGTCATTTAGTCATAGGATATGACGAAATGGCCGAGACATTGAACAGGTGTTTTGTATCTGTCATCATAGTGGAGGACACCAATAGCATGCCAGTAACTGCCAAAGAGACGGAGGTATGTGAGGACCTTGGAAACAATCATTATTATGGAAGAGATAGTGTTGCACAAGCTAACGGAGCTGAGGGTAGGTAAATCTCCTGGCCGTGATGGAATGCATTCCAGAGTTCTAGAAGGGATATCGGGAGAAATAGTAAATGCAATTGTGGCAATTTGTTAAAATTTGATGAACTCCAGGGTATTCCCAGCAGATTGGAAAACAGCAAATATGACGCCACTGTTTAAAAAAGGAGGTAAACAAAATATGGGGAATTATAAGACCAGTTAGCTTTTCCTATGCAGTGGGGAAACTGCTTGAGTACATTATCAAGGAAGAAAGAGCAAAGCATTTCGATAGAAATCGTCCCATTGCGCAGACGCAGCATGGGTTCATGAAGAACAGGTCATGTTTAGCAAGTCTTTTGGAAATCTATGGAGACAATACGAGCAAGGTGAACAACAAGGCCCCATGGCTATGGTGTACCTAGATTTCCAAAAGGTCTTCAACAAGACGCCACACAAGAATCTGCTGCATAAGAAAAAGGTGCATGACGTTATGGGTAAATTATCAGCATAGAGGATTGCTGGACTAACAGGAAGCAAATTGTGAGTGTAAGGGAGTTACATTCTGCCTGGCAAACAATACCTAGTGGTGTGCCTCTGTAATCGGTGTTGGGGCCACAATTATTCACAATTTATATAGGTGATTTGGAGTTGGGGAGAACGTGTAGTGTGTCAAGGTTTTCAGATGACACGAAGATGCGTGGTTTCATAGCAAAGCATGCAGAGGACTGTGAGACCTCGTGGATGAACATAGATATTTTGAGTGAGTGGGTAAAGATCTGGCAGATGGAATACAATATTGATAAATATGATATCATCCATTTTGTTGGGAGTGCCAGTAAAAAGGATTATTACTTGAATGGTAAAACGTTGCAGCATGCTGGTGAACAGAGGGCCTGTGTGTCCATGTGCATGAATCACAGAAGGTTGGTCTGCAGGTACAGCAATTACTGAGGAAAGCAAATGGAATGTTGCCTTTCATTGCTAAACGGATTGAGGTTATAAGCACGGAGGTTATGTTGCAGCTGTCCAGGGTGCTGGTGAGGCCACACCTGAAGTGCTGTATGCAGTTTTGGCCTCCGTACTTCAGGAAGAATATACTGGCACTGGGCAGGGTGCAGAGGTAGTTTATTCGGGTGATTCCAGAGGTGAGGGGTTTGGCTAATGAGGTGTTATAGAGCAGACTAGAACTATATTCATTGGAATTTAGAAGAATGAGGGGATTACATCATAGAAACATATAAAGTTATGCAGTGAGTATATAAGACAGAAGTAGAGAGGATGTTTCCACTGGCGGGTGAAGCTAAGAAGAGGGAATGGCCTCAATATTAGAGGGAATAGATTTAGGATTGAATTGAGAAGGAAGCTCTTCACCCAGAGGTTTGTAATCTCTAGAATTCCCTGCCCAGTTAAGCAGTTGGTACTACTTCACTAAAAGTTTTAAAACTAAGGTAGATACTTTTTGAACAATAACGTAAATAAGGGATACAGTGAGAGCGCGGGAAAGTAGATCAGAGTCCACGAGTAGATCAGTCATGATCTTATTGAATGGCAGAGGACCAGGCGGCCTACTCCTGCTCCTAGCTTTTCAGTTCTTATGAAAGGGTAGTGGCCAGTCATCCCAGTTTTGCTCCTCTGCTTTGGTTTGTTTGGTCTGATTTTCCGCGGTCTGGCTGTTTACTTAAAGCAGGCAGCCCAGTTGTGAAGCTACTGGACCCAGAAAAGCAGGTCCATGTTGTTCCTCCCTCTCTCTCTGACATCTCTCCTGTAAGAAACTGGGTTTGATTTTGATTTTCCTTTCGGTTTTGCCATGGGGTGTTTATGGGGATTATATCAAGTACTTGGAACATAATCATTAAGTTGGGATCACCTGTTGGGTTTTCGGATAGGTTAGGTTATTCTGTATTGTATCCTCTTCTGTTTGAGTCTCACTCAGTAATCTTGCAAAGACATTCTGTTTTGTTTAAAACTAAGTGATTTGACCAGCTGCATCACTCCTGGAATATTCGCTTTACACTTGCTTAAGTCAGCGAGCAAAAGTTCGGTCTGTGCTACTTCCTTGAAATGATTTGAGGGGGTCCTGGTCCATAACAGTGTGTAACAGCGAGATCTAATATACTGGCATGGGTTGAAAATAGGAGAGCCGACAGGAAAAAGTGAAGCAGCATAAACCGTTCCATGTATTTTGCAGTAGAAATCAAGGACGAGCAGGATAATCCAGGAATTGAGGTTTAGGCCCCATCTATTCAGAAAACAGATCAAACATGTGTTCATGGGTATTAAATGTAATCTTTCCAAATCTGCTGACGGTACCAAACTGAGATTGTGAGCGGGTGAGGAGGATATAAAAAAAGTTTCAAGAGATTGCGACAAGTGGACGAAATGGTAAAATACGTGGCAGATAAAGAACAATGTGGATAGACGCAAAATTGAGCAATTTGGTTGGAACAATAGACTAACAGACTCGCATTTCAAAAGGAATTAATTTAAAGAAGTTGCTGCATGAAGATATTATGTGTATACTTTTGTTGACTTCTTCACCAAACTCCAAGGTCCATGCAGGGCAGTGAGTTCTGAAGCCAGAAGTCAATACTGGGATTGATATTGGCACACTGACCAGTATACATAGACCCACCAAGTGGGGAGCTCTGTCATTGAAAAGGATCTAGATCTCCTTGAACTCCACTCACAGAAAGTAATACTGCTGCAACAGAAAGCAGGTAGAAAAATAAATGGTGTGTTGACCTTCATTTCCGGGGGATTTGAGGCCAGGTGTGTCTTACGGCAGCTACACAGGGCCTTTGTGAGCACCCATCTCGAACATTGTGCAATGTGTGTGCAGTAATGGGCTCCTTATCTAATAAAGGGCAAACCTGACATTTGGGGGAGCAGTGAAGAATGTCCAGACTGATCTCTGGGATGACAGGCTTGTTGTGGGAGCAGGGTTTGAGGCGACTGAGTCTGTATTCCATGGAGTTTAGAAAAATGGTGGAGATCGCAGTGAAATATATAAAACTTTGACAGGGTGAAACAGATTGTCAGCAGGGATGATAATTCCACTGGCTGGGACGTCTAAAACAAGGGTCACAGTATTAGGTACAGGCAAGACACTCTGCGTTGAGATGACAATAAATGTCTGCAGTCGCAGACTGATAAACCTGGGGAATTCTGTCCCACATCAGACTGCAGAAACTAAGGCACTGAATATAACTAAGGATATTTGGACACTAAAGGGGTGAAGTTGTAGCAGGTGGTTGGTGTGGAGATTCAGGATCAGCCATTGTTATATTGAATGGAGGAGCAAAATTGACGGCCCAAAGTTCCTACTTCATATCTTTCTGATATATGATCACTTCAAAGGATATACAGTATATAGTGTTAGGGAAAGGTTAATTGAAGAGTTGTTTGGACAAAGCCTAGAGTGGGGAAGGCTCATTGTGTTGAAAGGTCTACTCATTTCGCGATGTTTCTGTGCTGTCTGTGGGAAAGCTGTGTTATTGTTGTCATAAGCTCTCAGAAGTAAGGAAGTAGGTCTCTGCAATGTCGACAGGACTGTGCTTCCTAATTCCTTTTCCGATATAGAGGCTGGTGCTGGGTGTTATCTCACTTTAATCTCTTAAGACCTCGGAGAAGTTTGATATAACGGGCTTGCATGGCCGCTTCAGAGACAATTCAAGAGTTTACCATATGTCTGTATATCTGGAGTCACTTTTTGGGTCGACCATGAACGCACGGGAGATTCACTTCCTGAATGTACATTGGGGAAGGAAATTTACGTTGACAATGGACATGTGCTTCAAGGTCAATATCACTGGCACCAGATTTTAGATCTCGATATTTTATTAATTGTTTCTAACTTCGACCAGCTGCCAGACAATTATTCTGGTTTGGATTAGTAATCCAGTGACATTTCCACAGCAACACCGTCTCTACATGGGGGCCTGTGCACATTATTTCTGTGCTGTTCGACAGCTCTGTCAAATGAATTCTTACCAATTTGATTATTGTGATGGGACTGAGGGGGAGGTTTTTGTTCAGATTGTAATTATTCTCCTCTTCGGGGACGGGACACTTTTGTGTAATTTTCCACATTGCCAGGGAGATGTCAGAGTTGGAGCTGGAATGAAACAGCTTCCACAGAGACACGGCTTGTTGTGCAGCACAAGTCTTTAGTTCTATTGCAGGAATGGTGTCAGGGCCCATTCCCTTTTTCGTATCTATTGTTTTCAGCTGTTTCTTCATATTACCTGCAGCGAATCGAATTGTTTGAAGTCTGGCATCTGCGATTCTGTGGGGATCATCCAAGCAACACTCCTGGCTGAGGATGGTGAATAACTGCACCCTTGTCTTTTACACTGATGTGCTGGAACGTTCCATGTTTTCGGGGAATGGCAAAGCAATAGCCAAGTGGTGTTGCTGCAGATGTGTTAGTATAACAACCCTAGGAATGTTCTGGTGACGTGAGTTCGAATCCTGTTACAGTACATGATCGAACTCCAATCCAACAAATGTTTGGGATTAAGAGTCCAATGATGATCATGAATCAATTGCTGATTGTGGGAGAAATCGATTTGGTTCACTGATGTCCTTTAGGGCAGGAAGCTGCCATCCATACCTGCTCTGGCCCACATGTAATTCCAGACACACAGCAACGTCATTGACTCTTAACAGTCCGCTGGGCAATAAATGCTGACCTAGTCAGCGATTACCTAATCCCAGTGAACGTTGTTTTCAAATAATATTTGCGGAGTTCTTTTCTCTCCTCAGTCGTTCCATGGTTCAACCCCATTTCTGACTGGATGTGGCAGGACTGCAGAGTTTCGATCTGATCTGTTTACTTTGTAATAATGTTGCCTTCTCTATCAGATATTAGTCCTGCTGTTTGGAATGTAAATACAGTAGTCAGTGTGATAGCTTGAAATGGATTGTCAACTTTTTCACGCAGTGGTTGTGTGTGTATGGAATGAGCTGCCAGATGAGTTGTTAGATGCAAGTACAGTGTCAACATTTAAAATACATTTGGACAAACATATGAATGGGAAGCGTTTAGAGACATGTGGACCAAATGCAATCAGATGGGACTAGTTTAATTTGAATAACCTGGTCAGCATGGTTAGGTGAAATGTTTGTGTGCAATATGACTGTATGAATCTAGAAAGTGATGGTTAAAACAAGAAATAGATGGAAAAAAGATAAAAAGGTATGATGTAAATAAATTGGCAAGAAATATAAAAACAAGCATCATAAGTTTTTCTGTGTGTATATAAAAAAGTTGAAGATGAGTGCGTGACTTTTGGTAGAAAGAAAGTCAGGAAAGTATATTGGGGATATTCGGAGAGTGTGACTGGAGAAGTGGCTACAGGGAACAGGCAGATAATTTACACCAGTATTTGACATCAATCCTCATAGGGAAGGCACTGTAAGTATTTCAAGATCATCACAAAAATGATAATAGGAGGGTTCTCGAACTGTCTCTAACAAAAGGTACAAGGTTGTTAACAACAGATAAGACTAAGGATAGGCAGGTCAACAGCAATTGATAGTTGGTTTTAAAAGAAGTGGTTACAGAGTGACTGGTGACACTGTGTGAAATATTCCATCACTCTCTGGATTACAAAAGTGTTCCAGCAAAACTCGTGAAGCTCCATTATGGTGCCTGTTTTCAAGGATGGAACGAGATAGAAAGCAGGAATCACTTAGCCTAACCATTATTGCTGGGAACCTGCGTGAGTCTTTTATTAAGGAAGGAATTGCAGGACATTTAGAAAAGCTTCCGGCAGAGTCAGCATAGTTTTGTTAAAGGGAAACTATGTTCTGCCTTGTAAAATGATGCAAATTGTTTTCTGGAGATCCCATGAGAATGTAACAAGCGGACGTGAAAAAGGGAAATTGGTAGACATGAGGCTTTCCCAAGATTTTCCACAAGGTATCACAAAGTAAAGGTTCTTCCACCAAACAGAAACTCATAGTATGATGGATAATGTATTAGCATGGGATGACGGATGGTTATCACATAGAAATTGGAGAGTCAGGATTCATTGATCTCTATGATAAAGACATATCTGCTGGAGTAGCATCAATATCAGTCCAATGGCTTCAGTTATTTTCATCTATAGTGAGAACCTGAGGGAGGGTGCTGAGTGCAATATACATCCGAGTTTGAGGATGACACTGACAACTAAAAGGCAGGCTGCTGTTTAATGAAGAGGAGTCCCAACAAAGGAGCAGTACAAAGGGATTGGAGTGTTTCAGCGCATGAAACATAAAGTCAGCATGCTGACGCTGAAAGTAACTAGATTAGTACATTGAGCGGGATTCTGGGATGAAAGGGTTGAATTATTGAGTACATCTAAAATGGTGAGGCAATTAATCATTGCGCTTGTTTTGAATGAGCGTGACATTACTGAAATGGACAAGGTACAGAGGGTAAAATGAGGACTGCAGATGCTGGGGATCAGAGCTTAAAAATATGTTGCTGGAAAAGCGCAGCAGGTCAGGCAGCATCAAAGGAGAAAGATAATCGACGTTAAGGGCTTATGCCTGAAACATCGATTCTGCTTCTCATTTGATGCTGCCTGACCTGCTGCGCTTTTCCAACAACACATGTTTAAGGTACAGAGCGGGCTTAACAAGGTATTTGTTGAGAATGTGGTTCCACACCTGGGCAGAGTTTCTCACTCTGGGACATTGATACGGAATAAGAGACATCGAATTTCAAACTGAGATGTAAAGAAATGTCATCTTTCAGAAGGTAGTGAATTACTGGAATTCCCGAACCCAGAGATTTGTGGAAGGTGGGTCACTGAATGTATTTACAGATGGGGTGGATTGGTTTTGGACATACAAGCGAGTTGAGAGATACGAGGGGGGGGAGCAGGAAAGTGGAGTTGAGCTCGCCTGGATTCTACAAGTACGTTTTCGAAACAAGGCCTAACCATCGGAGTGGCCTCGATCTGCTTCTGTGTAGCAGGTCCGAAGGGCTGAATAGAACATCAGAACACAGGGCTGAGGGACACTAGTGGGCCATTCGACCCTTTGACACTACTCCACCAGTAAAGTAGGTCATGGGTCAACTCATTGTGCTCTCAGCTGCACTTTTCTCTCCATAATCCCTGATACATTTTTCTATGGAAAATCAGATGAAGCCAGCCTCAACATAATAAAAAGATTCAGCCATCACAAACTTCTTGGAAATAAAATATTTGCACTTGAATAAATACCCACTTTCTGAATTCTCCTCACTCCGGTTCTGACTGTGGTTGTAGGGTGCGACTGTTACCTTTTCTAGTACCGCTCCTCCATTGTTTGCAACAAATTTTAATGTAACCAGGTTGGAGATATGGCCGATAATAAAGGTCTCAGACTGGGACAGGTTCAGTGATAGGAACAAGTCAGGCAGATTGCTTTAGTCAGCCACATATAACTAATAGAAATAACGGAGCAGCATGGTGGATCTGTGGTTAGCACTGCTGCCTCATATCACCATGGAGCTGCGTTCAATTGCAACCTTCAATTCTCCCCGCATCTGTGTGTGTTTCCTCCTGGTGATCCAGTTTCCTCCCACAGTCCAAAGATGTGCAGGTTAGACTTAATTGACCATGCTCAATTGCCCATAGTGCTCAGGGATATGTAGGTTAGCTGGTTCCGTCATGGAAAACGCAGGATTACATGGTTAGGGTAGCGGGATATGTCTGGGTGGGCTGCCGTTCGGTGGGTCAGTGTGAACTAAATGGACAGAATATCCTGCTTCCAACTATCGAAGTTCTATGACAATGACAAGTTTGGACTAGACAAACACCTAATGGTTATCTACCTGTTCCATGCTCCTCAAGGTCTTGCATATTTCAATAAGATCACCTCTCATTCCAAGAATAATCTGTTAAAGCCTCCATAATATTATCCCTTCATCCCAGGAATACGTGAAGTGAAACATCTCTGAACTGTTTTCAATGTAATTGTATCCTTTCTCAGGTAAGGAGACCAACTAACAACCTCACACCCCAGATGAGGTTATTTATTATTTTCTCAGTGTTGTGCGACTTTGGAAATCTCTTCCCGCAGAATATTGGAGGCAGAGATATTGAATATTTTTGAGGCTCAGAGAGAAGGTTCATAGATAACAATGGAGTCAAGGATTATGTGGCAGGAATATGCGGTGTGGGAGAAATGCTGGCAGTGGTACAAAAGACACTAATCCAAAACACCCAGGAACATAATGCATAACAAATGGTAAGGTAGGTAAATAAAATAAATGCAAAAGTGATAGAATAGAGTTCCAATGGACCATGGGGCTGTTCTTTCATGAGACAGAGACCACTCGTAGTGGTTAATTCTGAGGGTCAGCGCAACTAAAGTGATGGGGTGAGGTTGAGAGAGCGTCTCTTCATGGAAACCTCTGTCAGTGTGGGAAATTGAACCTGTGCTGGCGTCCTCCCTCTGCAACACGAACCAGCCATCCAGCTAAATGAGTGGGCGACTGTGTAACTGTTACAGACAGAAACAGCCACAGACAAAGGACAATAGAACCTTTCCTAACAAGGTAAAAAGGTACAATTAATATAACAGTCAAGATAACGGATAAGGATAAAAGCGTTCTCGGCTAGAAATTGTATTTAATAACGAGACAAGTGTTTGGAAGCTGTCATTGGCTGAATAATATAAGGTGAGACAAGTTGAATTACCAGAATACTAATTGTTATTGCTTACCGATAACCATAAAATAAGTGTAGATTTTGGTTAGTCTGTGTAAAATGAGCTTATCATTACATGAAAGTATACAACTTATGGAATATATTGTTTGGAGTGTCCGTCCCCATGGGAAATGCCCTCGAACAGGCGCTTAAAGAAAACCGGGGTAAAAGTGCCTGAGTGTCGTCTGGTCAGTGACAGGAACCCAGAGGGTTGAATAACTCAAAGTTCCTGCAACATGGTGCTGAGAAAATCATCAAATAATCCGCAAACTTATTATATGCTAGAGCACAGTTGAAGGGTTGATTGGCCTTATGATGGATTTTAATTGGATGTGATTTGAAAAACATACATCTCTACTCCTTCCTCTTAAATGTTACATACTGGTGCACTGACAATTTCCTGAAATAAGAAATTACTTGGAACATTTTCTGGAACATCCCATAATCAGTATTCTACAGAATACTGGAAAGACGAGAAAGAAAGAGAGAAAAAGGAAAGGCGCTGCGTGCAGCAGTGAGAGTGGTGGAGCATGAGCCTTGTTCAGGGTGGTGCTATAACAGGATACAGTGTTTATAGTGTGGGGTTAAAGTGGAGAGAGAGAGAGAAGATGCTGCCTGCAGCAGTGAGAGTGGTGGAGCATGAGCCTTGTTCGGGTAGGTGTTATAACAGATATACAGTGTTTAACGTGTGGGGTTAAAGTGGACAGAGAGAGAGAAGGTGCTGCCTGCAGCAGTGAGAGTGGTGGAGCATGAGCCTTGTTCCGGTATGTGCTATAACAGGATACAGTGTTTATAGTGGGGGGTTAAAGTGGAGAGAGAGAGAAAGAGAGAGAGAAGGTGTGAATGCAGCATTGAGAGTGGTTAAGCATGCGCCTTGTCCGGGGTAGATACAATAACAGATTTCAATGAGTGTGCGGGAGCAGAGAGAAGACGGTGACCCTTATCCTGGCAGTATGGAGAAGATTATTGATGCCTGTCCTGTATTGTTGGACATTTCTTCAGACCGCAGATCCTGCATTGAGCTGGGTGGTGAGCTCAGACCACTGGACAGGGCAGCTCCAAACTGACAAAGCTCAACCGTGTGCCAATTCGTCTTTTAAAGATGGTACCAGTACCAGGGATCACAGAATATCCACGGGGCATCCAAGTGATGGTGTTTACCTCCAGCCATGAAGGGTGAGATAATTAGGCTGGCATTGAATGAGATGGACACTATGGGGTGGGGTGGGTAGTTAATGAGGTGAGTCCGATAAGGTAACACCAGGAAACTGACCCATCCTCATGCAGACGATCCCTCAGTCACACTCAATGAAAATGGCATTGAGATAAATGAATGTTAGTTTCTGCCCAATGAGTTGAAGAATCTGCTGACTCCACTCCCAGTTACAAAGCTGAAGAAGAAATGCTCACCCAAAACTTTCCATCATTCGAACTCACTCCAATAACCCATTCACCCATTATTCCTCGGAATACTGGCTCACCTTGCAGGATGCTGTCAAAATATCTTCATTTCAGCATTCAAAAACCTGCAATCTTCCATGAAATTGTCTTTCAATTTCCCTTTCCCTTTTATACTCAAAAATATTTTGTTTGTTGATATTTAAACCGACTCCCCGACCATCTCTCTCTGGCAGTGGCGTTCACACCCACAGCCCCCCCTTGTCATGGCACAATAGACATATGGGCTGTAAATGGATGGGAGCTGCACATCCTGTCACTTCCAGCATGGGCTGCATGTTTCTTCACTATGGGCAGTGATCTAACACAGCGTTACTGAGCAATGTACTGGAGTGGTGAAAACAGCTGCTTAGACAGTAACTGTTCTAGGTTTACAGATCCATTCACTGGACAGATCCCCATACTGTACAGATGCCTTGTCCACGTCTATTGAGTAAGACACTGGTGTGGGCTGCATATCGCCCCATGCTGGACAGACCGTTTTGTCAATGTTTCTGAATCAATGCATCGGTGTGTACTGTACTGCTCCACGTGTTGGATAGATAGCTAGTGGACAAGAGAGACCTGTGCTACATTTCATCATAGACTGATTGCTATGTTGTACTGAACCTGCTCCATGTTGAGCAGATATCTCATCTGGGCTTATACGGTCTGGGCTGGATCTGTGAGCTGGATTAACTCTGCGATATAATTCCTGATCACTCCTCCAGCATGGCGCATTCCGCTGTGAAATCCCGTGTTTCTGCAACATGTTATTCACTAAGTAATTAGCAAATTAGAACGTGAATATCTGTCCTTTTTGTTATGGAACTGAGCAGACACATCTCAAAATATATGACGAAAGTAGTCTTGACCGGAACTTTTTTTTATTTTAAAGATAAATATGAGGTGCTGTGTTTCAGATGCAATTCGCTTGGTCAAAATATTAGACATTAAGCAAAACACAATTCATTCAACCATTGCCGACAAAACACAAAAAAGCAGAATAATAGTTTGTTTAACGACTAAAAAATAACTTCCAATATGGTAACATCCTATAAAGACACACTTGTCCATCAAAAAATTCAGGAAACAGATTGTCTCACCTTCAGTTCTCCAATACAGGAGGAAAGAACATCAAAAAGACAATTCTGAGAGAAATCTCAGAGAGGGTGTAGCTGCTGGGAGAGATTTCCAGTCTTAAAATCCTGTTGAGACCCCAGCAATAACTGGGGCAAGGTAAAAAGAAGAATCCTGGTTCTGTGACAGCTTGACCGTCACTCCACAGGACCAGGCCGCACCTGCAAGGACCACAGGGAATGGACTGTATCAACACTGTTTATGGCACTGTAGGAGCCTCTCAGAAACGCATCATCACATCTAAGCCGTTAAATGATGGTAAGACACATGTCAAAGTTGAACATAAATAAATAAAACAATAGGATGCAGCAGGCCTGGTTATCAGACACAGCCGGCCATGGGAGCCCAGCAATTCCGACTCTGCCAAATCATCTTAGGATCATCGAGCTAGTGAATAGAAAGCATCATCTCTCTGCCTCACCCCTAACTTTACAATTGGAGATGATGTTATTTGCCCAATATTCAGCGATGACAACATCCCAAACAGACCAAGTATTATTGTGACTTATAAGGATTGTAGTGAAAGGGTTAACTGGAGCTGTTTGTACATTGACTGTGATTGATATCAGTCTCCATGGATACTTACTGTGTCATTGAACGGTTTCCCTCTTCCATTAGTAATGGGTTTCCTTCAACTTGTTATTCCATATTATCAGCAGCAGCTTCATCCTCAAGAGGATTGGGGTCAGCAGCTGCAGGGAGAGGGTGAGGAAGAGAAACTTAGAACAAAAGACTGAATGTTCCAACAATGGATCAGAATCTGAGTGCATTGGGCTGGAATGTTCCAACAATGGATCAGAATCTGAGAACATTAGACTTGAATGTTTCAACAATGGATCAGAATCTGAGAGCATTAGACTGGAATGTTCCAACAATGGATCAGAATCTGAGAACATTAGACTGGAATGTTCCAACAATGGATCAGAATCTGAGAACTTTAGACTGGAATGTTCCAACAATGGACAATAGTTTGTCCTTGGGTCTATACTTGCTTTCTCGGGATTGGGCATGGTTAGAGTTGCGGACACGAGCCGTCCTAATGATTATTCAGATAGGTTGCTATCCTATACTTGCTATTACTGTTGTCCCTGGTAAGCCTATTTCTGTCAATTCTATTAGCGATGGTGAAGGTTATTGCTATTTCTGTTATTTATATTTAACAAATACATAACCTGTTATCTTCAGTTTCAGTTTCAAATTCCATGTTATTTCTATCAATTTCCGAATCCTCACTCATAAACATCTAAGAAGGAACAAGACTATTCAGACATGAGTTTTCCTTTTGCCCTGAACTGTTCTATTTCTCTATATTCTCTCTGTTATCAACCCTGCTTACAGTCACCATTATAATATCCCCAGTCTCCAACTCTGCCTCAGTGCTGTTGCAGAATAAGCCATCATCTGCTCCCTTGTTAACTTCAGATTTTACAGTTCCAGTTCTTTTCTGGCCACTCTTCCAGTTACAAAAAATTTGACTACAAGCTTGTACTTGTCTCTCCAGTTATTTCATAATAGCAACCTCATATCAGAATAATAATTTCACTTGCTGTGTCATGACTCTAAAGGCATTGTTTCAAATTCAACCAGAACCAATGGTAGAACTTACATTCAAGTGGCAACAATTGGAAAGAAACCTCATTTTACAAACAGCAACCAAAAACCATCAGGATTTCTTTTATTATTTCACTGATAGCCTTTGGTGAAGAAATCAAGTATCACAAAAAAAAATTGGCTCCATATTGCCTTGACAAATGGTCTCGCAGTCAATGGCAATTAGTGGTGGATGACAAATGCTGCCTTTGCGAGTGATGCGGACATCTAGTGAAACAACAGAATTAAAGGTGAATTAAACCAAGGAACTGTGGATGATGGAGATCTGAAATAAAATTGCACAGCCTCTGAAAATATTGGAGAATTTCAGCAAGTATGGCAGCCTCTGTCAGGAGAAAAACAGATAAAGTTTCGAATCTAGTGACCCTAAATCACAACTGAAAAAAACTGGGAAGTAATGTTATTTATATCAGAGATGGTCGGATTTGTGAGGGGAAGGTTAGTTGAGTAGATGTCGAAATTCCCAGCGAGAAAGAGAGAGAGAGAGAGAGCGAGAGAGAGAGAGGAATGAAAAACAAACATAGGAACTGCTGATGATGAACCAGAAGAAAAATAACATGGGAGCTTACTCTAAAATTTCCCCTTTTTCCTAAATTCCTGAATATCATGTGAATTTAGATGTGTCCCTGTTTATATTGAGTTATATTCCCTCTGTCTTCTTCTCTGAGTGTAATGATCAACTCCATCGGCAATACTGGTGCCGCCCTTATAGTTGCTGAGATACAAAGAAATGGAACGTCACATTGTTAACTGATATTTTTTGGAGAAAGGAAGAGTAACTGGAGGGCCGTGCAGAGATGTAACTGTTTTTTCTGCAAGAACAGAAACATTTTCAACACTGGTTGGGTGCACCGCGTGTGAGGATTTGACTTGCTCCAGTAATTAAAGAGTAAAGAGACGTTCTGTGGACGCTTTTCACATGTTTATGTTATCAGCTGCTGCGTCTATTCAGGGATATCCAAGTGTATGGTGACCCAACTCTGGACGAGATATGAGCACTTCATTTACAGAGTGTTCTGGGTCCATGGTAAACACATAGAATTGTGGATACACAGCAGAGAAACTGTGTACACAGTGAGGACCTGGGCACTGCATGTTCTTGCCAGGAATTTCCAGGAACATTTGTCTAAGCTGGACCATTTCCAAGTGTAAAATGTGAAACCAGCGTTTTTCAAAAATGAGGTAGTCACTCATCTGTGACTCCTCCTTCAAACTCACACCAGGGACAGGACTGTGCTGACACTCACCATGAAGTGATCTGGATTGATTCTGGAACTTTCCAGGCAGAGTGGGTGACATATCCATCACCATGAAGTGTATTGGATTGATACTGGAACTTTCCAGACAGGAGTTTGCGACATGTCTGGAGTGCAGTCCTTCGATATCTCACAAGCTGATAGGAGCCACCTGCCTGCTGAGAGGAATACATAGGTTCTGTCTCCACAGAATAAGGTGCAGAAACTAACTTCCAGAAATGCTAGGGAACAGGGGCCGTGGTGAAAATCATATCATTATTTTCCAAGTATCTAGTTGTCACATTCCTCATAAAAGGTTACAAAGCTGACATCAAGCTATTTAGTTTTCTGTTTGGCCTCTGCGTCCTGTTTTAAATGTTTAGGGGAACAATAGCTGTTTTACAGTCTGCAGGATACTTTCCGGAATCTAACCAGCTTTGACAAATAGTCAGTAATTCTTTCAGTAGATCTGTTGCGACCTCCTTAATATTCACTCTCATCTTCCGCCTAGAAACCCTCCAATCACAAGGGATGAATGCAGATTTTTCCAGCTTCCTCATTTCCCCTCCCCCCTCACCTTATCTCAGTCCCAACCCTCGGACTCAGCACTGCCTTCTTAACCTGCAGTCTTCTTCCCGACCTCTCCACCCCCACCCCCTCTCTGGCATATCACACTCACCTTAACCTCCTTCCACCTATCGCATTCCCAACGCCCCCCCCCCCCCCCACCCAAGTACCTCCTCCCTACCTTTTATCTTAGCCTGCTTGGCACACATTCCTCATTCCTGAAGAAGGGCTTATGCCCGCAACATCGATTCTCCTGATCATTGGATGCTGCCTGATCTGCTACGCTTTCTCCCTGTTGCAGGGAATTGAGTGTTTACATTATAAGGACAAGCTCGATGGACAAGGAACTTTTCTGCTGCAGCTTGGAAAGTTGAGACCTTATCAACCTTATAGAGGTTTATAAAACAAAGAGGGGGATAGATAATTTTGAATGGAAGGTGCCTTTTCCTTCCGGTGGTGGATTTCAAGACTAGGGCTAATTTTAAGATGACAGGAGAAAGGTTTACAGAAGGCAAAGTGTCATAGAGCTACCCAGCTCTACCTAACTTGTCCCTGCCAAACAGATGTTCTACATTAATGTAGGTCCATTTGCCAGCATTTGGCCGATATCCCCCTAAACACCTCCTATTCATGTGCCCGTCCAGATGCCTTTTAAATGTTGTAATTGTCCCAGCCTGCCCAACTTCCTCTGGCAGCTCGTTACATATAAAGCACCCCCTCATTGAAAACGTTGCCCCTTAGATTCCTTTTGCGTCTTTCCCCTCTGACCTTAAACTTATGTCCTCGAGATTTGGAGCGTGCAACCCCGGGGGAAAGACATTGGCTATTGACACTATCCATTCCATTTGTGAGTATATAAACTTCTATGATTACTTCTCAATCGCTGATGCTCCAGGGAAAATAACCCTGGCATGTTCAGCCTCTCCATAAATCTCAAAACATCCAACCATGGATGTTTGTAAATCTTTTCTGAATCCTTTCAGGTTTCACACATCCTTCCTCGAAGAGCGAGACCATAATTGTACAAAGTATTCAATAGTGGCCTAACCAATGTCCTGCGCAGCCGCAATATAACCTTCCAACTCCTACATTCAATGCACTGTCCAACAACGACAAGCATATCAAACACCTTTTTCAATATTTTATATACCTGCAACGCCACTTTCAAAGTACTATGCACCTGTTCTCCAAGGTCTATTTGTTTAGCAACACTCCCCAGGGACTTAACATTAAATGTATAAGCTAAGCCTTGATTTTCCTCTCCAAAATATAGCACTTCACATTTATCTAAATTAAATTCATCTGCAACTCTTCAACCCATTAGTCCATCTGATCAAGATCCCGTTATAATCTGATATAATCATTTTCTCTGTCCTCTGCACCTTCAATTTTGGAATCAAATATGAACTTACTGACCATACCTCCTGTGTTCACATCCAAATCAATTATGTAAATGATGAACAGCAGTGGAACCAGCACCAATCTTTATGGCACACCACTGGACACGGGCCTCCAGTCTGAAAAAAAACCCTTCACCACAACCCTCTGTCTTCTATCTTTGAGCCAGTTCTGTATCCAAATGGCTAGCTCTCTTTGTATTCCATGAGATCTCACCTTGCTAACAAGTCTTTCATGGGGGACCTTGATGAATGCCTTACTGAAGCCAATAAAGATCATGTCCACTGCTCTGTCCTCATCAATGTCTTTTGCTCCTTAAAATGAAAAGTAATCCAGTTCGTGAGACATGACCTCCCATGCAGAAAGCCATGTTGACTTTCCTTTATCAGTCCTTGCCTTTCCAATTACATGTAAATCCTGTCATTAGGAATCTCTCCAACACTTGCCCACCACCGATGTCAGGCTCACTTGTCTATTGCTCCCTGGCTTTTCCTTGCCAGTTTGTTTAATAATCGCACCACGTTTAGTCAGCCTCATGTATTCCAGCACGTCAGCTATGGCTATTGATGATAAGAACAACTCATCAAGATTTCCAGCAATCGAGCTTCCCACAGAGTTCTTGTGTGTATCTAATCAGGCCCTTTGAAGTGCATTGTGATTACACATCGTTTAGTTTGTGTATGGCATGAACGCCCTCAGAAGTGATAGATGTGGGGAAAGTTACAACGTTTAAAAGACATTTTATTAAGTCCAATAATAAGTGAAGGTTTGGAAAAATATGTTCCAAGCGCTGGAACGTGGGATGAGTTTAGTTTGAGATTATCGTTAGAATTGAGTGTATGGGCTGATATGTCTGTTTTTAAACTCCCTGTATAACTCTATTCTTGCATGTGAGTTTGCATGCATCTGCATATTTCTGTCCGCACTTGTCGATTTGTGTGTCTCTATATGTGTATCTATCTCTTTGTGTGTTCTGCATTCGTGTGTGTATGCATGTTTTCATCTCTATTTCTGGGTCTGTGTGGAATGGGAACTGTTTTGTTTTGGGGTGAATCATTGAATGGTGTTCAAAGCCTCCCTTCCTCCCCTCCCTCTCCCTCTGCCTCTCCTTCTTGTGCTGAAAATGATACAATGCCATGCTCTGTTGGAGCGTTTTAGGACTTTTCAATCCTTTCTTACATCTAAGCTTATTTGTAAGGGTAAATCACTAAACATTTCATTTTACTGGATGTGTGTGTGCGTGCATGTGTGTGTGCATGTGTGTATGTGTTTCTGTGCGTCAATGTGTGTGTGTGGTCTATGTGTTTGTATGCCTGTGTGGGCAGCTGTGTGTATGTATGTGCATCTGCGTGTGTATGCATGTCTTTGCGCATCTATGTGTGTTAGTGTGTGCCCTTGTTCTGTGTGTGTGCGTGTCTGTGTGTCACTGTACATCTGTGTGTGTGCATGTGTGTGGGGAATGTGGGTGTCTGTGTATGGGTGGTTGTGGGTATCTATCTGTTTGTGTGTGTGTGAGTTTGTGTGTGTGCTTGCCTGTGTGTTGGTTTGTATGGGTGTGTTTTCTGTGTGGTGTACGTCAATGAGTGTGAGCTTCTATCTGTTTGCCTGCGTGTATCTCTGTCTGTTTGTGTATATTTGTGCCTATGTGTGTGTATGTGTCTATGTGTGTTTGTGTCTGTGTGTTCGTGTGTGTTATGCATGTGTCTGCGCCTGTGTTAGGGTGTGTCTATTTGAGTGTATATATCTGTTTGTGTGTGCCTGTGTTAGCGGATGTGTGCATGTGTGGGGATGTGGGGATTGTGGGTGTGCATGCTACTGTTTGAGTATGTCTGTGTGTGTGTCTGTGTCTGTATGCGCCTGTGTGTGCGTGTGTGTGAGCCTATGTGTGCGTGTGTGGGGAGGGTGAGTGTCTATGTGTGGAGGGAGACTGTCGTTGTCTTCGTGGGTGGGAAGTGTGGCTGTCGGTGTGTTTGTGTGTGTGTCGTTACGTGTGTCTGTCTGTGTCTGAGTCTGTCTATGTATTTGTTTCTGTGTCTGTGTGTGTGTCTGTCTTGAACGAGCGTGGTGCTGAAGAAGCGCAACTGTTCAAGCAGCATCCAAGGAGCAGGAGAGTGGAAATATCTAGCATAACCCCTTCATTAAGAATGAGGTTTGTGGGCCAAGGGGTCCAAAGGATAAATGGAAGGCGGTGGTGCTGGGGGGAAAGTAGCTGGGAAGGGGATTGTTAAATGAAGGTGGGATGAAGGTGATAGTTTAGAGTGGAAGGTGGAATGGATAGGTTGGAAGGAAGATGAACAGGTTGTACAGTTCAAGAAGGAGGGGCCGAGTTGGAGGGTTGGATGTGGAATAAGGTGGGGGGAGGGGAAATGACGAAACTGGTGACATCTGTGGCTGTGTGTGTTTTGTGTATGTGTGCCTGTATGTGTATGTCGGTCGGCGTGTGTACATTTCTATGCGTCTGTTTGTGCACCTGCATGTCTCTCTGCATCTGGGCATGTGTGTGCATATGGGTGTGGGGTGGCTGTGCGTATGTGTGTGTGTATGTGTGTCTGTGTTGAAAGAGTGTAATGCTGAAAAAGAACAACCGTTCAGGAAGCATCCAAGGGACACTGACGGGGTGAATGGCTTTTCACATATCAGCAAGTTGAGGGAAGCAAGGGGTAAGCAGGAAAGTGGTGTTGAGCGCTTGATTGGTCAGCAATGCCCTTATTGAAAGACAGTGCAGGCTTGAGGGGCCGAATATCCTACTCCTGCTCCCATTTATTATGTTGTCATGTTATTCTTTTAGAAAGTAACTGGTTATTTTCCTGGACGTTGTGTTGTACAACGTTGCATTCAAGGAGAGCAGAAGATGTTTTGAGTTAACCCTGGGTGGGGTATGGGAACTGCATTCCCAGCGTACCTGGGTCTGACCCACATCACAAGCAGACGTTAGAGAGATGGGAAACATGGAAAGATAGATTGGGGGTTCACTTCCTGACCCAGCCTGGATTTTCCAAGTACATTTCCGAAACTACACCGAACCATTGGAGTGGCCTCGTCTGCCCCTGTGTAGCAGGTCCGAAGGGCTGAATGGAACATCAGAATGTAGGGCTGAGCGACACGAGTGTGCGCGTGTATGTCAGTCTGCATATGTACGTATCTGTGTATCTGTTTGTGCGTCTGTGTCACTCTGCATCCGGGTGTGTGTGTGTGTGTTATTGTGTGGCTGTGTCTGTGTGGGTGAGGCGTGTCTCTGAGGATGTGTGTGTGTCTATGTTTAGCTGAATGTGTGCCTGCGTATGTGTTTGTTCCTGTGAGTGTGTGCCCATCGATGCATGTATCTGTTTTTGACTGCATCTGTGTGTGTGTGTTTGTGTGTGTGTGTGTGTGTGTTGTGTGTGTTGTGTGTGTGTGTGTGTTTGTGCCTGTTTCCGTGAGTGGGTGTGTAGGTGTGCCTGTGTCTGTGTGTGTGTGTGTTTGTGTATGCGTCTGTTTGTGTCCGTGTGTGTGTGTGTCTATGTGTCGGTGTGTGCCTGTATATCTGTGTATGTGTGTTTGTGTCTGTCTGTCTGTCTGTGTTTGGATGGTGCTTTGAGCTGCAACCCTCCCTCTGCCCCTCCCAAACTGAAGACCTGATGATTATCACCCTCCACTCCCACATGTACAGTTGTATGGGAAGACCAGCAGAGTCTTACAGCATCTGTGGACAAAAGTGAATGGACCCTTCATCGGATCTCGTATCTGGAGGATACGACATCACTGTAAGCACCATAGAGACTGCAGACTCACCTCACACTGATGCACACAGATAGACACATACTAATGCCGAGTCATAGAGACACTCACTAATACACTGAAGCACACAGAGACATGGAGTGCCTGCCAGTAGTTCTCTTGCTCCATGGTAGCCTTGTCAATATTTCAATTATTCTGTTTGGTGTTTGCCAGTATTTAGGTCTGTCCTCAGTGACTGTGTTAGTATTGCACTTGTTCACAATAGTGAGTGAGTCAGTATTTCTGTGTGGAGTGTGCCTGTAGGACAATTTCAATGTTTGCAGATACCAAACCTGGATGAATTATAAAGTTCGTGGAGATCAGCGTGGAAATCCAGCAGGAGAGTGACACATTGGTGTAGGGAGATCAGAATCAATGTGAGGTGCAGTGTGAGGTGATGCACCTTGGTAGGAATAACTCTGAAATCAATATAGTACATTCTGTACAAGTATAAAGGGGTGTTGGAGCAGAGGGCACTGCGTGTATATGAGCACAAATTATTGAAGATGTCAGGACAAATGGGGAGAGCAGAAAATATCACAGATTAGTTTCAGTATCTGAGCTGTTTACAGGAGGAGGTGGAGGAGGAAGCCTCCATGCTCCCTTCCTGGGAGATGGTGGTGACGATGTGTTGTGAGCACACCCTTCTGCCCACCGAGACCTTTGGGATTCATTTGTACCAGCTAAACCTAAAAGGGAGATGGCATCAGGGACACGGATTTTTTGTTGTGTCGGGGTGAACAGGACTGCCAGTGGGTTTAAAGTGAGAATTGCTCTTCACTGAGCATTGCTCCTTTCTCGGTTGGTGGGACGTGGATGTTTCAGAATCTCCACACGAGGAGTCCTGGTTTTCTCTGGCTCGTATCAGAGTCCTCCCCACATGTTGGTGGGGGTGATGGAATGTATCTCAGGCACTACACATAAACCACTCTCGATTTGGCCCTTTCTGTCCTATTTCAGGCTGTTTCTCCTGGAATGGGAGAAAGGGAGGGAGAGGGGTGGGAGTGGGTGGCCTTGCTGTTAGTGCTGGTGTAGGTGAGGGACATGGTGAGGTGTCCCGAGGGAGTCAGTCCACACTGTTTTATCTATGCAGTGTTGTTGGTGTGGGGGGTAACGTGGAGGGAGAGAGAGTGAAAGGGAGACTGCTGGCAGTCGTGAGAGTGGTGAAGCATGAGCCTTGTTCAGGGCTCGGTGCTATAACAGATCTGCAGTGAGTATGAGGAAGCAGAGAGAATATGGTGACACTTGTCCTGACAGAACGGGGAAGGTTATTGTTGCTTGTCCAGTATCGCTGGACGTTTCTTCAGACTGCAGAAACTCTACTGAATTGGGTCGTGAGTTCAGACCAAGCTCGATGGGTCTGGTAGTGTGGCCCACTCTAGGAAGAGAATTGTCCTCCTCTGTACTAGCTCATCCACCAGGATTTCCGTGACTCTGTTGACAAACTGTTGTGCAATTTTCCGTTATCTGCCATGCTCATGGTAAACTGTGCAGGGCAGCTCCAACCGGAGAAAGCTGAACCGTGTGCCCTTTGGCCTTTGAAGATGGCACCAGTGCCAGTGATCACGGAATATCGAGAGTCATACGGACGTTCATGAGTATCTCCAACCATGAAGGAAAATCGAGCTGGCATTGAATGAGAGGGATGCCATGGGGTGGGGTAGGTAGTTAATGAGGAGAGTTCGTTGAGATATCACCAAGAAACTAGCTCAGTCTCATACAGACAATCCTTCTGTCATACTCAGTGAAAATGTCACTGTGATGAATTATTGTTCGATGCAGCCCAATGTGTCGAAGATTCTGCTGACCCTAATCACAGTTACAAAGCTGCCAAACAAATGTTCATCCTCAATACTCTCCGTCATCTGAACTCACACCAGTATCTGATTCACCCATCATTCCTAGAAACACTAGCTCATGTTGCAGGATACCGTTGAAATGTCTTCATTTCAGAATTCTGGATCCTGGGAACACATTCTTCCATGACATTGTCTCTCAATCTCGCTCCCTCTGTCTATTACCCAAACCCCTCCCATTTGTTGACTCTTGAACTGATTCCCCGCCATTTCTCTCTGGCTGTGATGTTCACACCCACAGCACCCCTGTGTCAAGATACAATGGAGATAAGGAGCTGTAAATGGTTTGGAGCTGTCCATCCTGTTATTCCAGCATGGGCTGCAAGTTTCCCCACACTGGGCAGTGATCTAACACAGTGTTGCTGAGCAATGCACTGAGATGATGGACACAGTTCCACACTCTGGTCGCATATCTCATCTTGGTTTTTAAATCAATGCACTGCTGTGGTCTGCATACTCTGGGTAAATTGTGGTTGCATTGCACAGTACACCAACCCGGTCTGCACAGTGCTTCCTGCTGAACACATATCTCATCTGGGTTTATAGATCAATGCACTGCGACAGTGTGCCCAGTGTTCCGCTCTGGACTGATTGCAGGGTACTATTTAGCAGTGCACTAGCCTGGACTGCGCAGTGTTCCACTCTGAACAGATGTCTCCTCTGGGTGTATGGTGTCCGGTCTGGTTCTGTGAGGTGGATTGAGAACGTGATATAACTAATCCTTTCAGTTGATAAGGCAATGCCTTTATTTTTATTCTCATTCATGTTATTGGACTATCCAAATTCTGACTCCTCCAGCCAGTCCCATTCTTCAGTCTACCTCTATCGTTCGGCAACATGTTGTTGATGAATAATTGTCCAGTTTTAATGTGAATAATTGTGCTGACTATTTCCCTCGCCTTTGGCATAGCTCACCCTTGAGCATCAGGATTAACCACGATAAACCTCAGTAAGGTCACTCCTCAGAAACAACGCTCCAGGGATATATAGCCGCAGCCCATTTTCTCATTTAGTACTCTTGTGTAGCTCAATATCACTCGTCACCACCGCCCCACCCAACACTGTCAATATACTTGGAAATTTTTTTGGCATGCTTTCTAGTTTAACAACATATTTCCTAAAGCAGTGAGAACAAAATTAAAGGCAGTACTACAGAACTGGCTGAACATAGCATGTAGGGAAAAGTGAATATTGCAGATACAGGAGATTACAGTCAGAGTGCGGTGCTTGTAAAGCACATCAAGTTAGGCAGCATCCGAGGAGTAAGAGAATCAATGTTTCGGGCAAAAGCGCTATTCCTGATTAAGGACTTTTGCCCAAAACGTCGAATTATCCTGCTCCTCGGATGCTGCCTGACACGTTCTGATTTTCCAGGACCACACTTAACCCAGTGTAAATCCCAGATGGCCTACTTCTTCAAAGACAGTGATTTCCCTTCCCACATGGTCGATGGTGCCATCCATTGCATCTTATCCACTTTCCATACCTCTGCCTTCAACAATCACCCCTCCAAACTCAACAGGTCAAGAACATCCTGTGCCTCACCTTCCATCCCGTCAAATGTCCAGATACAATGCATTATCGTCCCCCATTTGCGCCACCTACAAACAGGCCCCCACCACCAGGGATATATTTCCCTCCCCACCCCGATCTGTATTCCATAAAGAACATTCCCGGCGTGACTCCTTTGTCAGGTCCAGGCCACCCAACAACCCACTCTTGGCACCTTCCCCTGCCACCACAAAATTTAGAAAAGCTGCACCCTCACCTCCCCCTCACCTCCGTCCGATACCCGAGTGGGACATATACAGCCCCGCAGTGCTCTGGCAATACTACCACGTACAAGGAAAAAAAATATCTATAGTCCGTCCGTCAGTAACCCTCATCCATTCCATCGAGACTGAGTAAATATTCTCTTTTATGATGATATGAACTGTTATGTAAGGAAGGGGCTAACTGAGCCTGTTTGTTCCGTGACTGTGATTAATGTTAGTCTCCATAGACTCTAATTATCCCAGTGGAGAGTTTCCATCTTTTAATGATAAATGGGAATCGTTCAATGTGTTATCCCATAGTATGAAGGGGAGCATCATCGACAGCACTAACAGGGATAAGAAGCTCCAGATGGAGAAGGGGAGGAGCGATCATATACTGAGAACATTAGTCTGGAATGTTCCAACAATGAACAGGGATTTATCCGATGATATTTCATACCTTTCGCTATATTATGATTGGCTGTCATTATCATGGCGGATCTATTTTCCACATCGCATTATTCAATATTTTTATTATCCTTTCCTCTCTATCGTTGGTGTCCCTGGTAAGTCTCACCGTCCAGCTATGTTTTTTTTCTAGAAATCAGTTATGACTGCGTTACTGTTCTTTCATATAGTCTTCACTTCTTGTGACTATTATTGTTCATGTTGAGACTCTGAATCCAGATATTGACCCCACAGACCACGACTAACTGCATCAGGGAACTTGTTCAATTACTGTCTCCCTCCTTGCTTCTGGCAGTGATACTCATGGGTCTCTGTGTTGACCTACTCTGTTTCAGATGTGAACCATTGTCTCACTGTCCTTGTTATTTAAATATTGGGAGTGTGGAGGTCATTGCCCACTATTATGTTTACAAACTCCATTTCCCTCCATGGGCTCCATCCCATACCTGGCCAATATCTTTTTTTAAATTCAATTCTGGACTTTGGAATCCCTGGCTGACCAACATTGACAGCCCATTCCTATTTGCCCTTGAGCAGGTGGTGGTGAGCTGCCTTCTTGAATTGCTGCAATCCACTTGCTGTGGGTTGACCCATAATGCTGTTAGGGAGGGAATTCCAGGATTCTGACCCAACGACTGTGAAGGAACACCAGTCTATTTCCAAGTCAGGGTGGTGAGTGGCTTTGAGGGGAACGTGCAGGTGGTGTTTGACACAGACGAATCAAAACTTTGGTGATCTCTTTTGCCAGAGCTGATTCCTGACACCATGTCCTGACCATTATTAATTTTAACTACTCACTGTTCGAGAATGCACTTCACTGACTTAACCCATCTGTTGTTTGAACCTTGAGCCGTGAAATACAGACTTCATGATGACGACAATCCGCTGCTGATTCTCTCGGGTTGAAACCTGCAGAAACAAATCTGATTCGGACTCAGACAAAAATGCCATCCAACTGACGTTCCTGAACACGCTGATCCATATCGCTATAGTGTCTGGAAATATCTTTCTTTTAATATTCTCAAACACTTAAACTCATCTGTCCATGAAACATCCCTCAGTTTCTTTCTGTCGATTATCCAAATCCCTGACAGTTGTTCCTATTTAACCTGGTTTCCGTTCAGTGTATTTTCTCTCATGCAATGATTTTCACATTCAACCACCCCAAATGCACTCCCACCCCCAACACACGCATACACACGCGCACACTCACATCTTATACTGGTATAATGGAGATAGAAATCTTTCCCAGCTCTGTGAATTTGATATGTGCATCATTCTCATATGATAGTAAAAGTTTCCAATACTCCCCATGCAGGGCAGATAATCCAGTTTACTGAGCATGGTCTGCACAGCTCTCCGTGTTAGTCGGTCATCTTCCCCCAGTTTATGTTGCTAGAAGTGTTCTATGAAGCCATTTTAGTATTTGATTAAACAAACCATTTCAGCTGATCTGAAAATACCTTTTTTCAATATTCTCATTCTTGTTATTTTGTTCTCTAAGAGTCAATCCTCCAGTTAGTCACAATACCCAGTCTTTTTTCTCCTTAGTTCCACAACATGCTTTCAGTTAATTAACTGTCTGTTTCTGTCTTTAATGTGGATCATTCTGTCCCACTGTATCATTCCCTGGCCTTGGTTTTTGGCTCACTTGTGTATAGAGTACTGACGTTGCGAAGTTCCAAATCAATGAAATTGTGTGTCTTTTGCTTCTGTTCACTTCTCGGTGTGTCCCATGTGGTGCTCCATATACAAGTCTGGCTGTTTTTCACTTCCCGAAGTGTTCTATGTGATGCTTCATGGACAGGGGTTTGTGCGTCGGGTTGTTCTTCACTTCCCAGTGTGTCCCATGTGGTGTTCCATGGACAGAGGATGTGTGTCGGGCTGTTGTTCATTTCCCGGTGTGTACCATGTGGTGCTCCATGGACAGGGATGTGAGTCGGGCTGTTGTTCACTTCCCGATATGTCCCATGTGGTGTTCCATGTTCAGGGGTCGGGGTGTCTGTCGGGCTGTTGATCACTTCCCGATGTGTTCCATGTCGGAGATGGGTGTGCGTGTCTGGCTGCTGTTCTCTTCTCGGTGTGTCCCATATGGTATTCAATGTTCTGGGCTTGGTGTGTGTATCGGGATGTTGTTCAATTCCCATGTTGGATAGGTTTCATTGACTCACGTCTTTGAAAGGTGGTCTGTGCCTGTCCACTGAACATCTGACGTCTGTGTTTGTCCCTCTGAGTTGATCGTGTGGCTAGAAACACGAAGAATCCCCTTAAGCATTATTGTAAAGGGCCAGGTATCGAACATCTCTGACAATGCTGTCACTTTTTTAAAAAGGTTATTGTCTCATTTTCTTTGAAGAGAGATTTTAAATGCCATACTGTCTACTGCAAAAAAAGCTGAAGTTATTTACTTAGAAGGCTTGTAGGGTTTCTTTACATTAATAATGATAACAAAGGTCAGCTCTCACAGACCAGCCTTTCCAGTTTTTCTGAGCTCTAACAGTCACCAGGTGCTTGCAGTCGGTGATAGGTTGGATGCTTCAGTGAATGATCCCTCACTGCTATTCTCTCTAAAACATAGAACATAGAACATAGAAGAATACAGCGCAGTACAGGCCCTTCAGCCCTCGATGTTGCGCCGATCAAAGCCCACCTAACCTACACTAACCCACTATCCTCCATATACCTATCCAATGCCCGCTTAAATACCCAGAAAGAGGGAGAGTCGACCACTGCTATTGGCAGGGCATTCCATGAACTTACGACTCGCTGAGTGAAGAACCTACCCCTAACATCAGTCCTGTATCTACCCCCCCTTAATTTAAAGCTATGCCCCCTTGTAATAGCTGACTCCATAAGTGGAAAGAGGTTCTCACTGTCAACCCTATCTAACCCACTAATCATCTTGTACACCTCTATCAAATCACCCCTAAACCTTCTTTTCTCCAATGAAAACAACCCCAAGTGCCTCAGCCTTTCCTCATAGGATTTTCCTACCATACCAGGCAACATCCTGGTAAACTTCCTCTGCACCCGTTCCAGTGCCTCCACATCCTTCCTATAGTATGGCGAACAAAACTGCACACAATATTCCAGATGCGGCCGCACCAGAGTCTTATACAACTGCAGCATGACCTCAGGACTCCGGAACTCAATTCCTCTACCAATAAAAGCCAGTACGCCATATGCCTTCTTCACTGCACTATTTACCTGGGTGGCAACTTTCAGAGATCTGTGTACATGGACACCAAGATCCCTCTGCTCTTCCACACGACCAAGTAGTCTACCATTAGCCCAGTAATCCATCTTTTTATTACTCTTACCAAAGTGAATCACTTCACACTTAGCTACATTGAACTCCATTTGCCACCTTTCTGCCCAGCTCTGCAGCTTCTCTATATCCCGCTGTAACCTGCCATATCCTTCCTCACTGTCTACAACTCCTCCGACTTTTGTATCATCCGCAAACTTGCTCACCCAACCTTCTAACCCTTCCTCCAGGTCATTTATAAAAATGACAAAACCTGTCTACGCTGAGTCCTCCTGGATTGGAGAACTGCGTGCAAGACTGATTGACCTTGGTTGTGCCTTTTTCCCAAGGGATGATTTTAAGGATGTCAGTACATTGGAACAGTTCATTAGTGGATGGTGCTGTATCTATTATTCTGTTAAGATTCCCAGTAAAGTTATTATAAACTTCTCTAATTTTTGTATGTATTTTTATTAGAGAGTTTAAATAAATTGTATTTTGCTTAAAGTTACGTGGTTTGACCAGCTGTATCACATCTCGAATACCCATTTGACAACTGCATTTATTGTAAGCTAGTGGGACGGCACAGTGTCTCAGTGGTTAGCACTGCGGACTCACAGCACCAGGGACGCGGATTCAATTCTCACATATGACTGTGTGGAGTTTGCACATTCTAGCTGTGTCTGCATGGGTTTCCTCTGGGTGCTCTGGCTTTGTCCCACAATCCAAAGATGTGCAGGTCAGGTGAATTGGCTATGAGAAATTGCCCATAGTGTTAGGTGCATTAGTCAGGGGCAAATATGGTGTAGGGGAGTGGGGTTGGGTGGTTTAGTCTTCCGTGGGTCAGTGTCGACTTGTGAGGCCGTACGGCCTGTTTCCATACTGTTGAGAATCTAACCTTCGACAAGGTGGGCGTCCAGGTTACCATCTTAAAGTATTTTAGCTCAGTCTGCTCTGTTCCACAGCAAACTGGGGACACTTGTCCGGTTCGAAATCGATCATCCCAAATTGGCTTCAGGATTAGAATCCCTACAGTGTGGAAGCAGGTCATTTGGCCCATCAACTCAACACCAACCCTCCAAAACGTAAATCACCTAGATGCATTTCCCTCCCCATTACTCTATATTTACCCCTGACTAGCGCAACTAACCTACACATCGTTGAACAGTACGGGCAATTTAACATGGCCATTTAACTTAACCTGCATTTCTTTAGGCTTTGGAAAGAAAATGACGTACCTGGAGAAAACGAACGCGGGGACGGGGAGAATGTGCACAAGGAGATTTTTAGGCTCAAAGGCAGCGTCTTTTGTTTGTTTTGTGTCTTTTGGTCTGGGTGTTGAATTCGGTTGGTTTGTACAGTGCTTTGTGTAGCAATGGCTATTTCTGTCTCTAAGACTTATCTGGGTGTGGAATAAGTGAAGTTGGAGATTTTACCAAAGGTCAGCAAGGCAAAGCTTTTAGAATTAGCAGACAAGCTGGAGTTGGGTGTGTGTTTGTCTGTGAGAAAAGGAGAGATTATTACACCTGTAGCTTTGCATTTAAATTTTATTGGAAACACCATCAGAACCTTGGGAAATGGCTGTAATTCATTTGCAGATAAAACAACTTGAACACAAAAAGGAATTGAGACAGTTTGAAATATGATCAAAAGTAGAATTAAAACAAAAGGAGAGGAAGATGAAAGACAGAAAAAGGAAAAAGAAAAGCAAAAACCAGAGATTTTCAACTTCAAAAGTTAGCAGTTTGAGAGGAAAGTCGACTAAGCATGGGGGAGATGAAGGGAGACGGTAGGCTGGATGAGGAAGATAGTGAGGATGAGCAACTCTATGGTAGGCCAAGGCCTGATGGGGATCTGTTTAAATATGTACAGGAATTGTCTACATTTGATGAGAAGGATGTAGAAGTCTTTTCAATGTCATTTGAGAAAGTGGCTACACGAATGCGGTGGACAGTGACCATGTGGATTTTGTTAATTCAAACAAGCTGATAGGTGTAAGGTGTGAGGTATTTGCATCCCTATTCGAGGAGGTATCTGGCCAGTAAGAGAAGCTGAAGAAAGCCATCAGAAGTGCATGTTAGGTTGTGCCAGAAGCTTACAGATAACGTTTTAGAATCTATAATTTCTTCCCTGGTTAAACGTACATAGAGTTGAAGGAATTAAACAAAGTAATTTTGATAGGTGAGTTAGGGTATTATTAAACTGTTATAGAGATTCTTACTTTGAATTTGTTTAAAAACTCATTTCCTGTAGTCGTGAGAACTCGTGTGGAAGAATAGAGTGTTGAAATAGCATGATTAGAATCTGAAATGGGTAATGATTATCAATTGGTCCATAAATCAAAGTTTGGCTTCTGAGAGGGATTGAGAACAATGTGCTAGATATTAAAATATATAACTGTGAGAGTAAGGTTTAGTGGCATCGACCAGGAGTAGCAGGTAAAGGGGTTACAGCATTAAGAGGTACAGAAACATTTAAGCTGAGGCATGAGGAGATATGTCATTCAGAAGGACTATTGGAGAGATGAAAAGTGCTCTATTATGTAACGTGTGGTTGGAGTGTCCGGTATCACCATGAATAGAAATATTTAACACTTGGGAAGGACGCCTTGAGCTTGGTGTTGGCATTACAACATTTCAGCATTTAAATTGCCAATAACGTGTCTTAGACAAATATATAGACTGATCATAACGCCTGAACAATTTTAGAGAAACGTAGGGTGAAAGCTTCCAGTCTGTTCAAATAGAGTTATTAATGTTGCCATTCAATTTGGAAGTTATACAAGTGACAGGAGAGAAACAGTACTTGCTGACAAGTTGTCTAGAATTGGATGAAGAATAACAGAGGGGTTCTATGGCAGGAGCAACTGACTGAAATAGAATGGAGTTCTGAATGCTTTCAGTGCAATATATACATATTGTGACATACTGAAACAGTAAGAACAGAGGGATTAAAATGACGCCATCTTTGTATATTGATTTTTTTTCAAACGGGGAGTTGTGACGATGCTGCCACTTTTAAAAAGTTATTTTCTCTTGTTCTTTTTTTGTGAAAAGAGGTCTTAAAGGCAGAAATGCCGAACTGCCGCCTGAAAACAGCTTAACTATATAACTGAGGAGGCGTTTAGATTTTATCAAAACTGTGGGAACAATGGAAGGACAGCGGCCAGCTCTCACAGACCAGACATCTCGTTTTGATTTTAGCTGCAGCATTCAGAAGCTGCTCGGGGTCACAGAAAGGTTGGAAGTTTCAATACACGATCCCTAGCTGCTATTCTGTCGGAAAACTCTCTTAAAGTTGCTTCCTCCTGGATTGGAGAACTGCACATAAGACTTTGTGTATGAATTTACCTTTTTACCGGGGGGTGTGTTTATGGGATGTTCCTGTATTCGCTCAGTTAATTAGTAGAAGGCACCGTATCTGTTGTTTGCGTAGGTGTTCCTGTCGAGAAGCTATCACAATCTGTTCTTCTCTTTCATCGTGTTTGAACTACAGCGTTTGAATGGATTGCATTTTGCTTAACGTAGAGTGGGGTGACCAGTTGCATCACATCTGGAACACACAGTTCACATCTGCATTTAAAATAAGGAAAAGTTAAGGTCGAAGCTGCCTGCTTAGAATATTTTCACGGGGTCTGGTCTGGTCAGGTCCATAACAGTTGTAGCTGAGGGGCTTCTGACTGCCCACGGCTATTGAATGTTAGTGGAAGGGTTGGGGATGGTTTGCTGGAGGCTGTGAAGTGAGCTGCCTCAGACATTCAGGGAGACCTGATGAATTGGTGACCCAACTTTGGATGGGGATTGTCGTTACAGCATCTGGGTCTGTAGCATGAACAAGAAATGGAGCAGAGGCTGCAAGAGAGGGGAAGCTCTGAAACCACAGAGTCAGTGTGTGTGGGGAAAAGGATCTGCTGTATCCATCCCGGGTTTTCCAGGAACAGCTTCCCAAGTTACACTTAACCCAGGAGCAGGTTTGTGAGGGGACACTGATTGAACAAGGTACTGGTCACAGTGCAGTGTCACTTCAACACAACCTGCAGCGTCACACCAGAGGAAGGACGATACTGCCAGTGGCTCTTAGGGTCACTGTTTCATTCAGCTTCTATGAACCGGAACCTCCAGGCAGGACTGGGTGACATATTCATCATCTCCCAGTATGTCGACATCAATGACAACATTCGGAAAAGTACGATATATGTGCTGGATGAGATGCACGTTTTCTCTTTCAGCATAGAGCTGCCAGGTGTATCCGTGTTTTCTTCGTATAACAGGATTTCCGATTATGTATATGGCTCTGTGGGCCCCCCATGTAAATGAGGAGAGCTACAGGAACTGAAGGAACTCTTATTCCAATAGTGTTACAATGTGCCCATGGACAGGACATCATGTTGGTAAAGAACCCACTATCCTGGCAGCAGCCACCTCCTCTTCATTCAGAAGCCGCAAGCCATTCTCATCTTCTTTGGGTCTCCATTGGAAAGAAAGGATAACCTCTTGGCTAAAGGCTGTCCCCTGGATACACGGCTCAAAACACCCACCATTCCCCACTGCCAACCAACCTCATCAAAATATCCCGTGTATACTGAGAGCAATAGGACCACTGGGCTTGTCAGGGAGCAGACCATCATGGAGATAGAGCAACACTTCCCATGTCGGAATGGGTCAGAGTGAATCCTCCAGAACACACTATCGCCACATCATGTAATCCCTCTACATTTCAGTAACATGCTGCCTTTCATTCTTCCTGAAAAAGCTGACAGGGTATACATTCCATTATATTCCACTTGTTAAAGTATTAGTCATTTACTTTACCTGTCCATATCTCCACATTCACTCTCCAAATTCTGTTAATAACTTAATGACTTTCTTACCTTAGTGTTATCACCAAATTTAGTAGCAGTACATGTGTTATATCGTCCTGATCATTGATATCAATTGTAAACAGTTGCAGACCCAGCACTGGTCACTGTGTGACTCCACTGGTTAAGTTCTGTCAAACTGATTAAGACTGATTTATCCGGAAGCCCTGCTTCCTGTTTGGTAACCGTTCCTCCCCCGTTCCTGTGGAGCACAGTCGAAGGCTGAATAAGAACGAGGAACAATTTAGCCCCTCAAGCCTGTTCCACCATTGCATATACAATCATGGCTGATGTCATCACCGGCTCAGTTCCATTTCCCTGCCTGCTCCACATATACCATCATTTATTCAATGTCCCAGCGTCTCCGGCACACTGGGGAAGTGAATTACACAGATTCACAGCCCATTGAGAAAAGTAAGTTCTCTTCACCCCAGTTTTCAATCTGCTCTGCCTAATCCTAAAACTATGATCTCTTGTTCTAGTTTGCCCGACATGATGAAATATCCACTCCACACCGACATTATCAATCACCTTTAACATCCTCCAGACCTCAATGAGGTCTCCTCTCATTCTTCTCAACCTAGAGTGCATCGGCCTGAACTGCGCAAACTCACTTCAAAAGACAAATTCGTCTCTGGAATCAATCTAATGTATTTGTTCTGAACTGCCTTTGTTGTAACAATATCAGTACTGCAGTCAGGACCACAAACCTGAACACTTACGTCAGTTACCGTCTCACTAATACCTTGAAGAGTTGCAGCAATTCTTCCCTCCATTTATACATCCCTGAAATGGGATTGAAAGAGTGATTTGTCTCTTCCTGTTCAGATACAACTGACACATGGGTGAATTGCCTCCACCTTTCCATAATAAGTCTCAAATGATTGTATCTCCTTCTTTAGTTCTCATGCTGAATGGCCTCCTATTATTCTCGTGTACCAACCTGTTCCAGTTCTTGTGTTAGAGACTTGAGGAGACTGAATGGACTGATCCTGCTGCTGCATAATCGGATACTGGTGCCTCATGTTCTACTCAGCGTGCTGTGTTATAGACTCGAGGGGCTCATTAGCATTCTCCTGTAACTGTATATCAGGCTCCGGGGCTGAATAACCTCGTCCTGTTCTGGTGTAACAGGGTCAAAGGCCTGAATATCCTTCTGCTGTTCCTGTGTAAAAAGCTGGAGAAGTGGAGTTAGCTGTATAATTGGCTCCTGTTGTGGACTCTTTCCGGTGTTCTTACCAACCTGCTGTAAGGTTTCCTCCAAGGTTAGAGCAGTCTCAGCTGTCTCGGGGAAGGCATAGCATTGTTGAAAGAACGTTGTCCTTCTCGACTCCACCAGCATAACGGGAGAGTTGGTGAAAAATGTCATAACACTTGAGAAGAATGAATAACGTGACAAGATTATCTCAATGTCCAAATTGGCTTCACCAAATATCTCACCTGAATCTACCATTAATCGCTCCAGAGGCCACATCGCTCAGATTCCACAGAATCTAGTCAGGTGAAGCTTAGAAACAGCAAGGAGAAGCAAAGATTGATGGAAGTTATATGTCAAAGTGAAAGTTCCAATACAAAGTTTGGGTCTATCATAAAACAGGAAATTAGGTACCTAGGTTTGTGGGTACTGCAGTAATAATGAACACTTTCAAACTGCATCAAAACTGTTGTAACCCATGTGCTAGGAAAATGGATTTCATGAGCGTATTTGAGATGGTTTCCTTTCACAGTTTGTTGAGCACTGAGGAAGAGGTGAGGCTGTTTTGAAATTGTTATGTGATCAGAACAGCTAATTGAAAACCCTGCTGAAATGGAGGTTTAAGGAATAGTAATATTGAATTTTATACGACGTCTGAATATAAACCAGTTGTTTTTGAAACTGTGGTTTTAAACCTGAGTCATGCAATTCACGAAAGTATGAGGCTAAAATTAGATTCAGTGAATTGGAGAAGTACATGAAAAAGATTTACTGGAAGACAGGCAATGGTTGTTGTTTAAATAAACACTTTAAAATGTACAATATCCACATATCCACCACAGTTCAAACAGCAAAGGGGTAAGGTGACGTAACAATAGTTAACAAAATAAGTTAAAGATTGTATTAGATGAAAGGAAGCAGCTCAGAAAATGCCAGATATTGTTGTAAGCCATGGATTCATAGACATTTGAGGACCAATGAACTGATAATGAAATAATAAAAAAATGCAACCTAACAAGAAACATTAGGATAACCAAACGTTTCTCTCGATATTTGATGGGAAAATGAAGGCAAGTACAAGTGTGGAATGGGGAATATCCACACACGATAATTTTTTGCAGAGAACTTGGAAATTCCAGAGAAACTAAAAAGTTACATTCATGCCAATCTTATTAGAGGCAAGATTAACTGATGGAGAAATTCAGTTTGAGTTCTCCGGTGATTACCAAAATGAAAGGAGATCGCAGTGAAGCTTAGAAAGTTCACACAGAGAGACGGACTGACACAGGGGCATGGAGAATTGCTGCCAGGCAAGATTAGGGAGAATACCAAGATGTTGTCCACGTATATCAATCAGAACAGAATAACCAGGATACAACCAGCGGGCGGCACGGTGGCACAGTGGTTAGCACTGCTGCCTCACAGCGCCAGAGATCCGGGTTCAATTCCCGCCTCAGGCGACTGACTGTGTGGAGTTTGCACATTCTCCCCGTGTCTGCGTGGGTTTCCTCCGGGTGCTCCGGTTTCCTCCCACAGTCCAAAGATGTGCAGGTCAGGTGAATTGGCCATACTAAATTGCCCGTAGTGTTAGGTAAGGGGTAGATGTAGATGTAGATGTAGGGGTATGGGTGGGTTACGCTTCGGCGGGGCGGTGTGGACTTGTTGGGCCGAAGGGCCTGTTTCCACACTGTAAGGAATCTAAACTGGGGCCCATTAGAGACCAAGGGAGCACTCTGTGTGCGAAGCTGGAGAACATTGATCGATTGTTACGTTAGAGCTCCATGTCAGTTTTACTTGGAGAAGGAGGATGCACGGACAGAATTCAAAAAGATGGGTTTGGAAGCTCTTGAACAGACTGATATAAGATGGGAGCCGGGATTGGATGCTTTGGCTGGTGTAAAATTGGACTGATTGCCAGGTCTGGATAAGTTGCATTACAGGCTGCTGTTAGAGACAAAGGAGAAAAGGCGCTGACTCAAATTTTTAAGTCGAATCTGGCTACAGGGAAGTTGGAGTTGCCAGATGACTGGAGAACAACGAATATGGTCCCACTTTACAGGAAGGAATGTGGAAATAGCCTGACTGTTAACCAGTCAGTATTAGATCCGTGTTAGGGCAAGAACTGGAGAAATTAGGAAAGGGTAAAATTTATCTCTATTTGCAGAGGCAAGGTTTGATCGGGGGGGTGGGGGGGGTGGGGGTCAGCATGACATCGTAGAACGGAAGTCATACCAAGTGAATGTTATTGTCTGTTTTCGAGCATGTTGTTCTTATCGTTTTTCATTGATTCTCTTGTGCATCAACGATCTATATAACTCCTCCTTGAGTGTTTTCATTAACCCAGTCTTCACTGCTCCTTGGGCATGAGAAGACCACAGACCACACAATCCTAAAGAGAAAGGAACATCCCTTTCCCAGTCTGAAATAGGAATGCCCTTATTCTCAAAATGAGTTCCCCTCAAACCAATCATCATTCTTTTGACACAACGGTGATGAACAGATATAGACCATTCAGCCCCTCAAACCTCCCCAAATTTCCATTAACCCTCGACAATCAAATACTGACCAGATTAACCTCCACTGAAGTTCAAGGAATACCAGGTACAATATTTTCACAAGAGTTCAAGAAATTAGAACTGCAAACATTGAACTGTACAGCACAGTAAGAGCCCTTCAGCCCTCAATAATGTGCCGACCTTTTATCCTACTCTAAGATTAAACTAGACTGCAAAGCCTTCATCCTATTGTCATCTTTGTGCCTATCCAAGAGTTACTTGAATATCCCTAATGTAGCTGAGTCTACAACCACTGTTGGCAGTGCATTCCACGCACCTCTCACTACCTGTGTAAACAACCTGCCTCTGACATCTCCCCAAAACCTTCCTCCAATCACATTAAAATTATATTTTCCTCGTTTTAGCCATTTCTACCCTGTGAAAAAGACTCTACTTATCCATCCTATCTGTGCTTCTCATCATCTTGCACAACTCTGTCAAGTCACTGTTCATTCTTCTTTACTCTAATGAGAAAAGCTAAAGCTCCCTCAAACCTTCTTCATAAGACATGCTGTACAGGCCAGGCAATGTGCTGGGAACTCCCGTCTGCACCCTTTCTAAAGGTTCCACATCCTTCCTTTAATGGGGCGAACAGAACTCAACACAATATTCCAAGTGTGGTCTCATCAGGCCTCTATGGAGCTGCAGCATAACCTCGCAGCTCTTAACTCAATCCCCCACCTTATGAAAGCCAACACATCATACACATTCTTAACAGCCCTATCACCTTGAGGGTTTTGGCAACTTTGAGGAATCTATAGACGTGGACCCCAAGATCCCTTTGTTCCTCCACACAGCCAAGAATTCTACCTTTAATCCAGTAATCTGCATTCAAATTCAATCTTTGAAAGCGACTCTCTCCTGAAAATGGAAAAATGGAGCAGAATCAGGCCGCTTGGCCCATTGGATCTGATGTGCCATTGGATTAAAGCTGAAATGTTTCTCACCTACATTCTCCTGCCTTCGCCAAATGATCATTGAATCCCGAATTAATGAAAAGCTTATTCAACTTCTCTTAAAGAAACTATGTGCAGGAGTGTGTGTGTTTGTTTGTGTGTCCATATCTGTATGTATATGTGTTGTGTGTTTAACGTGTCTGTGTATGTTTGTGTGTATCTCCGTGAGACGAGGTCTTGCCGTTTTTTGGGGTGAATCCATTGAAATTGAGATCAACCCCTCACCACCCCCCACACATCTACGTCTGTCCCCGTTAAGTTTATAGTTATACAATGCCACCCTCTGCTCGCCTCCCCATGCCTTTGCACTAGTGTCAGTTTTATTTTGTTTCTTTCAGAGAACATCATATACTGTCAATCTCTCACATTTCATGGCTGTTTGGTTTTTCAAATAACGTCTTTTAAGCACAGAGCAGTTTCGTCTGAAACCTAGCGAGATTATTCCTGAGATATTATCACCACCACTGTGTCAGTTTCAGGACTTTTCAATCTTTTTTCATTTATAATTTGTAGAAGTATATTGTCAAACATTTGAAGATAATGAACGTGCAATGTATTAATTGCATTGACTTACAAATGGTTCCGTCAACCTTGCTTGGATGCATTTGCGGTGGAAACATTCTTTAATTTGTGCACTCTGTGTCATGAATAATCTTCAAAGACAAATCACTTCCACATGGCAGAGCGACCATAGACATAACTTTACATGAACATTCTCCACTCTAAGGGTCCTCAGTATGATTACAATCCTCCATATACCAAACTATGTTTGTGCGTGTGCAGATGGTTCTGTCAGTTTGGATGGCACTATGAGCTGCCTCCCTCCCCCTCCCTCCCAGACTTAATTCCCTGATGGTTGTCACCCTGTGGCGCTGTCAACGCAGAGGAGTGTTAAGGTCAGCAGAGGGGGACATTGCATCACTTTAAAGACCAGAGAGGCTGACACATCCGCTGTGCACATGTACACACAGATACACAGAGAGACGAATACAGGCACGCAGACAAAACACAGAGATGAAAACAGACACGCAAATACACAAAGAGACAAATACAGACATACAGAGATGAATGCAGGTGCACAGGCGCACAGAGAGACAAATACAGACGTGCAGTGAACACAGAGACAAATACAGACAGGCAGATACACAACAGAGATGAATACAGGCCGCAGATACAGAGATGAATGCAGACACGCAGATACACACAGAGACAAATATAGACACGCAGATACACACAAAGACGATTAACCTCACACAGATTTCCACAAGGATGAATACAGACACATTGATACACACCAGAGATGAAAACAGACACACAGATACACACAGAGACAAACACAGACCCACAGCTACACACAGAGACAAATACAGACACACAGATACTCACACATGAATACCGGCATGCAGATAGACACAGAGACGAATACACACGCGCAGATACAGACATGGATGTAGGCACACAGATGCGCACAGAGAGGGATGCAGACACGAAGTTACACACAGAAACACACAGATAGACAGAGAGATGGATAGAGACATGCAGATGCACGCAAGATGAATACAGACACGCAGATACACACATAGACAAACACAAACACACAGATACGCACAGAGACACGCAGGTACACACAGAGACGAATAGTCCAACAGATGCCCACAGAGACGAATACAGACGCGCAGGTACACATAAAGTCTTGCAGATACACACAGAGATGAATTAATGACACACACAGATAAATACAGGCACGCAGATGCACATAGAGATGAATACCAACACACAGATACACAGAAAGACAAATATAGACACGCAGTTACACACAGAGATGAATAAAGTCACAGAGATACAAACAGAGATGAATACAGATACACGCATACACACAGAGCTGAACACAGATAAACCGATATACAGAGACAAAAACAGACGCGCTGATACACACAGAGATAAGCAGATACACACAGAGACGAATAGAGACACGCAGATACAAACAGAGGTTAATACAGACATGCAGCTGCACACAGACATAAATACAGGCATGTAGATACGCACAGAGACAAATACAGACATGCAGATACACACAGAGACAAATACAGACATGCAGATACACACAGAGACAAACACAGGCATGCAGATATGCACAGCGATGAATGCAGAAACGCAGATACAAACAGTGACAAAATCAGACATGCAGAGACACACATAGATGAACATAGATTCACAGACACACACGGAGACTGATGCAATAGCACATATACTAATACATGCACACATAGACAAATACCAATACACATCTCCACATGCACACACAGATACCCAGTCATCAATACAGACATACTACACCCACTGCCACACTGATGTTTATATAGACATCGGGAATCTGCCAGTGTTTATTTTTTCATGTGGTGACTTTCTCAGTATTTGACTCACTCTGTGTGGCTTGTGTCAATCTTTCTGCTGTTCCATAGGTAATTCTCTGCAACCTATCTTCCACCTCATTCCTTTAATGCGTTGACTAGAACACGGTATTACAAGTGTGGTGTTATGACACGGCGATGAACCCTTCTGTTAATGAAACCAAACACTCAAAAAAGTTCACTTCGCTCATAATCTGTTAAAGTCGAGTGACAGAGAGGTCACAAATTCCGCTACTTAACAGGAAATAATATCAATGTATTCCTTAATTCTAAAAGTCAATATTGAATAACAACAGTTTTTCCCAACTCTAAGCTTTCCTTTCTCTGAACTGTTATCTTCCTCCACCTTTAACAATATACTCTTCCAATTAAAGAAAAACTGTATTGAAATTACATAAACCAGACAGTGGTTGTAGTCTCCAATGCCCTCCTTCGTTCCACTGAATATTTCCCTGGGTCATGTTCTGTCTTTTAATGCAAGGGTTTTTCCTCCAAAAAATGAATCTTGCATAGAGAATGTTGTTCATGGCAGACTCTCACGATGGCAGTTTACTCTCTGTCTAACTTCCAAAATGCGTGCCTCTTTATTCCCTCAACATCAGCTGATCTCCTTGGTTTGATGTTGGCAAAACAATAAATTTAAAATCGATTGGTTTAGTATAGTGGGTCATAATTTCAACTTGATTGTTCAAATTCGAATAGTTGTCAAAAGAGCAACCAAATCTCAATATATCTGTTTCACAGCCAGATGTACATAGTTTCAGTCCAGTACACTCTGAAAATATTAGCTAGTCAGATGACAAGTACTTGCAAGCTCTCAATGCAGAACAGCATTCAACTTCATCACAGTGGGTTAAACAGTGGGATTATAGAGCTGCAGCATAACCTCACAGCTCTGAAACTGATCTCCCCGGCTGTGAAAGCCAACACATCATATGTCTTCCAAACAACAGCATCAACCTGGATGGCAACTTTGAGGATCTATAGACATGACCCCAAGATCCCGCTGTTCCAGATTTATCTCAATCTGTCACTCATCAGCTCAGTTCTGTCAATTTATGTTGCAACCTACAACAGCCCTCCACACTAACCACCAACTCCACCAAAGTTCGTGACATCAGCGAACCTATGAACCCACCCTCCCAATTCGTCATCCAATTCTCTTATAAAAAAGTTCACGAAGAGCAGAGGTCCCAGAACAAATCACCAAGTTAGTCACCAAGCTCCAGGCTGCATCTGTTCCATCTACCACCACCTTCTGTCTTCTATTGGCCAGCCAATTCTGCATCCAGACAGCCAGATCTCCCTGTAAGCTATGCCTCCTTATCTTGTGAATGAGCTTACCGTGGATAACTTTTTCAAACGCCTTGTTAAAATCCGTATATACCACATCCACTGCTCTAATGCATCCACATGTTTTGTCACATCCTTACGGAATTCAATAACATCTCTGAGGCATGACCTGCTCCTCACAAAGCCATGTTGACTGTCTCTAATCATTTATAATTTTCCAAGTATTCATAAATCCTGTCTCTCAAATCCTCTCCAATACTCTGCCCGTCACTGGTGTCAGACTGGTTAGCCAATAATTCCCAGGATTATCCCTGTTCCCTTTCTTGAACCAGGCATTAACTTTTGCCAGCCTCCTGTCATCTGGCACGACTCCAGTATACAGTGAAGATGCAAAGATCATCGCAAAATGCGCAACAATCTCTTCTCGCTTCCTATAGTATCCTATGGCATATCCTGTTTGACCAAATAAATTTATCTATCCGTGTGTTTCTCAAACTTCTCAACATATCCTCCTGTTCTAGCATATCCACCTGTTTCATGCTGTCCTCAGAAATGTCAAGGTCCCTCTCATTAGTGAATACTGAAGAAAACCTTCATTAAGAACCTCCCCTACCTCCTCCGACTCCTGGCGCAAGTTCCCTCCACTATCACTGATCAGCTCTACTCTGCCATCCTCTTGTTCCTGACATAAGTGTAGAACTTCTTAGGTTTTATCTTAAGTCTACCCGCCAAGCCTTTATCATGCACACTTCTGTCTCTCCTGAGTTCATTCTTCAGTTTGACCCTAGTTATCTTGCAACCTTCTAGAGCATTGTCTAACCCTTGCCACCTCAACCTTATGTATGGTAGATGAGAACAATAGGCCCCCTGGGAACATCAGGCAGCAGACGATCAGGGTGATGGAGAAACACTTGCCATGTCTGAACGGCTCAGAGTGAACCCTCTGGTACACACGGTATCACTAAGTCCTGTAATCCCTCTGTATTTCAGTAACATACTGCCTGCCGTTCTTTTTGGAAGAAAATGACAGGTTATATATGACGTTAAAGCCCACCTGCCAAACTTTTATCCATTGATTAACTTGTCCATATCCATTTGCAGACTCTACAACTTCCATTGATTATTTATTTTCCTGCTTATCTTAGGTCCATTGGCAAAATTAGTTACAGTACATTTGTTCCACTCCTCTAGATCATTGATATAGATGGTAAATAGCTGAGGACCCTGCACCGGTCACTGTGTGACCCTACTGGTTACATTCCTTTAAACTGATTAAATCTGATTTTTCAGGAGGGCCTGCTTTCTGTCCGATAACCAGTCCTCCCCCATTCCTATGTAACACGTTTGAAGGGCTGAAGAAGGACGAGGAACATCAGTCAGCAATCCAGCCCCTCCATCCTGCTCCATTATTGATTACAATCAAGTCTGATGTCAGCCTGCTCCACCATTGAATAAAATCATGGCTGATGTCAGCGTGCTCCACCATTGAATACAATCATGGCTGATGCCAGTTCTCTCCACCAATGAATACAATCATGGCTGATGCCAACCTGCTCCACCATTGAATACAATCATGGCTGATGTCAACCTTATCCACCATTGAATATAATCATGGTTGATGTCATCTCGGTCTCAGTCCCACTTTCCGGCCCACTCTCCATATCCCCTCAGTGCCTCAATATCCCAGCATCCACTGCAATCTGGAACAGTGAATTACACTGATTTACAATCTTTTGATAGAAGTTCTATCATCCCTGTTTTAATTCATCTCCTGTTATCCTAAAACTCTGATCTCTCGTTGTAGATTGCCCCACATGAGGAAATACCCAATGCATGTCGACATTGTCAATCACCTTTAGCATTGTCCAGTCCTTAGAGATATCCTCAAATTTTTCTAAACTCCAGAGAGTATAGGCCTGAATTGCTCAATCTCTCTTCAGAGGACAAACTCCTTATCTCTGGAATCAGTCGAGTAAACCTCTTCTGAACTGCCTCTATGGTAATTACATCCCTCCTGCTGTCAGGACACCAAACCTCGACACAATACTCAATTGCGATCTCACAAATGCCTGGCATTATTGCAGCAGTACCTCCCTCACTTTATAATCTATTCTTTCAGAAATAAATGCCAAATTTGCAGTTTCCTTTCTCATTATTTGTTATACCTGCATCTGTGTTTTTTTGCGATATGGATGAGTATACCAGATCCCTCTGTACCTCAGCACTCCGTAGTTTCCCTCTGTTTGGATGGTAAGTTGCCTTTCTGTTACACCGACCAAAATGGCCTCATACTTTTCATTGTTTCATTTCATCTGCCAAATAATGGCCCAACCTATCCTTAACCATTCATTACAATTTATCACCTGAGTCAGTGTCTTCTGAAAAACTGATTATAGCATGTCCATCCCCTCAAATAAGTGATAGTATTGATTGCTAATAGTTGGGGTTTGGGGACTGAGCCCGACGGTATTTTTTGGAAACAGAAAATGAACCAGTTATTCCATCTCACTGCAATTCTTTGTTTCGCCAATCCTATATCAAAGCGAATACATTACTCCTAACCATATGCGATCTTTTTCTGCAGATTGATCTTTAGTGCACACCTTATTCAATGTCTTCTGCTGCAAGTCCTGATTTTATATCTCCAGGATCCCCATTATGCAGCTTGCTTTTCACTCTCTTAAAGACTCAAATTTCGATTCATCCTTTGTAAAATTATGTTGATTCTGATGGATTGTGGCTTGACTCGGCAAATGTCCTTTCATTAATTCCTGAATAATCGGTTTTAACAATTTTCATAAATTCCAGCAGTTTTGTCACTACTTTATATTCCATCGTGAAGGTGATAAGCTTGAATTCTCACCTCTATATATTCTCTTCGTTCCCTCCAATCCTGTATAATTGACACATGGTGTGAAATGACCTACTCTGGTTGCTGCATAAGAAGCATGAGTGGCTGAATAGACCCTTTATCTTCCCTGTGCACAAAATCAATGGGCTGATATCAAAACAAAATCAAAACAAAACATAGATTAAACTGAGCTGAACCAAGGCAAATTAAATTAAATTACACGAAGTTGCAACACCCAGCACAATCCTTCCAAAGCTCCCCATCACTGGTAGCATGTGTTGCCATACCCGTATTTTTTCAGAATTCTTCCTCTCAGAGCCTTCACTGTTACACAAATGTCCTGATCAATATAGCCAATAGAACCATGTCTATATGGTTGAAATAGGGCCGCCACGTCCTATAACAATGTTCATTTTTCTGGTGCCCATATTCGTAAGGAATTCCAGGGGGTGGGCTCCATAACTAATCTACACAATCAGAGTCCTGGCAGCTTTCCTGGAACCCAGTTCATCAGAATGTTCTTCCTCGCACAAAATGAAAGAATACTAAACAATGTATTCCTATGAAAGTCCAAAGAGGGAAGGTTCAGCGAACCCAGGAGGAGTGGACCCAGATTTGCCTTGACCTTGGTTCCCAAAACCCCTTCCAAAACACTTGCTACAGGGCACCAATACCTACGAAGCTTGTGACATGATTACAAGCAATAGGTAAGTATACCAACATCTATTGTACATTTGGGGCATACTGGGGACGCTCCTGTCTTAAATTTGACAAGCTGCTCGGGTGTCAATTAAACCCTGTGGAGTACCTTCAACTGCATAGCCTACGCCCGATTACAAATTTAAATCTTCCTTACGGTTTCCCAAATATCTTCCCAATCCTCTGGAGATATCTCCACCCACAATTCCTGAGCCCAGTTTCCATGCAGCCGCTTTATATCGTTTGAGACACTACCTCTTAATAAATGATAGAGGGTGCTGACCGAGAGACCACCTGTGCACCGAAGCTCTCTTCTCTCCATTTCCGACCTATGGGGACTAACCATTAATGTAGTCTTTTTTTCTGTCGACAATTCCTCATCTGAAAGTAACGAAAGCCCCTCCATGATAACTCATATTTCTGGCTCAGCTGCTCGAAAACCATCATGACCACCACGTCAAATAATTCTCCCAAACAGGAAACTCCTCTGGACTCCCAGAGCCGAAAGCCATAATCCATCAATCCCAGCTGGGATCCTACCAATCCTACAATGGGAATAAAAGGAGAAGATTATTTTTGTAAATTGCCCTCACTTTGTCGCATCATTTTCAAGGCTTTAACTATTTTAAGGACAATTGGATTTCTGCAATGGTTCATAACAATCCTCGTCTTGTCCATGAACAACAGATTAATGAGGGACATTTTGCCTGGGAGGCCTCAATGTTCAGCCAAACTGACCGCAGGTCTTTGCAAGCTCAATCAGCCACATCCGATTGCAGGGAACCTCGCTGATATTTCTTAAAGTCCAGACAATCACACCCTTCATCTCCCGCAGAAGCTGCAATTTGGCGAGCTTCATAACAAGCCATCTATGGTGCCAGATAAACAAGCTTAACCAACTGTAAAGCCTCCATAGAACCGACCTGGACAGCATCAAAAGGACCATTCGCGTGGGATAGAAGAAACGAGGAAGTGCATTCCTATTAACCGGAGGTATTCTACCCAATCAAGATATTGGAATATCTTCCCAGAGCCGAAGGTCCTGCCTTATCTTCTCGAGCACCTGCGCGAATTTTGCTTTATATAATTGACCGAAGGCCGGTGTGATAAAAATGCATAAATAGAGGAAACCTCCTTGTGACCATCTGAAAGGGAATCGGATTGCACCCCCCATGATCAGGTACTCGAATAACACCCCGACAGGCATGGCCTCCGATTTCATTCACTACTGTTCACAGGCCTCCAGACTGAAAAGCAATCCTCTACCGATCACTGTCGCCTCCCTTCAATCTAATTTTGCATTCAGTTGGTTTCGGTGCGTTGTTTCCCATTTGACCTAACTTTACTAACTTACCTAATATGCAGAATCTTGTCGCAGAATTGCTCCAGTCTATATGGAAAGCATCCTCAACACTGCCTTCATCAATCTGCTTTGTCACCTCTTTAACAGACGCAGTCAAATTAGTGCGACACGATTTCTCATGCAAAAAGCTATGGTGACTCTCCCAAATCAATCCTTATCTTTGAAAATGCATGCAATTGGCTATCTCTCAGAATCCCGTCCAACAACTCACAGACTACTGATGTCAGGCTCACCGGTCCAGAGTTCCCTGTGTTGTTGAGTAACTGTTTTCTTTTCTACTGCCTCTCCTCCATTGGTGACAGCAAATTATTGGTGCAACCAGTTTGATGATATGGCCAATGATATAGGTCGCATATTAGGTCAGGGTCGTCCTAGGAAGAAGTCATGTAGATTTCCTTCATCTGTTAAAATAACAAATTCATGATGGAAGCAAAGTTCCTCAAGCTATGATGGAAAAATGAATGACAAACAGTATAAAAATTACAAAAATGTACATTGATATTTCCATTTCTAAAAATAATGAGGAGCACAATCATATGCAGACACACACACAGATACATACACAGACAGGCATATATAACCACACTCAAACACACGCACAGACATACACACACAGACATACTCAAACACATACATGCAGATGTACACACACAGACACACTCAAATACACAAAAGTGCAGACACCCAAAAACATGGACACACAGACGCACGTGCACATGTAAATACAAACACTAACACAGACAAATGCATGCACCATAGTTCGTAAAACATTAGAGCAGAAAAAAGGCCATTTGGCCCATCCAGTCTACTGAACTATTGATCATGGATGACATGTTTTTCAAGCCAGTTCTACTACCCTCTCATAACAATCCTTGAGCCCATCTTTAAAAATAACTTTCTAGTTATATCCTAAAGATGCTAAGATGTGTATGTGTCTGAGCGTGTGTGTGTATGTCTCTTTGTGGGTCTATGTGTGTCTGTGTGCATGTGTTGTCTGTGTGTGTGTGTCTGTCAGTGTGCATGTGTCTGTGTGTCTCTGTGTGCATGTCTTTGTGTGTGTGTATCTGTGCATGTGTATCTGTGCGCGTGTGTCTCTCTTTGTGTGTGTCTGGGTGCGTGTGTCTGTGTATGTGTCTGTGTATGTTTGCCTAATAGCAGGAGACAGCATTATCGCCGAGGGGTGTTTTTCAGACTGGAGGCCTGTTGTTATGGACCAGGCCAGACCACTCAAAATTTTCTTAACCAGTCTGCGCATAACATAACTTTGTAATTTGTTTCAGTAAGTGCACATTGAAAATTATCAGGTTTTAAACCAGCCAAAAAAACTTGCAGAACTACACAATGAACCACAAAGAACAGAATAAAGAACCTCTACAGAACTCAACTTATTCAAACTCGACTTAATTAGCTGTTCTGGAAGCACTCATCCATCCCAATAAGCAAACCCCCATTAAGAACAGTGCAAATGGAACAGATGCTTACAGGCTGAAGCTCGAAGGGCAGAAGGAGAGAGAGAGAGAGAGAGCGAGAGAGAGAGCCTGTCCATACAGCTAAACTACAAACTGGTTCTGGACTTAACTGCTCACATAGAGAGCTGGCCACTCCCCTTTCATTATACTTTTAATCACAAAACTGCTTAATCTCTGAACCAAACCTTGGAGCCGGGAACAATTTACGACCGCTCTGAAAAGAAAATTAAGGACACAGTATCTTTGAGCAAAGGAAGCTTTTAGAGAAAAGGGACCAGTTTTGTGACACTATGCGCAGTGGTGTTCCACAAGGACTTGTGCTCAATCCATTTTTGTTTGACATTTAGACAAATGATTCAGATGAGAATTATAGAAGGCGTGGTTAGAAAGATTGTGGATGAAACCAAGTTTGGCTATGTAGTGGACAATGAAGATTACACAGGGACCTACATAAAATGGCTTGATGAATCTTAGAGTTGTACAGCACGGAAGCAAACACTTTTGACCAACTCGTCCATGACATCTGATTTCTGAAATTAATCATGCCCTATTTGGGGCGGTGCAGTGGCTCAGTGCTACTGACTCACAGTACCAGGGACCTGTGTTTGATTGCTGGATCAGGTGACTGTGTGGAGTTTGCACATCCTCACTGTGTCTGCGTGGGATTCCTCCCACAGTCCAAAGTTGTGCAGGTCATGTGAATGAGCCATGCAAAGTTGCACATTATGTCAGGTGCATTAGTTAGGGGTAAACGTGGTGAGATGGTTCTGGGTGGGTAACTCTTCAGAGGGTTGGTGTGGACTTGTGCTCCACTGTAGCTAATCTAATCTATTTGCCAGCGATTGGCCCATATCACTCTAAATCCTTCCTATTAATCTACCCATCTGTGTGATTTTTAAATGTTGTAATTGTACCAACCTCCACCACTTCGTCCGGCAGTTCATTTCCACTTTCTGAGTTAAAAAGTTGCCTCGAGGTCACTTTAAAATCTTTTCCCTCTCACATTAAATCTATGCCTACTAATTTTGACTTCCAAGCATGGGGAAAAGATCTTGACTACTCACCCCCTATCCCTGCATTTCATGAATGTATAAACATCTAGAAGATGCAAATGTTCCTCCCAGCCAGGTTCTGTGCTTTCAGTCATCCGGGTCTTAAATTCTGAAATTCAATACCGACACCTCTTCCATCGTGATCAAACAACAATTTTAAAATAATTTTAGTCAACGCGTTCAACATATTATCACACACGTCTCGTAGGATTAGAACCTAGAACTTTGGGGGCCAGAGTTAGGGACACTACCACCACTCCACAATAGCCCCAAAAGTCGCGAGATTATTCTCCTGTGTGTTTGTTCATCAGCCTGTTCTGACAAGCTGCACCAGAATCTAGACCGTCTGGTCTCGAGCTAGGGACACTATCAGAGAAGTTCAGGAATTGGAATAGAATCCAGAGCTCTGCCTCAGAGGCAGGGATACTACTGACTACACAAGATCTAAACCATGCCCAAATTTTTAACTTTAAATGTCAGCTTTCAGATCGGTATGGATTCATTGAAATCTGGTTCACTTTACTGACTTACCCAGTTAAAATACTTAATTTGTTAAAAAATGCAAAAACAATAAACCTCCCTCAACTGTAGGATATCGAGTTTACGTGCTCTGCCATCGAGATAAACTATGAACATCTTTTATTTCCAGTATTATTTTCATTTTATCTCCAGTTTAAATGGCTATTACCTGTAGTCTGCAATATGAGGGAATGAAATCCTGTAGACACACACTGCACTGTGAAGGAACTCGAATAGATATCAACACTGAACATCAGAGTCAAAGACAGAGCATACTTACTGGCCTGAAACACCCATCGCTGTTTCCCACCTGTAACGTGTGACTACCTTCTTCCTGAAACCATTTCATTATACAGGACAACTGATTACTTTCCAGCCTTTCTTCCCCAGTGTTATCACTCACTGGGCTAAAGAATTGTAGATGGAGTTTAATGTTGATAAATGCAAGGTATTGTAATTTGGTAAAACAAAATAATAAAACAATTATACAATTTAATGTTGAGTCATTGCTCGTGTTGTAGAACAGAGCAACCTCGGGTTTCGGGCATAATTCTTTGAAGTTTGCTTCATATGTAGACAGGGTGGTTATGAAGGTGTTTCACTTGTTGGCCTTCATTATAAAGACATAGAGTCATAGAGGTGAACTGCACGAAAACAGACCCTCTGGTGCAACTTCTCCATGTCGACCAGATACCCTAACCTAATCTTGTCAATTTTGCCAACACTTGCCTGTGTCCCTCTGAACCCTTCGTATTAATATACTTATCCAGATGTCTTTTAAATACTTTAATTTGACCAACCTCTGGCAACTCATTCCATACACATACAACCCTATATGCATAAAAATTGCCCCGAGGTCCCTTAAAATTTTTTCCCCTCTCATCCTCAACCTGTGCCCTCTCGTTGTGGACTCGTCACCCCGGTGCAAAGACATTATCTATTTATCTTATGCATGCCTCTCATGATTTTATAAACTTCTGTATTTCATCTTTTAGCCTCTAATGACTCAGAGAAAACAGCCCCAGCCTATTCCGGCTCTCCCTGCAGCTCAAATCGTCCAGCCCTTGCAAATCTTTTCTGAACCCTTCCGAATATCTCAACATCTTTCCGATAGGAATGAGACAAGGATTGTACACAGTATTCAAAAAGTGGCCTAACCAATGTGCTGCACAGCCACAAAATGACCTCCCAACTCTTGTACTCAGTCGTTTGAACAATAAAGGAAAGCATATTAAGCACCTACTTCACTATCCTATCTACCTGCAACTCTACTTTCAAGGAGATATGAACCTGTACGCCAAGGTCTCTTTATTGAGCAACACTCCCCAGCACTTAAAATGAAGTGTATAAGTCATGCTCTGATTTGCTTTTCAAAAACGTAGCACCTCGCATTTATCGAATTATATCTCCATCTGCTACTCCTCAGTCCATTGGCACATCTGATCAAGATTCCATTTTAATCTGTGTTAAAGTTCTTAACTGTTCACTGCACCTCTAATTTGGGTGTCATCTGCAAATTTACTAGCTAAAGCTCCTGTGTTCACGTCCAAATCATTTATATAAATGACGAATAGCAGTGGACAGTCCTTTGAGTACAGGAGTTGGGCGTTATGTTCTGGTTGCACAAGACTTTCCTGAGGCGTTCCTGGAACACTGTGTGCAGTTCTGGTTGCCCGTTATAGAGAGAACATTATCAAGTTCGGGAGAGTTCAGAAGACGTTTATCAGGATATTGCTGGCAATGGAGTATTTGAACAGGATCAACAGACTCAGACATTTTCGACTGGAGCGTAGGAGGCTGAGAAATAACCTTGTACAGGTTTATAATCTCATGAAAGGTATCGATAATGTTGAATGTTAGGTCTCTTTTCCTTCGAGTCAGGGATTGTTTTAAGATAAGAGGAGGAAGTCTCTTAAAAGACATTGCATCATAGAGCTGTATAGCATGGAAACAGACCCTTTGGTCCAACGTGTCCATGCCAACCAGATAGCCAAAATTATTCTCCTCCCATTTACCGGCATTTGGTCAATTTCCGTCTAAACCCTTCCCATTCATCTGTCCATCCAGATGCCTATTAAATGTTGTAATTGTGTCAGCCTCAATACCTTCCTCTGGAGGCTCATTACACACGGACCATCCTCTGCATGAAGACGTTGCCCATTAGAACTCTTTAATGTCTTTCCCATCCCACCATAAACCTTTGCCATCTAGTTTTTTTTTAACTCCACTATCCTAGGGAAAAGACCTTGGCTATTCACGCTATCGGTTGCACCCATGATTTTACTAACCTCTAATATCAACCCTCATCCTCTGATTCTCCAGGGAAAACAGGCTTAGCCTATCCAGCCTCTCCCTGTAACTCAAAACCTCCAACCATGGCAATCTCAGCGTAAACCCTTCTTGGACCCTTTCAAGTTTGATAAGATGCTTCCTAAGAGTAGGGAGATCAGAAGTGCATCCAGTATTTCAAAAGTGGCCTAACCAATGTCCTGTACAATCGCAATCCAGTCTCCTAACGCATATACACAATGCACTGACCAATAACATATCAAAAATATTTTCTTCACAGTCCTATCTACCTGCAAATCCACTTTCAAAGAACTATAAACATGTGCTCTGAGGTCATTTTGTTCAGCAACACTCCCCAGGTCTTTCCCAGTATGTGTATAAGTCCTGCCCAGATATGCCTTTCCAATATGCAGCATCTCACATTTATCTAAATTAAACTCTGCCACTCCTCGGTCCATTGACCCATCTGATTAAGATCCCGTCGTAATCTGAGATAACATTCTTTGCTGGCCACGACACCTCCATTTTTGGTGTCACTTGCAGACTTACTAACTGTCCTATGTTCATATCGTAATCATTTATATTAATGACGAAAAGTAATGGACCCAGCACCGATCCGTGTGGCACTCTACTGGTCACAGGCCTCCAGTCTGCAAAAAAACTCTCCACCACCACCCTCTGTCCTCTACCTTTGAGCCAGTTCTCTATCCAACTGGCTAATTCTCCCTGTATTCCATATGATCTAATCTTGCTAACCAGTCTCCATGGGGAACTATGTCAAATGCCGAACTGAAGTCCATATAGATCACATCCAGCGATTTGACGTTAACAATCATCTCCCTTAATTCTCAACAAAAAAAAAACAAATTAGTGAGACATGATTATCCACGCACAACCCCATTTCACTGTCCAGACAAAGGGCTTTTGCCCAGAACGTCGATTTTCCTGCTCGTCAGATGCTGTGCATTTCCACTACCACTCTCATCTAGACTCTGATCTCCAGCATCAGCAGTCCTCACTTTTTCCTATCCCTAATCAGTCCTTGCCTTTCCAAATGCATGAAAATCCTGTAGCTCATGATTCTCTCCAACATTGTGCCCACCTCTGATGTCAGGATCCCCAATCTATAGTTCTTCGCTTTTTCTTTCCATTTTAATAGAAAAACTTTACTCAAACTCATGACTTCCAGCATCTCACCTGTGGCAATTGATGAAAACCACATCTCAGCAAGGGACCCAGCAATCACTTCCTTAGCTTCCTACAAATTTATTGGGTCCACCTGATCAGGACCGGTGAGGTGATTCTTTTTTTAGACAGCATGTGGTTCGTGTAGGGAAGGAACTTCCTGAGGAAGTGATGGATATTGGGTAAAGTTATAGTATTTAAAACGCATTTGGTTAATTACAAGAATAAGAGAGCACTTGGACAAATCTGGGCCCAGCGCAGGCAGGTGAGAATAACTTAGCTTGGAATTATGGTCAGCATGGACTGTATGAGCCGATAGGCCTGTTTGCAAATACCGTGTATAACCCGATGAGTTTGTGTGTGTTTGTATGTCCAAGTATGTATCTGCATATTTCTGTTCGTGTTTGTCTATTCCTGTGTGTCTACATATGCCTCTGTTAATCACTGTGAGCACGTCCATCTCTCTGTGCTTGTTACATGTGTTCCTGCCTTAGTGTGTGGATCTCTGTCTCTGCATCTCTCTGCAATGGGAACTCTTCCTGTTTTTGGTGTGAATCACTGAAACGGGGTCAAAATCACTCTCCCTTCCTCTCCCTTTCCCACTTTTCTTTAAAATGATACAAGCCCACACTCTTCCGGTCTGGTTTAGGTCTTTTCAATCCTTTCTCACATGTAAGGTTACTTGTAAGAATAAAACATTAATAATTCCAAGTTACAGGAAGTGCATTAAAATTTATCTCATCGCCTTGGAAAGTGACTCACTCGGAATTGCTTGGATATAATTGCAATGGAAATATGCTTTAATGTGTAAACTGTGTGTTGGAAATACTACCCAGTGAAAAACATTTCCACATTGCAGAAACAGCGCAGATATTTCTCCACATGAACATGTTCCACTCTGAGGGCCTAAGGTCAATGACAATCCTCTCCAAACCAACCTAGTCTGTGCATGTGCGTGTGTGTATGTTCACCCGTGAGTGTGTGTGTGTGTGTTTGGTGCAATCAAAATTCATGTTGGATTGTGCTGTGAACTGCTGCCCTCTGTCTCTCCCTCCCAGACTGAATCCCTAATCTTTTACACACTTCATCACCACGATTACAGTGGGGTGGGGGTGCAACAGAGGTTGACAACAACAGAAATCTCCGCAGCTCTGGAAGCATCTTTGGACAAAAATGAAAGTTTACATTTTACATTGAGTGGTCCTTACTCAGTACACATATCGGGGGATATTACATTACTTTAAATACCACAGAGACTGTCAGACCCGCCCCACACACATACTCACACGAATACAGACACATAGAGGCACTCACTATGCATTGTCAGTAATACAGACATGGAGAGTGTGTCAATATTTCACTCCCTCTGTCTGGTGTGTGTCAGTATTTTTGGGTGGAATCTGACTGTAGGACAATTTCAATATTTTCAGATACCAAACCTGAAAGAATTGTGAAGTTTGTTGAGGACGGTGTGGAACTTCAACAGGAAAGCTATAAATTGGTGTAGTGTTCAGGTGTATGGCAGATGAGGATCAATGCAGCGCAGTGCGGTGGTGCTCTTTCGTAGGAAGGACATTGAAAGATAATATAAAACAGGTTGTACCATTATAAAGGAGGTGCAGGGACAGAGGGGCCAGGATGTATATGAGAACAATTCATTTAAGATGTCAGGACAAGTGGGAGAGCAGTAAATTTCACAGATTAATTTCAGTATTTGAGCTGTTTACAGGAGGAGTTGGAGGAGGGAGTCTCCGTGCCCCCTTCCTGGGAGGTGGTGGTGACGATTTGTTGTGAACCCAATCTCCTGCCCACCGAGACCGTGGGGATTCCATTTGTACCAGCTCGACACAAAAGGGAGATGGCATCAGGGCCACGGCTTCTATGTTGCGCCGGGGGGAAACGGAGTTACCAGTGGGTTTAAAGTGAGAATTGCCCTTCACTCAACATTGCTCCTTACTCGGTCGCTGGGATGTGGATGTTTAAGAATCTCCACACGAGGCATCCCCGTCCTCTCTGGCGCATAACAGGGTCCTTTCTACATGGCGGGGGGAGGGGGTTGAGAAAATGGATATCGGGCACTCCACCACCCAGCTTGGCCCTTTCTGTCCTACTCCAAGGCTGTTTCTCCTGGAATGGGAGAAAGGTGGGGAGGGAGGGAGGGTGGGAGTGGGTACCCCTGCTGTTAATGCTGGTGTAGGTGGGAGGAGATATGGTGAGTTGTCTGGAGGGAGTCAGTCCACAATGTTGTATCCATGCAAAGTTATTGGTGTGTGTGGGGGAGTGGGGAATAATGGAGAGAGAGAGAGAGAGGGAAGGTGCTGCAAGCAGCAGTGAGAGGCGTGGAGCATGAACGTTTTTCTGGATCACTGCTGTAACAGATATACAGTGAGTGTGAGGGAGAAGAGAGAAAACGGTGAGCCTTACCCTGACAGAGCGGGGAAGGTTATTGATGCATGCCCTGTATTGCTGGACATTTCTTCAGACCGCAGATTCTGCACTGAGCTGGGTGGTGAGCTCAGACCACACTCTGTGGGTCTGATAGTGTGACCCTTTTTGGGAAGAGAATGGTCCCCCTCTGTACTACCCAATCCACCAGGACCTCCGTGCCCCTGTCGACAAACTGTGGTGTAATTGCACCTTATCTGCCATGCTCGGGGTAAACTGTACAACCAGCACCGAAATCAAAAAAGCTCAACTGTGTGCCCACTGGCCTTTTAAAGATGGCACCAGTACCAGTGATCACGGAATACCCAGGGGCATCAGTGAGATGGTGAGTACCTCCAGCCGTGATTGGTAGGAGAATAGGGCTGGCATTGAATGAGAGGGGCACCATGGTGTGAGGGAGGTAGTTAATGAGGTGAGTTCCATAAGGTTGCACCAGGAAATTAGCTCGACCTTGTGCAGACAATCCCTCTCTCACACTCAATGAAAATGGCACTGAGGTAAATTATGGTTTGATCCAGCTCAATGAGACACGATTGAGTCCAATCCCAGTTATAACGCTGCAGCTGCTTAACCAATGCTCTCCATCACAGAGAAGGAGCTCAACGTCACCTTCCCCTTGGGAAATATGGCAGGGCAGGTGTCTGAGGTATCAGTGGGGAAGCACTTTATGACAGATAATCATAATTCTATTAGTTTTAAAATAGAGATGGAAAAGGATGAACTGGGTCTAAAAGGTTACGCTCTAACTTCGAGGAAGGCCAATTTTGATGATATTAGCAAAATCTTCCAAACTGGATTGGAACATATATTTGCAGTTACGGGGCCAGCTGAGAAGAGGTAAGCCTTCAACAACGAGATGTCGAAATCACAGAGCCAGTCTGTCCCTGTTAAGGTGAAGGGCAAAGCTGATAGGTGTAAGGAATGCTGGAGGACGGGATAAATTGAGTGTCTGGTCATGGATAAGAGGGAAGCATATGTCAGTTAGAGAGAGCACGTGTCAAGGTTTTTTTCAGTGCTCATTCACGGGTTGAGGGTATCACTGGTTGGGCCTGCATTCTTTACCCATTACTAATTGCCCAGCGGGCAGTTACGAGTCACAGTTCAACTCTCCCTCCCACTCTGTCGAGGACATGGAGGTCCTGGGCCTCCTTCACCGCCACTCCCTCACCACCAGACGCCTGGAGAAAGAAAGCCTCATCTTCCGCCTCAGAACACATCAACCCCAGGGCATCAATGAGGACTTCAACAGTTTCATCATTTCCCTTTCCCCCACCTCATCCAAGTTCTAAACTTCCAGCTCAGCACTGTCCCCGTGACTTGTCCTGACTTGTCCAACCTGCCGATCTTCTTTTCAACCTATCCACTCCACCCTCCCTCCGCCGCCGACCAATCACCTTCATCCCCTCCCCCACTCACCTGTTGTACTCTATGCTACTTTCTCCCCATCTCCACCCTCCTCTAACTTATCTCTCCACGCTTCAGGCTCTCTGCCTTTATTCCTGATGAAGAGCGTTTGCCCGAAACATCGATTTTACTGCTCCTCGGTTGCTGCCTGAACTGCTGTGATCTTCCAGCACCACTAATCGAGTTATGAGTCACACACATTGTTTTCGGTCTGAAGTCACATGTAACCCAGACCTGGTAAGGAGGACCTTTGCTTCCTTCAAAGCCATCAGCGAACCTGATGGGTTTTTCCAAAAATCAAAAATGGATTCATCACTTTTCAACATGTCAAGATTTATTTCCAAAATTCTTTAGCTTGCATATCCTTCTGCACAGCCAATACTGACGCACGATGCTTGTTTGGAATCGCATCCATCTCCTGCGGTTTTGCACATCGGCAATTTTGCTACAAGGGTTAGTGCTGGCTCCACTGTTTTTCACTGTTGACATAAATCATTTGGATTTGATCATTGCAGCAATAGTTGCTAAGATTGCAGATGAAACCAAAAATGATGGTGTAGTGGACAGCAAAGAAGGTTTACCTCAGAGTACAATGGAATCTTGATCAGATGGGCAGATGGGCTGACAATGGGAAGGTGGTTTTTAATCTAGATAAATGGGAGGGTTCTGCATTTTGGAAATGCAAATCAGGGCAGGACATGTACACTTCATGCTAACGTCCTGAGGAGTGTTGCTGAACAAAGAGACCTTGGAATGCAGGTTCATAGTTTCTTGAAAGTAGAGTCGCAGTTAGGTAGGATAGTGAAGAAGGCATTTGGTATGCTTGCCTTTATTGGCCAGTGCTTTGACTATATGAATTGGGTTGTCATGTTGCTGCTGTACAGTACATTACTTTGGCCACTTTTGGTGTACTGCATTCAATTCTGGTCTCCTTCCTTTAGGAAATATATTTTGAAACTTGAAGGGAGTCAGTAAAGATTTCCAAGTATGTTGCCAGGATTGGATCTATAGGGAGAGTGCGAGTAGATTGGGTTCTCACAAACTTTGATGATTGGGTTATTTAATTCCTGTAGTGTGAGGAGCATGTATAGTGTGCATAGCTAAGGTCTTTTTCCCCAAAACTAGAGACCATGGATTTCCGATGAGAGGGAAAAGATTTAAAAATGACCTAAGGAGCAACTTTTTCCCACAGAGGGTGGTGCATGCGTGGAATGAGCTGCCAAAGGAGATGGTGGAGGATTTTTACAATTATGACGACTAAATGATATTTGGATGGGTACATGAAGAGGAAGGGTTTACATCAATATTGGCCAAATGCGATTAGTTTAATTTAGGATATCCCATCAGCATGGACGAGTTAGACTGAAGCGTCTTATTCTGTGCTGTACATCTCCGAGACTCTGACTCTATCTGACCTTGCACCAATATCGTATTAATTCAACATTCCCGGACATGCTAACCTATGTTGCTAGATATGATCGAAATGTCTTCATTTCAGCATTCTGAAACCTGCAAACACATCCTTCCATAACACTGACTCAGACTCTCTCTCCCTCTGTCTATTTCCCAAATCCGTCCCATTTGTTGGTGTTTAAACTGCTTCCCCACCATCTAGTTTTAATTGTCCAGTTTCAATGTGAATAACTGTCCTATATCTTTTCCTGCCCTTGAATGTTGTTCACTCAAGAGCATCAGCTTCCAACACTAAGAAGCTTAGAAACAGTGTTCAAAAAAGCATTGCTTGTGTTTTCCTTGACTTTCCAGTGTCCTGCCCTGTGTTCCATGTTGGATAATGGGGTTTTAACAGTTTCGAGGCACACCTTTGTGCCTATTCGTTGAACGCCTGTGTTAATCACTCTCTGCTGTTCATGTGCTCAGTAACATGAGGAATCCTCACAACTGTTAGCGATTCAGACCAGGTTTCTCATTTACCTTTGACTGACATTTGACTTAACTCTATTTTTTGTACGTTCGTGGAAATGCTGGGGATGGTTTCCTGGAGGCTGTGTTTTAAGCTGCTGTTTCAGAAAATTCAGGACGACCAGAGGCTTTGGTGATCCAACTCTGGACGAAACATGGTTACTGTAGTTACAGCATCTGGATCTGCAACATGACCAACAAATGGAGCGAGGCTGCAGAGAGGGGAATCTCTGTAAACCGGAATGAGGGAATTACAATCAGATCAGCCATGGTTTTGAAGAACGTTGGAGCAGGATTGAATGGCTCGTTGTGCAAATTATTCAGATATTTCTGTTACTACCAAGCCAATTCCTCTTCTCTCCCAGTGTCTCACAGTGGTGATAGTGAGTCACCTCCTCCTGTTCCTGGGGAACAGAAATCTGGGCCTCACTAGCTTTCAGATTTCCCTGTATCGCAGTCTCGAGCAGTTGAGTGACTCCGCCTGTGCCTGTGTCCCAGTCTCGAACAGTTGAAAGACTGCCTCCTGTTCCTCTGTCCCAGTCTCAAGCAGTTGAGTGACTACCTCCTGTTTCTCCCTTTTCCTGAGCAGCAGTTTGAATGCTCTGAATGATGTCACAAGGTTAAGAAAGGACTTAATAACAGGTAATTTCAAACTTGGAGCAGCATTACACAAAGGTATCTAGAAACGTCTCCACCAAACATTTTATGCAGCTCGTCTGTTATTTTATTACTGTCTCCTTTTATAAACAGGGTGAATCATATACAACAGTGCAGTGTTCCGACAATACTCCCATATATAGGGAAGACAGATTAAAAAGATTGAAAGATTTATGATCTATCCCTCAGCAACTCTGATCCATTCCATCCAAACCGAGTAAATGTTCCCTTTCATTGTGTTATGTAAAATGATGTAAGGAACTGTTAACTGAACCTGTTTGTCTGGTGACTGTGACTAATGTCAGTCTCCATGGATTCTAATTATCCCAGTGGACAGTTTCCATCTTTTAATGATAAAAGGGCTCGATTCAATATGTTATTCCATAGTATGGGCGGGAGCACCACCGATAGCACGAACAGGGATTGGCTGCTCCAGAGAGAGGGAGAAATCAGAAACTGAGAACATTCGACTGGAATATTCCAACAACGGATCAGAATTTGAGAACAATAGATTGGAAAGTTCCAACAATGGGCAGGGGTTCATCCTATTATGTTTGGAGTTTTTCTACATATTATTGGTGACCGTTATCATCGCGGATCAGATATGTACTTTACATTATTCAATGTGTTTATTATCCTATCCTGGCTATTGTTGGTGTCCTTGGTAAGTTTCACTGTCGATATATTATTTGCATTAACCATGTGCTACTGTATTACTGTTCTTATCATTTACTCTACTCTGTAAGTATTCACGCTCCAAACCACAACAAGCAACATTGTTCATTCTTTATCTCCTTCTTTAGTTCTGCCACTGTGCATTGTTGGTTGACCTATTCACTTTCAGGTATGAACCAGGATTCATTGCATCACTGCCCTTGCTATTTAAATATTGAGAGCTTGGAGGTCACTTTCTTCTGTTCTGGATGCAAACTCCATTTCCTTCCTCTGACTCCATCTCATCCCTGGTCAATAACTGAGGCTGAAACAAACGAGTCACAACTACGGTGATCCCTTTGGCCACAAGCTGATTACTGACACGATATCCAGTCCATTCCTAATTTTAACTATTGTCACCTGCAGAATATTCTTCACTGGTTCATCCCATCTACTGTTTGAACCTTCAGCTATGAAACACAATCTTAATAAAGCCAATAATCTGCTGTTGCTTAACCAAATCTGAGTCGGTATTCCATGGCTTGTATCTAAACGCAGACCAAAATCCCATCATTCCTGTACGGATTGCTTTATATTGTTGTTGGGTCTGGCAATGCCTTTACTTTAATATTCACAAGCACGTCGTCACCTCTGTCTCTAACACGGTCCTCATTCTCCCTCGGTTAATGACTCAAAACCCTGTCAGTTGTTCACATTTAAACTGGTTTCCTCTATGTCTATTCTCTCTCAAATAATAATTTTCATGTCTACTGTCACCAACACACACACACACACACACACACACACACACACACACACGCACACACACACACACAATCTCTTACCTTCGATTTCGGCAATGGAGATACTGTGCCATACATTTGTGGGAGTTCATTTACTGTCACTTACTGCATGGGTTACGCATCTTCCCGTGCAAGACATTTCTGTAGTGCAAGTACAGTAGAAATATACTGGCAAAGGTTTGCAATGGTCCCCATGCTGGGCAGGTAGTCCAGTTTATAGAGTAGTCCAGTAGCATGGTTTGCCCAGCTCTCCATGCTGGCTGGTGCCTTTTCCCAGTTTATGGTGTCTTGGATAGTTCTGTGAGGCAGATTCACAATTTGATGTAACGAACCATTTCAACTGAGCTGGCAATAATTTTTTTGAATGCTCCTATTCTTGTGATTGGACCCACCGTTGTCTCACTTCTCCAGTTACTCCCACTCCCCTGTCTCCTTATCCATATTTTCAAAACATGTTATCAGTTAATTAACTGTTTGTTTTTCTGTATCTTTCCCTGGTGTTGTTTTTTCACTCCCGAGTGTATCGAGTGCTGGCATTGTGAATCTCAGAAAAAATGCAATCGTATGTGGCAGGCTGTTGCTCCAAGTTGGAAAGGGGGTTCCAGCAGCTTTGAGATACGTCTTTGAAACTTGGTCTGTGCCTGACCTCTGAAGGCATGTGTTTGTCCCTCTCAGTTGATTGTACAGTCCATACCATGAGGAAACCCCTCGAGTATTATTGTCAAGGAACAGGAGCTGAGGGGCATCTGACTGCCTCCTGTCATGGAAAGGTTAGTGGAGGTGATGGAGATGGTTTACTGGAGGTTATGCTGTGAGCTGCCTTAGACATTCAGGGAGACCTGAGGATTTGGTGAACCAACTCTGGATGGAGCATGGGGACTGTAGTTACAGCATCTGGGTCTGCAACATGAACAACAAGTGGAGCAGAGGCTGCAGAGAGGGGGAGATCTGGAACCACAGAGTGTTTGTGGGGAAAGGGATCTGCCAAAACTGCCTGTGTTTTAACGAGGAGACACACATCCTTTCCCTCTCCCCTTTAAAAACACCCATGCGAATTCACCCTCTACTTCCCGCACACAAACAAATTCCCCCTCTCTCACATGCACACACACACTCTCCCCTCTCTCACATGCACGGATACCCTCTCTCTCCCTCCCAAAGACACGCCTACTCCCCCTCACTCTCTCACAAACACACACACTGTCTCTCCCTCCCACAGGCACTCCACCTTGTTTTCAATCACACATTCGCAATTGCGCGAAAATACACACACACATATACATCTAATATGTAAGATGAGTTTTCATTTGCCCGTTTGCATTTCCAGATGCATTATATTTTTTCAAAAAAAATACAATTTGTAGACAGTCAGTCAATATGATATTTTATTAACTCCTACTTTGGAAATAAACCTAGTCTGATTCCAGGTGAAGACATATACAGACTTCAATCTAGACCGCATGCCTAAAATACGATGTCTGACTGGAGGAGTCACCTCCTTTACATCGATAATACCTGAAGGTATCTCCAGGCAGGACTGAAAGAAACTCTGGATTTGCATATTCATCAATCAAAATCTGCATCTCCATTCTAACCGATGAAAGATTTAGCAGCCATCTTACATGTGATCAATTCATGTGCATGTGTTGTACAAGCCTTTCAAACTTTCCTCATAAATTTTGTGCCTAAGGTTTTCTCTCTCTAACACCTAACGAAGGAGCAGGACAATGAAAGCTTGTCTTTTCAAATTAACCCGTCAGACTATAACCTGGTGCCATATGATTATTGACCTTACTCAACCCAGTCCAAAGCTAGCACCTCCATATCATGGTTTTTTATTGGTTAGCCAAGTTTCTCTCCAAGCAAATAAATTGTCCTAACTCATGTGCTCTTGTCTTGCATGTTGATCTTTCGTCAAGCATTGCCTTCTTGAAGTCCAGATATAATACATCTTTCAGATCCCCGTTATTCAACTTGTTTGTAACACGTTTTAATTTTAAAAAGTTAGGAAAATCATTCAAACATGATTTATCCTTAATACAATCATGTCGACTTTGATGTGTCGTGGTTTGACTTTCAAAGTCTCCTATTGTTAATTCCTTAATAACAGATTCGAACAATTTGTCTTCAATCGTTTGCTCATACCTTTCCATTCCCGATTTAAGTTGGTTATTCGAAGTTCTTCCCTTTCCATAACCTCGACAATCCATTTCAATTCCTGTGAAATAGGCACGAGGCTGTAAAAGATCGGCTCCAATTGCTGTGTAAGAGACATGGGTGGCTGAATGGATTCATTCTGTTCCTGCTTTGCAGGCACGATGGGCTGAATGTCCTCCTGGTGTTCCTATTATAGCTTCGATGTCTTGCATGTCCTGTGCCTGCTCCTGACCAAGACCCTCAAGATATAATTGCCCTCATCCTGTTGCACAATGACAAGTTTGGAGACTTATGGAATCTCCCTGCTGTTATGCCACATTTCGAGTGTTGAATTGAGCAGGCAGTTGCGTTGTCCACAGTGGGTAGCTCAGTGGTTAGCACTGCTGCCTCCCAGCACCAGAGATCTGGGTTCAATTTCAGTCTCGGGTCACTGTTTGTGTGGATTATGCACATTCTCCCTGTGCCTGCAAGGGGTGTCTGTCGCGTACTACAGTTTCCTCCCACAGTCCCCAGATGTTCCAGTTCGGTGCATTAGTCATGGAAAATGGTAGGTTGCAGAGATTGGGTTGGGAAGGGGGTTGGAGAGTGGGGTTTGAATGGGATGGCCTTCGGAGGATCAGCGTGGAGTCTATGGGTCAAATGTTCTGCTTCCACACTGTAGGGATTCTATGATTAACACCTTCATTGCAGAAATCAGTTGAGGGAATAATATCTGAGTTAATACCAATACCCTTTCTTAGTGAGGAGATTAAATCTGTGCACATTACTCCAGATGTGATCTCACTAAGACCCTGTACAGCAGCAGCCTCACTTTACCAGCTTGTTGTTAGGTTCCCACTCAGGTTAGAGCAGGCTCAGCTGTCACGGGAATACACAATTTTGTTGAAAATGAATGGCGTGCTGACCTTCATATCAGGTTGATTTGAATCCAGGAGTAAGGGTGTCTTACTGCAGCTGTACAGGCCCTTGGTGAGACCCCATCTTTAACATTGTGCAGTATTGTGTGCAGTTTTGGTCTTCATACCTAATATAGGACAAACCTGACATTGAGGGAGAGCCGCGAAGGATGAACAGACTGATCTCTGGGATGACAGGCTTGTTTTGGGAACAGAGTTTGGGGCAAATGGGCCTGTATTCCATGAGGTTTAGGAAAATGGGTGAACTATATAAAACTCTGACATGGCGAGACAGATTGGAAGCAGGGATGATAATTCCCCTGGGTGGGATGTCCAAAACACGGGCTCACAGTGTTGGGTATAGACAGGCTAAACTGCGTTGAGATGAGACTAAATGTATGCACTCAGAAACTGGTGAACTTGGGGGATTATTTCCCTGATCAGGCTGTGAAAGCTAAAGTACTGAATATAAATAAGGATTTCAAGACACAGAAAGGATGGGGAGAGTGCAGGGGTTTGGTGTGGAGATATAGAATCAGAAATAATTACAGATAGTTATCCAATACTGTGGCAGCTATGTTCCTGTGGAACACCGTATTATAGAAAACGGTGCAATATAAATAATGTGGCCAATGGGAAACAGAGGCTTCGGTGCGAAACCCAAAATTACCAGTAAAAATAAAAAAAAAATAATAGTCGGCCTAACGCAAACAATAGCACAGCCTACATAAATATTTAAACTATATATTGTAATGAGTTAGTGCAGTAAATGCCACACTTCAACACTATAATCACTGACTACAACACTGTAACTTTCACCAAGCTCTTCACCAGAAATCGCATGGGCTCACTGACCATGTGATGAGGAATTCCAGTTCTCTCCAAGATATTCCCCTCCCGTTTTGAAATAAAGTTCCTTCTAAACGTAGACCACAAATCCCACATTCAGGCACAGTTTCAAGGCTTGCAGAGCGGATTATATTCCTGCTTTATCTGAACACACTGAGGGTGCATTTGGCAGACAGAGGAATCCTGAGGCTGGGATTTGCTGTTCAGCTGGTGCCAGAAACGGACTCCCATAACAGTGAACGGGAGCTCGCTTTATAATGAAAGGGGCACAATTCACTAATTGTGTTGCAGCGAAATTGCGTTTAATAAACACACCTCATTGGATAACTGCCTGTATATCGAATGGAGGATCAAAATTTATGGACCAGAGCGAATACAGTAGTTCCTATTTTATGTGTTCCGATGATGAAACATGCGAAAGGAAATCTGTGTTGAAAACTGAATTGAAGAGATTTTCACCATGACCTAGAATGGAGGATGCTCAGTGTGTTGAATGACCTACTCCTTTCCGGAATTTCTCGTCCAGTCTGTGGGAAAGCTCTGTAAATGTTGCCACCAGCTCTCAGATGTTAGGAAGGTGGTCTCTGCAGGGTCAATAGGATAGTGTTTCCCGTTCCAATACTGAGGCTGGTGCCAGGTGATCTGTACGGCTTTATCCTTTAAAACCTCGGAGCAGTTTGATACAATAGAGTTTCTTGCTTGGCCGTTTCCGAGACCATTGAAGAGGGTTTCACATGTCTGTGTGTCTGGAGTCACGTTTAGGCCAGACCAGGAAAGCATGGGAGATTCAATTCCTGAAAGGACATTGAGGAAGGAAATTGGTGTTTACAATTGACATTGGCTTCAAGGTCACTGTTAATAACTCCAGAGTTTACATCTCGATATTTTATTAATTATAATGTCCACCGGCTGCCAGAGCATTAGCCTGGTCTCGATTAGTAATCCAGTGATATTTCTACAACAGCACCATCTCCACATGGGGAGCTATCTGAAACCACACTGAGCTGGTTGTTTCTGTGCTGCTTGACAGATCTGCAAGAAAGAACTCCCACCAACGTGACTATCGCGACGGGACCAAGGGCATGGTAAATGGTCAGACTGTTGTTATTCCCTTGTTATGGGATTGGACATAGCTGAGTTCTTTTCCACATTGCTAGGGAGATGACAGAGTTGGAGCTGGAATGAAACAGCTTCCCCAGGGACACGGCTTGTTGTGCAGCACAAATCTTCAGTCCTATTGCTGGAATGGTGTTGGGGCCCATTGCCTTTGTCGTATCTATTGTGTTCAGCTGTTTCTTCATGTCACATACTGCGAATCAGATTGACTAAAGACTGGCATTTGTGAATCTGTGGGCAGCATGGCGAAGGCGAGATGGATCATCAACTCAACACTTCTGGCTGAGGACGGTGCAGATAATACAAGCACGTCTTTTACACTGATGTACAGGGCTGTCCCGTTATTTAGGATGGCGATATTTATGGAGTCCTCTCCTCCAGTGAATTGTTTAATAGTCCATCGACACTTATGTCTGGATGTGGCAGCACTGCACAACTTCGATGTGATCTGTTAGTCTTGGGATCATATCGTCCTCGGTATCAGATACTGGTCCTGCTATTGCAAATGTAACCAGTCTAGCGGTAGCTTTAATGGATTGACATCAGGTTTAGGTACACATGGTTCCCGACCCTATCATGTTCACCCACACTCGTCGCTGAACCATAGATCAGTTTGATGTTAATGGTAGGCTGAGGGATTATCCTGGGGGAAATGTTACGGATTGCAGTTGAATACAATTCTGCTGCTGCTGTGATTCTACCGCACTATATGAATGCCTACTTTGAGCTCCAATATGTTCAATTCATTCTACTAACTATCCCTCAGTTCACACCAGGACCCATTCACCCATCAGCCCTGTACTCAATGTCTTAACCTGGTTTCTGATGTGGTAACACTTCTATTTTCCTATTCTGATTCTGCTGAAGGTCTCTCCCTGGTGTCACGCCTCCAATTTGTGACTTTACTCAAACCCTTAACATATGCATCTCAATCTTTTCCATTTCCCCAATGCCATCTTCTGTGTTTGATGTGAATGTGTTCCCCTCTGTTTCTGTCCCTGACCATGATTAAGAGCTCTGCAGTGACTGTGATGCCAGCCTTTTGCAGTTTCAGATCAAGTAATCTGAGCATCTTGCATTATCGGTCACATCCCAGTGCATTCCGTATGAGACAAAGCGTTTGCGCAGCTTTAACACAAGTCTATGGAACTTGTTCAAAAACAGAAATTGCTGACGAAACTCAGCAGGTCTGGCAGCATCTTGTGGAGTGAAAGCACAGTTAATCTTTCAGGACCAGTAAACCTTCTGCAAAGCTCCCATTTTCTCCAGCAATTTTTGCATTTTCATTTCCAGTATCCATAGTTATTTGTTTAATTGAAAATTTGTTCTGAGCCTATTCATTTCTAGAGAAACTCAACAGGTCTGGCATCATCTGCAGAGACAGAGAAACAGAGTTAGCGTTTCAAGTCCAGTAAGACACTTCTTCAGAACTGAAAAGGATTGGAAAATAAGCTTTATAATCCCTTGACAGACGTGGGGAGTGGGTTGACGGGTAAAAGAGGGCGTGGCAAAAGATAAACATGCTTTTAGTAGTGGTGAACGAGTAGATCATGTGAAATAGCTTTAAATTAAGATGTGAATGGGGAAAAGGGGTTCTCTCTATTAAGTGAAAGATAAAGAAGATGCAACCACACAAGGTCATAGGGAGGCCAGGAGTGAGATTGTACGGAAACTGGTACACAGTTATAATGGGGTCAGACTGTGAAGTTATGAAATTGTACATTAACTCCTACAGGCTGTAACGTACGAAAGTTTAAAGTGAGTTGTTCCTCGAGCTTGGGTTGTGCTGCCTTGGAACATTGCAGCAACCCAGGGCCGAAATGTTAGCATGAGAGCAAAGTAAGCTATTGAAATGAGAAGCAATGAGAAGATCAAGGTTATTTCTACAGGCAGAGTGGGTGTGTTCCTCAAAGAAATCTCTATTTGGTCTCGCCTTTATAAAGAGACTGCATTATGAGCAGCAATGACGGGAGATGTGATTGAAAGGTTACAAGTGAAATGCTGCTTCGCCTGTAAGCTATGCTTGGGGCATTGGACAGTGAGGAGAGAAGACTTGAATGGACAAGTGTTGCAGCTTCTACAATTGCATGGGATGGTGCGATAGGGGAGTGGGGAAACGTTTGGGGTGATGGACGGTGACACAGAGGGTACGGTCGCTGTGAAATATTGACAATGGGCGGGAGGGGGAGATGTGTTTGATGATGCTGTCCTGCTGGAGATGGTGGAAATGGCGTAAGATGAATATGTGAATGTGGATTCTCGTGCAGGAGGAAGTGTGGACAAGGAGGAATCTATCATTGTTCTGGGATGGAGGGGACGGATTGAAGGCAACACCGTGGAAGATGGGACAGTCATAGCTGAAGGCCCTGTTCACCAGAGTTCGGGGATTTCTGCTTTGAAGGAAAAGGAGCTCACATTAGATGCAGCTCCCAGGAATGTGGCATCGTCAAACAGAAACAACAGAGATGCAGATACTTGGTGAATGGAGTCAACCTCAGCTGATCATGTGTTCAGCCAAATGCAGAAGATCCCCCTGAATGATTGAAAAGAACCAGGCATCTAAATTGAGGATTTCTGACTCACATCTGGCCTGAAGCGGACTGTGAAAATAGACCCAGAGGAAGGTCAGTGAGTATACGTGAGCAGACATTCAAGCAGATATCCCAAACCGCTCAGTAATTATAGTTTCTGTTCAAAAAGAGGAACTCAATAAAAAGATTAGATTAGATTAGATTACTTACAGTGTGGAAACAGGCCCTTTGGCCCAACAAGTCCACACCACCCCGCCGAAGCGCAACCCACCCATACCCCTACATTCACCCCTTACCTAACACTACGGGCAAAATAGCATGGCCAATTCACCTGACCTGCACAGATGAAGCACCCATGGTTGACAAAGGCTCTCAAGGATACTATGGATGAGCATTAATGGAGGGCCAGATTTAGGATGCTTATTTCAGGGACCAGAAGCAGATGCTAGGTATGAATTTCAGCTGTGTTTCCTGAATTCCCCCCAGAAACTGCTGCCATTGCTGCTCCATCCTCTTTCCTGCTCATGTCCCCTTCCTTCTTCCAGGTTCTCGCTCTAAAATTGCAGAATACATTCTCTTACATTATGCTCCCTCCCCACTTCACCTGAAAATCTTTGTTGAAGTTACCTACTCTGCAGTAGCATCAAGCTGCGTTTTGTGCTGCCACTTTGCCTCTGGTCTCAGTGTGGCTCGGCCTCTCCATTCATGCTGTTTTACACCTCCCACTCACATCTCATTCCGGAAAGTTTCCTTCTTGGCGTAAACCTTATTGAAATGACATCTCCCCCTTTGCACTGAATTCACACTGTGATCTAAACTTCAATAGTTATACTCAGCCTTCATCTCACTTTGCTAAAGGCAACTGCACGCTGACCATGTGGTACAAGAATTCCCCTTCTTATATGGTTCAGGCCAGTGATGCGCTTTTACTGTAGAGATCATCACCCTATTTAGATAAAGCAATTCAGGTGTTTGACCTCTTATTGGTACTCGTAACAGTTTCCTGCTGCCTTAGTATTCTAACATGGAGAAAAATAAATCACAGTATGAAGCTTGGGCTGAATGTTGTTTACCTGTCATTTGAATACTGTTTCAAATTTGCAGTGCTTTATCTGTAAATGATTGTTCGTAAAGTTAGTGTCAGACAGCGTGTCGGAGGTTGAGGGGTGACATTGTAGAAGTTTATAAAATCCTGAGAGGTATGAATAGAGTGACCAGCCAAGGTCTTTCCCACGGGATGGGGGAGTTCAACAATAGAAGGCAGAGGTTAAAGGTGAAAGAGGGGAGATTTGAAATGGACAAAGGGTCAATGTTTTCACACAGAGGTTGATGTGTGTATATGGAATGAGCTGGCAGAGAAAGAGTGGGAGGTGCAAGTATAGCTACAACATTTAAAACTCATTAGGACAAATATATGAATGGGAAAAGTTTAGAGCCGTATGGACAAAATGCAATCAGATGGGATTAGTTTAGTTTGGAAAACCTGGTCAGCATGGACAAGTTGGACCAAAGGGTCTGTTTGTGCGCTATATGACTGTATCAATCTAGAATGCGAGGAAAAGGGGAGAAAAGACATGATGTAGTAAATTGGCAAGAAATACAAAAACAAGCAGCACGATCTTTTCCGAGCATTTAAAAAAAGTTCAAGATGAGTGTGTGATCTTAGGTGAAATTAATTAGGAAAGTATACTGAGGATAATTGGAGGGTGTGACTGAAGAATTGGCTACAGGGAGCAGACAGATAATTTACACCCATGTTTTATATCTTTCCTCACAGGGGAAGGTACAGTAAGTATTTTAATGATGTAAACAAATAGTAATAGGAGGGAAGTTCTTGAACTGTCTCTCACAAAAGGAACAATGATTTTTCTAACAGATAAGAGTAAAAGTAGACAGGCCAGCTGTAATTCATAACTGGTTTTAAAAGAAATGGTCACAGTCTTGGGATCATGGCGCCCTCTCTATCAGATGGTAGTTCTGCTGTTTGTTAATGTAAGCAGTAAGTGCAGTAGCTTGAATGGGTTGTAATCAGGTTTAGGTACACACGGTTCTGACCGTGGCATGTTCACCCACACTCATCACTGAAGCGGAAATCAGCTTCATGTTAATGGTAGACTGAGAGATTATATTGTGGTTGAATATAATTCTGCTGCTGCTGCTGCTGCTACGACAGCTGCTATGATTTACAGCATCACATGAATGCCCAGTTTGAGATGCAATATCTGCAATGCAATTCTGCTGCCTGTCCTCATTCGCACGGGAACACGGTCGTCCTCCTCCGCTGTAAACAGTGCCCTATCCCAGTTTCTAATGTGGGAACACTTCCTTTTTTAAACATTCTCATCCTGATTGGATATCTTCATGATGCCATGCCTCCAATTGTCGCATTCCTCAAAAGCGTTTAACGTTTTCACCTGAATATTTTCCGCTCCAGTAATGCCATCTTCTGTTTAAAGCGAATGTGTTTCCCGCCGTTTCTCTCCATGACCATGATTAAGAGCTCTGTCGTGTCGGTGATGACAGCCTTACGTAGTTTCAGAGCAAATGAATTCACTTCCCGGTGTATGACTCTCCATGTTGGACAGGGCATGTGAGCAGCTTTGACACACATGCTTGAAACTTGTTCAAAAACAGAAATTGCTGAAGATACTGACCAGTCTGACAGCATCTGTGGAGAGAAAGCAGAGTTAATCTTTCGGGTTCTATGACTGTTCCTCAAAGTACCCAGTAAGTCCAACAATTTTTGTTTTTGTTTCAGATTTCCTGTATCCAATGATCTTTGCTATGTTGAAAATGTGTTCTGTAACTTTTCATTTTTGAAGGAACTTAGGGGTCTGGCAACATCTGCAGAGAAAGAGAAACAATGTTAAATTTTCAAGTCCAGTGTAAATCTTCTTCAGACGTGTAAAGGATTGGAAAGTGAGCGCTTTAGTATCTTGGCAGAGGTGGGAAAGAGTGTTTGGAGGCCCAGTGTGAAAGACAAATGAGCTTGAAATTGTGGTGAAAGAGACACAGGTATGTAATGTGTGTAAAATAATGTGTAAATATTAGAAATTGATTTTTTCTGTTGAATGGAACATAAACAAGACACGAACTTAGGGAGCCCAGGATGGAGCGTATACGGAAAATGGAGAACAGCCATAATGGAATTGAATATTAACTCCTACAGACTGTAACGCAACAAAGTGTAAAGTGAGCTGTTACTCGAGCGTGGGTTGTGCTTCATTGGAACATTGCAACAGCTTGCATTTTCTTAGAATCCCTCCAGTGTGAAAACAGGCCACTAGGCCCAACAGGTTTATACTGAACCTCTTTACCAGACATAGACCATTGACTATTGCACCTAACATCAACATCCCTGAACACAATCAGCAATTCAGCATGGCCAGTTCACCTAACCTGCACAACTTTGAATTGTAACAGGAAACTAGAACACCCAGACGAAATCGAACCCAGTTCCCTGATGTTGTGAGGCACCAGTGCAAACCACTGAGACACCGTGCCACTGAGACACTGAGGACTGAAATATTATAAGACCACAACTCTATACGAGCAGAAATGAAGCCATTCGGACCATCAAGTCTGCTCCGCCATTCGATCACGAATTAAAGATTTTCAACACCATTTCCCTGCTTCCTGTCAGTTGTCTTTGATCCCCATGTCAATCAAGAACTTATCTGTGTCTTTTTTAAATATACTAAATAGAACATAGAACATAGAACAGTACAGGACAGAATAGGCCCATTGGGCCACTATGTTGTCCCTAGATTTAATCCTCATGTAAATGTAGTAATTTAACCTACGCACCCCTCAACTCACTGCTATCCACGTGCATGTTCATCAGTCGCTTAAATGTCCCCAATGACTCTGCTTCCACCATCAGAGCTGACAATGCATTCCATGCATTCATAACTCTCTGCGTAAAGAACCTACCTCTGACGTCTCTCTTTTACCTTTCTCCTAATATCTTCAAACTATGACTTATCGTACTAGACAATCCTACCGTTGGGAAAAGTCTCTGGGTATTGACTCTATCTATTCCTCTCATTATTTTGTACACCTCGATCAGATCTCCTCTCTCCTCCTTGTCTCCAGAGAGAAAGGTCCAAGCTTGTTCAACCTTTCTTCATAAAGCAAGCCCTCCAGTCCAGGCAGCATCCTGGTAAACTGTCTTTGCACCCTCTCTAAAGCCCCTGTGTCTTTCCTATAGGAGGGGGTTCACATCTGGACACAATATTTCAAGTGTGGTCTCACCAGGGACTTGTGGAGCTGCAGAAAAACTTTGCGGCTCTTAAGCTCATTCCCCCTGTTAATGAAAGCCAAAACACCATATGCTTTCTTGACACCCTATCCACTTGCGTGGCAACTTTGAGGGATCTATGCACTTGCGCACCCAGATCCCTCTGTTCCTCCACACTGCCAAGAATCCTGTATTTAATGCTATATTCAGGATTCGACTTTGACCTTTCAAAGTGAATCACTTCGCATTTACCCAGGTTGAACTCCATCTGCCATTTCTCAGCCCAGCTCAGCATCCTGTCTATGTCACGCTGCAGCCTACAGTAGCCCTCTATACTATCGACGACGCCTCCAATCTTTGTGTAATAAGCAAATTTCCTAACCCACCCCATAAACTCCTTATCCAAGACATTTATAAAAACTACAAAGAGCAGACTCCCAAGGACATAGCCCTGTGGGATCCCTCTCAACACTGTCCTCCAAACAGAATACTTTCCATCTAAAACCACTGTCTGCCTTCCGCCAACCAGCCAATTCTGAATCCAGATAACCAAATCTCCCAGTATCCCATACTTCCTGACTTTATGAATGAGCCTTCCATGGGGAACCCTATCAAATACCTTGCTGAAGTCCACATGCACCACATCCACTGCTCGACCGTAGTCTACCTGTCTTGACATCTCCTCAAAGAAATCAATCAGATTTGTGAGGCATGACCTGCCCCTCACGAAGCCATGCTGACTGCTTTAATCACACAATGCTTTGTCAAATAGTCATAAATCCTATCCCTCAGAATTTTTTCCTAACTTTGCTGACCGCTGACGCAAGATTGACTGGTCTGTAATTGCCAGGGATTTCCGTATTACCCTTCTTGAAATAAGGAACAACATTCGCCTCCTTCCAATCCTCCGGTACGAGTACTGTGGAGACTGAGGAAGCAAATATCCTCACCAGCAGCTTAGCAAACGCCTTTCTCGCTTCCCGGAGCTGTCTAGGATAAATCTGGCCCTGGGAACATATCTATCTTAATGTTTTCAAAATTTCTAGCACATCAATTTCATCAATCTTGATATGGACCAGCTCCTCTGAGGTTTCATTTACAGCAAGTTCCCTTTCCCTGGTGAAACTCGAAGCAAAAAACTCATTTAGGGCTTCCCCAATCTGCTCAGACTCCACGCATAAGTTCCCTACGCTATCCCTGATTGGCCCCACCTTCTCCCTAATTATTCCCTTATTCCTCAGGTATGAGAAAAATGCTTTTGGATTCTCCCTAATGCTTCTTGCCAAGACTTTTTCGCGCCCCATCATGGCTCGCCTCGGTCCATTTATAGCAAGCCTGTAATCCTCTAAAGCTGTGTTAGATTCTTGCTTCCTCCATCTTCCGTAAGCTGCCTGCTTCCTTTTGACGAGAAGTTTCTCTGTTCTCGTCATCCAAGGTTCATTAATCTTACCCTTCTTACCTGTCTCAGAGGAACAAATTTGTGTTTCATACGCAACAACTGCTCCTTAAACAGTCTCCACATGCCTGCTGTGCCCTTTCTGTGGATCAATTGCTCCCAGTCTGTACTTCCCAATTCCTGTCTGATAGCATCATAATTTCCTTTTCCCTAATTAAATATCTTCCTTCAGAAACTGCTCCTTTCACTCTCCCAGACTATGCTACATGTGAGGCAGTTGTGATCACTTTCAACAAAGTGCTCTCCCACCATTAGTTCTGACACCTGTCCTGGCTCGTTTCCTAACACCTAATCCAAAATAGCCTCTACCTTTGTTGTTCTGTCTACATACTGAGCAAGGAAACCCTCTTGAACACACCTGACAAAAATGGCTTCATCCACACCATCTGCACTTATGGGGTTCCAGTCGATATTGGAAAAGTGGAAATCACCCATAACAATAATCCTGCTACTTTTGCATTTTTCTGGAATCTGCCCGCCTACGAGATCTTCAATCTCTCTATTGCTATTAGATGGTCTGTAGAAAACCCCCAAATGCGGCGACTGTTCCCTTGCTGTTCCTAATTTCCACCCATACTGACTCAGTAGACAAATCTTCCTCAACAACCTTCATTTCTGTAGCTGTGACGCACTCTCTGATTAGCAATGTTACACACTCTCCTCATTTTCCACCCACCCCGTTCTTTTATGATAAGATTAGATTACTTACAGTGTGGAAGCAGGCCCTTCGGCCCAACAAGTCCACAGCAACCCTCCACAGAACAACCCACCCAGAACCATTCCCCTACATTTACCCCTTCATCTAACATTACGGGCAATTAAGCATGTGCCAGTTCACGTAATCTGCATATTTTTGGATTATGGAGGGAAGCCAGAGCACACCCACGGGGAAAATGTGCAACCTCCACACAGACAGTTCCCTGAGTTGGGAATTGAACCCAGGTCTCTGGCGCTGTGTGGCAGCAGTACTCATCATTGAGACTCTGTGCCGCCCGGAAACATTTTTAAATGTTTTAAACCCTGGAACATCAAGCAACCATCCCTGCCCCTGTGAAACCTACGTCTCCGTTAAGGCCACGATATCGTAGCCCCAAGTACTGATCCATAATCTAAGTTTGTCACTCTTAGATCAGACATTCCTTGCATTAAAGCAGATGCACTTTAACTGATCCCTTTGTTTCATTGCGTGAGAAACCTTCCTGATAGATTCAATATATCCTGTCACTGTCCCGTCTGCCACTAACCCCCTCTCAGACATGTGGTCTTATTCCTACCACACACACACCCCTCGCCAAACGCCTTTTAAACACGCCAGAATCACACGAGCAAACCTCTCAAACAGGCCATTTGTGCCCCTCCCGTTCAGGTGCAACCCATCCTTCATGTACAGGGCCCACCTTACCCAGAGGGTATCCCGATGGTCTAGGTATCTGAAGCCCTCCCTCCTGTACCAGCCTCGCAGCCACGTGTAAAGCTGGATTCGCTGACTGTTCCTCATCTCACTAGCTCGTGGCTCTGGAAGCAAACCTGAGATCACTACTCTACTCGTCCTGCTCTTCAGCTTCCAAACTAACTCTCTGGAGTCACTTTTCAGATCCCCAGTCACGTTCCTGGCTATATCGTTGGTGTCAAATGATCTGGTTTCCACAGCCTTCTGTGGTACGGAATTCCACAATGTCACTACTCTCTGGCTAAAGACGTTTCATCTTATCCCCGTTCTAGTGGGATTTCCCTTTTCTCTATGCCTGTGTCCTCCTGCCAGTGCCAACGTCCTCCCAATTTTGTCTGTATCCATGTCATTCAGTATTTTGTAAGTTTCAATATAATTCCTCCCCCACCCATCCTTCGAATCTCCATCGAAAATAAACCCAGACTTCTCCAACGTTCCTCACGTGTTAAGGTTTTCATTTCTGGTGAACCTTCTCTTGACACACACCAAGGCTAATACATCCTTCCTGAGGTATGAGGCACAAAATACTGGAAATGTGGTCTGACCAGACCCTTAGAAAGCCTCAGAATCCCCACCATTATATCCTACTCCTCTCGAGATGAATAACAACATTGTATCTGTCTTCTTAACTACTGACTCAACCTGCAAGTTTATCTAAGGCGAATCTTGCGCTTGGAATGCCAAGTCCCTTTGTTCCTCAGATTTCTGATTTTTTTGCCAGTTAGTAAATAGTCCATGCCTGTATTCTTCATACCAAAGTGCATGACCTCACACTGCCCCACATTGTATTCAATCTGCTGCTCATTTTCCCACTCTCCTAAACTGTCGAAATCTTTCTGCAGGCTCCCTGCCTCCTCAACATTACATGCATCTCCACCTATCTTTGCTTCATCTGCAAACGTAGCCAGAATGCCTTCTGTCCCGCCACGCAGATCGTTAACCTATAGTGTGAAATGTTGTGATCTCAACACTGACTCTTGTGGAACACTGCAAGTCACCGGCTGCCATCCTAAGAGAGACAATTTTATCCTCACTCTGCAACCTGTAAGAGACGCAATCTTTTATCCATGCTAGTACCTGTCCTCTGAGAACCATGGGTCCTTATCTTACTCTGCAGCCTCCTGTGGGGTACCATATTAGAGGCCTTCTGGAAGTTCAGATAGGTAACTCTCTATTGTCCAACCCGTCGTTACCTCCTCAAAGAATTCTCATTATCTTGAGAGCAATGTACGTTGTTGAAATGGGGAGCAGTCAGAATGTCAGTGTCATTCCTATGGACAGAGTGGAGATGTTCATCAAATCAGTTTCTGTTTATCTCAGTAATGTAAAGGAGACTGCATTGTCAGCAGCAATGACAGGAGATTGGATTGAAAGCGTACAAGTGAAATGCTGCTTCACCTGGAAGCTGTGTTTAGAGCCTTGGACAGTGAAGAGGGAAGAGGTGAATGGGCAAAAGTTGCAGCGTTACATGGGAAGGTGCCATGGGGGAGTGGGGAAGTGTTCGGAATCATGGAGCATGCTACAGAAGGAATGGTCCCTGTAAATGTCTGACAGTGGACAGGAGGGGAAAATGTGTTTGCTGGTGCTGTCCTGCTGGAGGTGGTGGAAGTGGCGGAGGATGATTCTGTGAATGCAGATTCTAGTTCAGAAGGAAGTGTGGACAAGGGGAGATCTATCATTGTTCTGCGGAGGAAGGGACGGAGTGAGGGCAGACGTGAGGGAGATGGGACAGTCACAGCTGAAAACTCAGTCCATCAGATTTAGGGGATTTCTCGTTTGAGAGAAAAGGATGACATGTAGGAAGCTTCCCACTGGAATGTGACATCATCGAACAGAAATGACAGAGCCCGGGAAACTGGGAGAATGGAGTTACCCTCAGCTGATCATGTGTTCAGCCACATACGTAGGTTCCCCCTGAATGATTGAAAAGAGCCAGGCATTTCAAACGTAGATTTATGTCATATATCTGGTCAAATACGGAGTGTGCAAAATAGACACAGATGAAGGTCAGCAGATATGTGTGTGGCGGGGGTGGGTGGGGGAGGAGGGGTGTGGGAACATTTAAGCAGGTACTGATAAATAACTCTCAGTAACGTTTGGCTCTGGTGAAAAAGAAGATGATATGAAGATGTGAAGATGAACCACCCATGATGCACAAAGGCTGTGAAGTATGCTAATCAATCACAAACTAAAGAATTCAGATTGTTGAGCTCTAGCGTCGGCCACATTTGGGAAGTTTACTTTTGGAACAAGAAGCAGATTGTCTGAAACAAAATACAAAGAAAAAACATTTCAAAACTGGCAAGAAATATGAAAAGAAACTAACCGCAAGAGTTTTCCCATGTCTAATTAAAAACATTCATGATGTGTGTGTGACCCTTGGAAGGAAGGCAGGAAAGAATATGTGGGACACCTGTAGGATGTGACTGGGGAACTGATTTTAGGGAACATGCAGAGAATTTAAAACATTATTTTACATTGTTCCTCGCAGGGGAAGGCACGAAGATTTTCAGTATTATAAACAAAATTGTAGTCAGATGAAAGTTTTCCATTGTCTCTAACAAAATGAACAAGGCTTTTCTCAAACAGAAAAGACCAAAGGTAAACAGCTCATAAGCAATTCAAAGCTTGTTTTGATAGAAATGGTTACAGAGTGACTGCTGGCACTGTGTGAAATATTCCATAACTCTCGGGATTACAGGAGTGTTCCAGTGAAACTGGCGAAACTCCAAAGTGGTGCCTGTCTTCAAGAAGAGAGTGATTCTTCAAGTGTTTAGGTGCTCCCTTTGCTTGATTAGTGGAGCATATTTGAGAGGATTAATGGCCTCATGATGCACTTTCATCTTGAGTGATTTAAAAAAAATGTAAAACTCTGCCCCTTCCTCTGATGCGTTGCATACTGGGGGATGAACATTTTGCTGAAATTGAATTATTTTGAAAAAAATCTGGAACATTGTACGAACGACATCAACCAGAGAATTCTAGAAACTGCACTCATAAGAACATTTTATAACCATGTGGGGGTATTGCGTAGGTGTGTGTGTGTGTGTGTGTGTGTGTGTGTGTGTGTGTGTGTGTGTGTGTGTGTGTGTGTGTGAGAGAGAGAGAGAGAGAGAGAGAGAGAGAGAAGGTGCTGTATTGCAGTGGCAAGAGTGATGGAGCCTTATTCTGGGGAAGGCACTAACAGATATACAATGAGTGTGCGAGAGTAGAGAGAATACGTGGACCCTTATCCTGACAGAACGGGGAAGGATATTGATGCTTTTCCAAGATTGCTGGACTTTTCTTCGGAAGCAGATACTGCACTGAGCTGGGTGGTGTGCTCAGAAAATGGTCTGGGAAGAGAATGGTCCCCCTCTGTACTAGACCATTCACCATGACCTCCGTGCCTCTGTCGTCAAGCTGTGGTGTAATTTCCCTTTATCTGCCATGCTCGGGTAAACTATGCAGGGCAGCTCCAAACTGAGAAAACTCAACCGTGTGCCCATTGGCTTTTTTATGAAGGCAGTAGTACCAGGGATCACTGAATATATAGGGGCATCCGGGCGATGGTGAGCACCTCCAGCCACAATGGGTGGGAAAATCGGGCTGGCGTTGAATGAGAGGGACACCGTGAGGTAGGGTGGTTAGTTACTGAGGTGAGTTCGATAAGATAATACCAGGAAACTAGCTCTGCCTCGTGCAGATATTCCTTCTGTCACACTCAATGAAAATGGCACTGAGACAAATTATTGTTCGATCCAGCCCAATGAGTCAAAGACTCTGCTGATCCTACTCCCAGTTAGAACTTTGCAGGACAATTTCTTATCCAAAATTCTCAATTATAATAACTTACACAAATATCCTGCTCACCCCATCATTCCTAGATACAGTGGCTTATATTGCAAGACGCTATCGAAATGTTCTCATTTCACATTTTTTAAACCTACCATCAGATCATTCTCTGAAATGCTCTCTCAATCTTCCCCTCTCTTTTAACAAAGCTCCTCCCATTTGTTCGTATTTAAACTGATTCCCCCGCCATATCTCTCTGGAAGTGAGTTTCACACCCACAGCACTCCTGTGTCATGCCACACTGGAATTATGGAGCTGTAAATGGAGAGGTGCTGCACATCCTGTCGCTTCCAGCATGAGCTGCAAGGTTCCCCACACAGGGCAGTGATCTAACACAGTGTTACATAGCAATGTAGTGATTGGTGCACACAGCTGCGTATGCTGGGAAGGTAACTGCTCCAGATTAAAAGATAAATTCACTGCTATTTACTGCACAGCTCCCCATGCTGCACAGATATCCAGTCCGTGTGTATAGAACAATGCCTTTGTGTGTTCTGCACAGCGCCCTGTGTTGAACAGATCATTTAGTCCAAATTTATAGATCAGTGCACTGTTGGACACATAAGTAGTGAACTGGTGAGCTCTAAACAGTGTTCGATCCTGAACGGATTGCTGAGCAGTTCACTCGCCTGGTCTATGCAGTGCTTCATGTTGAGGAGGTACCTCATCTGGGCTTATACGTGTCCAGGCTGGATCTGAGAGGTGGATTGAGTATCCGATATAATTCCTGACATGATTATCACTCCTCCAGCTCGGCCCATTCCGCTGCTAAATGTAAGGTGCTGTGTTTGAGAAAGAATTTACTTGGTCAAACTCTTCGACATTAAGCAAAACACAATTTTTTCGAAGACTGTCGATAGAAGACAACAAAACGGAAGAGGAACTTGCAATAACTTAATTCTGTTGGAAAACTTAGCAGAATAATAGTTTATTGAACTACTATACACTAACTGCTCCAATATGGTATCATCCAATAAGCACACAAAGGCCAAAAAATAAATGCAGGAAACAGATTGTCTGACATGCAGTTCTCCAATCCAGGAGGAAAGAACATCAAAAGACAGTTCCGAGAGAAATCACAGAGAGAGTGTGTAGAACCGGGGAGAGATTTCCTGCCTTTCAAACCTGCTGAGGCACCAGCAATAAATGGTGAAATGTAAAATTAAGAGTCCTGGTTCTGTGAGAGTTTGACCATCACTCCACAGGACCAGGCCATGGCTGCAAGAACACAAGGAATGGACTATATCTACACGGTCTATAGTTCTGTACGTGTCTCTCAAAAATGCCTAAACCCACCTAAGCCGTTAAATGCTGGACAGACAAAAGTCAAAGTTAAACTTAAATAAATAGAACAAAAAGATGTAGCGGGCCTGGTGATCAGACACAGACGGCCTCGGGAACCCAGCAATTCCTATATTTCCAAAACACAGCAGAATCATCGAGCGTGTGAAGAGAAAGAATTATGTCTCATCCTCACCTCGATGTTTACAACTGGAGATGTGCCATTAGCCCAATAATCATCGATATCAAAATCCCACCAAACCAATTATTGTGATATATCATAGTTGCCGTGAAATGGGTTAACTTGATCTGTTTGTTCAGTGACTGTGATTAATATCAGTCTTTCTGGACCCACCTGGGTCACTGGAGGATTTCCCTCTTCCATAATTAGGGATTTCTTTCAACATATTATGCCATAGTATTCGACGCAGCGTCAACCTCAACAAGATTGGGATCAGCAGCTACAGAGGAAGAGAGAGAAATCAGAATCTGAGAACATTAAAATGGTCCAACAATGGATTTAATTTGAGAATATTAGACTAGAATATTCCAACAATGGATCCGAATCTGAGAACATTCGACTTGAATGTTACAACAATTGACAGGAGTTTATTATTGGGTCTTTCCTGGCTTTTTCAGGATTGGCCATGGTTACAGTTGCGGATACGAGCCGTACTGCTGATTAGTCAAGCTGGGTACTATCCCACCCTCACTATTATTGGTGTTCCTGGTAAGTCTATCTCTGTCGATTCTATAAATGATGCTCAATATTATTGCTATTCTGGTTGATTATATTTAACAAATACATAAAGTTGCAGTCACAAACGCCACATCCTTCTCATGCATTTTCAAACTACTTACTCATAAGCATCTGAGAAGGAACAAGACTGTTCGGAACGTTGAGTCCCTTTCTACCGTGAACTGTTTTATATCTCCATATTCTCTCTGTCATCAAACCTGCCATAAGACCATAAGACATAGGAGTGGAAGTAAGGCCATTCGGCCCATCGAGTCCACTCCGCCATTCAATCATGGCTGATGCGCATTTCAGCTCCACTTGCCAGCGTTCTCCCCGTAGCCCTTAATTCCTCTAGACAACAAGAACCTATCAATCTCGGCCTTGAAGACATTTAGCGTCCCGGCTTCCACTGCACTCCGTGGCAATGAATTCCACAGGCCCACCACTGGCTGAAGAAATGTCTCCGCATTTCCGTTCTGAAATGACCCCCTCTAATTCTAAGGCTGTGTCCACGGGTCCTAGTCTCCTCGCCTAACAGAAACAATTTTCTAGCATCCACCTTTTCAAAGCCATGTATTATTTTGTACGTCTCTATTAGATCTCCCCTTAATCTTCTAAACTCCAACGAATACAATCCCAGTATCCTCAGCCGTTCCTCATATGCTAGACCTGTCATTCCAGGGATCATCCGTGTGAATCTCCGCTGGACACGTTCCAGTGCCAGTATGTCCTTCCTGAGGTGGGGGGACCAAAACTGGACACAGTACTCCAAATGGGGCCTAACCAGAGCTTTATAAAGTCTTAGTAGTACATCTCTGCTTTTATATTCCAATCCTCTTGAGATAAGAGACAACATTGCATTCGCTTTCTTAATCACGGACTCAACCTGCATGTTTACCTTTAGAGAATCCTCGACTAGCACTCCCAGATCCCTTTGTGCTTTGGCTTTATTAAGTTTCTCACCATTTCGAAAGTATTCCATGCTTTTATTCTTTTTGTCAAAGTGCAAGACCTCGCACTTGCTCACGTTAAATTCCATCAGCCATTTCCTGGACCACTCTCCCAACCTGTCTAGATCCTTCTGTAGCCTCCCCACTTCCTCAGTACTACCTGCCTGTCCACCTAACTTCGTATCATCGGCAAACTTCGCTAGAATGCCCCCGGTTCCCTCATCCAAATCATTAATATATAATGCGAACAGCTGTGGCCCCAGCACCGAACCCTGCGGGACACCGCTCGTCACCGGCTGCCATTCTGAAAAAGAACCTTTTATCCCAACTCTCTGCCTTCTGTTAGATAGCCAATCCTCAATCCATCCCAGCAGCTCACCTCGAACACCATGGGCCCTCACCTTGCTCAGCAGCCTCCCGTGTGGCACCTTATCAAAGGCCTTTTGAAAGTCCAGATAGACCACATCCACTGGGTTTCCCTGGTCTAACCTACTTGTTACCTCTTCAAAAAATTCCAACAGGTTTGTCAGGCATGACCTCCCTTTACTAAATCCATGTTGACTTGTTCTAATCAGACTCTGCTCTTCCAAGAATTTAGAAACCTCATCCTTAATGATGGATTCTAGAATTTTACCAACAACCGAGGTTAAGCTGATTGGCCTATAATTTTCCATCTTTTGCCTTGATCCTTTCTTGAACAAGGGGGTTACTACAGCCATCTTCCAATCATCCGGGACCTTTCCTGACTCCAGTGACTCTTGAAAGATCTCAACCAATGCCTCTGCTATTTCCTCAGCAACCTCTCTCAGAACTCTAGGGTGTATCCCATCGGGGCCAGGAGATTTATCAATGTTAAGACATTTTAACTTTTCTAGCACTATCTCTTTCGTAATGGCAACCATACTCAACTCAGCCCCGTGACACCCTTTAATTTTTGGGATATTACTCATGTCTTCCACTATGAAAACTGACGCAAAGTACTTGTTAAGTTCTCCTGCTATTTCCTTATCTCCCATCACTAGGCTCCCTGCATCAGTTTGAAGTGGCCCAATGTCTACTTTTGCCTGTCGTTTGTTTCTTATGTACTGAAAGAAACTTTTACTATTATTTCTAATATTACTGGCTAGCCTACCTTCATATTTGATCCTCTCATTTCTTATTACACTCTTTGTTATCCTCTGTTGGCTTTTGTATCCTTCCCAATCTTCTGATTTCCCACTGTTCTTAGCCACTTTATAGGATCTCTCTTTTTCTTTAATACATTTCCTGACTTCCTTTGTCAGCCAAGGTTGTCTAATCCCTCCCCGGTTAATCTTTCTTTTCTTGGGAATGAACCTCTGTACAGTGTCCTCAATTATACCTACAAACTCCTGCCATTTTTGCTCTAGTGTCTTCCCGGTTAGCCTCTGCTTCCAGTCTATTTTAGTCAGTTCCTCTCTCATGCCCTCATAATTACCTTTATTCAACTGTAACACCATTACATCAGATTTTGCCTTCTCCCTTTCAAACTCCAGACTGAACTCTACCATATTATGGTCGCTACTTCCTAAGTGTTCCCTTACTTTAAGATCTTTTATAGAGTCTGGTTCATTGCAAAGCACGAGGTCCAGAATAGCCTGCTCTCTTGTGGGCTCCATGACAAGCTGTTCCAAAAAGCCGACACCCACCTTCATAATATCCCCAACCTCCAGCTCTGCCTGAGTTCTGTTGCTGACTTCGCCATCACCGACCCCTTCGTTAACGACAGATTTTATGGCTCCAGTTCTCTTCTGACCTCTCTTCCAGTTACAAATAGTTTGACCACAAACTTGTTCTTGTCTCTACAATTACTTCACAACAGGGACTCTTACTCAGAGTAATAATGTCACTGACTGTGTAATTCAGAGGCGCAAGTCATGACTCGAAAAGCATTGTCTGAAATCCTACCACTGCCGATGACCAAATTTAAATTCCAATCTCAAAATTTGGAATGAAACCTAATTTCACTCATGGCAAGCATAAACCATCAGGATTTCTTTTCTTATTTTATTGATAAACTTTGGTGAAGAAGCCTAACATGTTTGCCCTGTCTGAACTAAGTGTCATCTCAGATCCACAACAATTTAGTTGCCTCCATATTGCCTTGACAAATAGCCGCGTGGTCACGGGCAGCTAGGATGGACAATAAATACTGCCCTTGCCAGTGATGCTGGCATCCCGCAAAACAACAACATTAAAGGTGGAATAACCAAGGAAATGTGGATGCTGGCGATCTGAAATAAAATTCTCCACCGTCTGAAAGAATGTTGGAGAATCTCAGCAGGTATGGCACTCTGTCGGGAAAAAAAAACACAAATAAGGTTTCGAGTTCAGTGAACCTATCAAAACTGAATGCAACTGAGAAATAATATTATTATATCAGGGATGGTAGGAAGGGTGAGCGGGAGGTTTGTGTTGAGTGGATGATGTCCAGCAAGAGAGAGAAAGTGAGAGAGAAAGAGAGAGAGATGGAGAGAGAGAGAGAGAAAAGAAAGCAAGCAAAAGAATTGCTAATGATGGACTGTAAGAAAAACAGAATGGGAAGTTATTCTACCATTTCCACTTTTCACATATTCCTGAATATCATATTTATTATGGGATCTCCCTGCTTACCGTGAGTTATTTTCCCTCTATCTCTTGTCTCTGAGTGTGGTGATCAACTCCATCAGCAATACATATAGTCGCTGAGATATAGAGAAACGTAATGTGACATTGTCAACTGTTTATTTGGAGACAGAAACTGTTACTGTGCGACTGTGTGGAGATGTAAGAGCTTTCTCAGCCAGGAAGAGAAACTGAGGAGCTGAAAAATGTGTTGCTGGTAAAGCACAGCAGGTCAGGCAGCATCCAAAGATCAGGACAATCGACGTTTCGGGCATGCCCTTCTTCAGGAATGAGGAAAGTGTGCCAAGCAGGCTAAGATAAAAGGTAGGGAGGAGGGACTTGGGGGAGGGGTGTTGGAAATGCGATAGGTTAAAAGAGCTTAAAGTGAGGGTGATAGGCCGTGGAGGGAGTGGGGGCAGAGAGGTCAGGAAGAAAATTGCAGGTCAGGAAGGTGGTGCTGAGTACGAGGATTGGCATGGAGACAAGGTGGGGGGAGTGGAAATGAGGAAGCTGGAGACATCTGAATTCATCCATTGTGGTTGGAGGGTTTGTAGGCGGAAGATGAGGCGCTCTTCCTCCAGCTGGAAGAGTGCCTCATCTTCCGTGTGGGAACCCTCCAACCACAAGGGATGAATTCAGATTTCTCCAGCTTCCTCATTTCCCCTTCCCCCACCTTGTCTCCATGCGGATCCTCGTACTCAGCACCACCTTCCTGACCTGCAATTTTCTTCCTGACCTCTCTGCCCCCACTCCCTCTCCGGCCTATCACCCTCACTTTAAGCTCTTTTAACCTATCGCAATTCCAACACCCCTCCCCCAAGTCCCTCCTCCCTACCTTTTATCTTAGCCTGCTTGGCACACTTTCCGCATTGCTGAAGACGGGCTTATGCTCGAAACGTCGATTCTCCAGATCTTTGGATGCTGCCTGACCTGCTGTGCTTTTCCAGCAACGCATGTTTCAGCTCTGATCTCCAGTATCTGCAGTCCTCACTGTCTCCTAGAGAAACTGAGGAGACCGAGGCATTTTCAGTACTGAATGGATGCATTGTAGGTGTGGGGAATTCACTTGCTGCTGCCATCTGGAAAGTCAGTGGAGTCTCTGTGGATGGTGATCTCAGGATAGTGATGTCAGCTACTGGGTTCATTCAGGGAGCCCCGATGGTCTGGGAACCCCACTCTGGATACTGCATTTACAGTGTGTCGGGTCCATGATAAACAACTGAAGCTGAGACTACAAAAAGGGAAGCTGTATAAACAGGGAGGAGCGAGGCACTATATTTTCCTCTCTGGGATTTCCAGGAAGATTTGTCTAAGCTGCACCCATTCAGGTGTAAAGTATAAAACTAGCTTGTCTCAAAATTGAGTTGGTCACTGAGCTGTATCCATCTTTCATTATAACCTGTGTTCTCGCACCAGTAGCAAGACTGCGCTGACACTCACGATGAATTAAACTGGATTGATTCTGGAACTTTGCAGGCAGCAGAGGGTAATATATCCACCATCTCTGAAGTGCAGTCCTCCAATGTATTCACGAGTTGACTGAAACCATCTGCCTGCTGAGAGGAACGCATTGGTTCCATCTCCACAGAGGAAGGTACAGAAACTACTTTCCACAAATACTAGGGGACAGAGTGACTGGTAAAAATTGGAAACTGCAGGAAATCAGAATTAATGAAGTGTATGTTATTGAAAATGTATTTGAATTGAAGTTTCATAAGTTGCTGCATCTGATGAGTTACATCTCAGAGTGATTGAGACGAGAACAGAGCAGATGAAATAATTACTGATTATTCTTCAAAGCTAATTAGATTCTGGAAAGGATCCTGCAGACTGGACAGCAGCAATTGTCAACCTAAATATTTAAAACAGGATGGAGAGGGAAAACAGAAAACTAAATAATTTGATGTCAACTGTGAGAAAAAAAATTGGAACCTTTTCGAAGGAACGTGACGACTAGCCACTTGGAGAATAATGATATGATTTGGTACGTTCGGCCTGGATTCAGGAAAGGGAAATGATCTTTGATAAACCTGTTTGTGGAGATTGTCCATTGTGACATCGAAAGTTGAGAAACAATGGGATTGGAGTATTTGTATTTTTAGAAGACGCTTGACATGTCTGAATACAGGTGAATGGGGAATGTTAGAGTCCATGGGTAGGTAGGGATGGAATATATACCACATGGATTAAAATTTGGGTAACGGAGATACGAGAAGAATACTGTTTTTCTCTGCACTGAAGGATTGATGGGTGGCAGCAGGATCAGTGTTTGAGCAATAGCTGTTCACAAGGTATAACAATTATTCAGATGTGAACAACAAATATCATCATGTACATTTATATTTATTAAATGGTAGAGAGGTTGGCGAGTGCTTTTGTTGAAAAGGACCTGGATGTCCTTGGTAATAAGTCACTGACAGAATTCATACACGGGCAGGAAGTAAATGATATGTGGCTCTTCAGGCAAAATGATTGAAGTACAAAAGTTAGAATATCTTTCCCACTGATTGTGTTTTGTTGAGATAGTATTTGGTGCTTTATGTAAAGATTTGGTCTGCTTTATAATCAATGATCTCTTTGTCACCGAGACAGTGCAAAGGAGTTTGACCAGACTAAACACTAGCATGATGTTACCATGAGGAGAGAGTGCAGTAACGATGTGCTTAATCTGTAGCACTGTGAGAGAATAAGAAGTTGAAGCTTGATGGGTATGGACAGAAACTCATTATGACCCAAACAGCTGAATGGGGTGTCAATGTCATACTTTTCATTGGATGTTTGATTCACGACAGTTTAGGTACATCTGCAGAACCATCATGTCGATTGACAGCGAGGTGCAGGCTCTGAATGAACTCTGAACACTTTAAAGCACAGTTACTGTGTGACACTGCATTGAGTGTCACTTTGTACACAATCCTGTCAGCAGCCAAAATCCCATCATTCTGAAATAGTTAGTTATTCCCCACCGGTTTCCGACCTCCACGGACACCATGGGTCTGCCTTCTTGGAGATGGCAGATAACTTGGAGAATGGCTAAAAAATGTTGGCTTCATTCCGACTGCCAGAAAACCATGTTCAAGTAACACATATGTACCATGAGTAATTAAGCCTTGTGGATCAATTTGGAGCAGTCTGTCTGTGCAGACCCTGCTCCATTTGTTTGTGATGTTGGAGCATCTCTGACACTTTCCTGTTCCTGCGTTAGTGGCTTGACAAGCTGAATAACCTCTTCCTGTTCCTTTGTAAGTGACTACGGGTGTGAAATGGTTCTTTCTGATCCCATGTACGTGACATGTGGGAGAGAGCAGACTCGCACCTTGCTGCGCAACAGGCAGGAGGGACTGAATGGGCTATCCTTCTTTTGCCCAGAAGTTTTGATGGGATGAATAGCTTCCCCACATTCTCGTGAAACCAGATTGAGCTGCTGAATGAACTTGTCCTATTACTGTGGAAATGTACTGTGCTGTTACATAAATGTCACCCAGACTTTAACTACACGGTCTTGAATGTTGTCCGAGTCTTGCTATACATGGTCACAGATTGTTTCAAGAGCTGAAGAGGGACAACCTGTCCTGAAAATTTTGTAGACTGCAGTGAATGCCCCCTCTTCTGCTGGCACGGTGAATCAGTAGCTAACACTGCTGCCTCACAGCACTAGGGTCCCAGGTTCGATTCGAGCCTTGGGCAACTGTCTGTGTGGAGTTTGCACATTCCTCACTTGTCTGCATGAATTTCCTTCAAGTGCTCCGGTTTCCTCTCACAGTCCGAAGATGTGCACGCAGGGTGAATTGGCCATGCTAAATTGTCCATCATGTTAGGTGCATTAGTCAGACGGAAATGTGTTTGGGTGGGTTACGCTTCGAAGGGTCGGTGTGGAATGGTTGGGCCGAAGTACTTGTTTCCACATTGTAGGGAATCTAATCTGCTCAGTTTGGACTCAATGGGCTGAATAGCCTTCTTCCACACTGTAGGGATTCTATGATGACAAACTGGAGATGCCTGATCTGAAGAAGCTCCTGCAGATATGCCCCACGGCTAAGATGATTGATGCCCACCAATGATAATCATCTTCCCTTGTGCCGTGAATGACTCCAAGCAGTGTAGAGGTCATAATGAATTCTCAGTAAGTGTGATTTTGTTCAGATCCCTTGATGTCATCCTCATCCAAATACTGCCTTGAGTTCAGGGTCAGTCTCGCTTACCTGAGCCCCTTCGTTACCTCTTTTGTTCATATCAATAGGTCATGGCGCAGAAGCAGAGAAGGTTTTCTTCAAATAGAGGGTAGTGAATGTCAGGAACTCTCTTACACAGAGATCTAGGGGATCTAGATCACTGAAAGGGACCAGTGGTGTCCCGCTGGGATCCGTTCAGTGACCTCTGCTCTCTGTTATTTTCAAAATGACTTGGATATGGGTGTTGAAGAGTTGGCTAGTAAGTTTGCCGATGACACAAAGGTGGTTGGAGTGGTACAGAATGTGGAGGGCTATTGTAGATTGCAATGGAACATCGACAGAATGCAGAGCTGGGCTGAGAAGTGGCACATGGAGTTCAAACTGAAGTAAATCATTTTCCAAGCTGGAATGTGAACACAGAATACATTGTTAAAGACAGGATCTTTGCAGTGTGGAGAAACAGAGGGATCCTGGCGTCCATGTCCACAGATCCCTCAATGCTGCCACCAAAGTTGATCGGGTTGTTAAGAAGGCGTATGGTATGTTGGCTTTCAGTTGCAGGGGGATTGAGATGAAGAGCCGCGAGGTTATGCTGCAGCTCGATAGAGCCCTGCTCAGACCACACAGGGAATATTGTGTTCAGTTCTGGTCTCCTCATTATAGGAAGGATAATGAAGCTTTTGAGAGTGGAAAGAGGAGATTTACCAGGATGCTGCCTGGACTAGAATTCTTACGAAGAAACCGTGAGGGAGTGAGGGCTTTTCTCATTGGAGGAAATAATAGATGAGAGGTGACTTGATAGAGGTGTACAAGATGATGAGAGGCAGATAGAGAGTGAATAGCCAGAGACATTTTCCCATGGCAGAAATGTCTATCACTAGGTGGCATAAATTTAAGGTAATTGGAGGAAGTTTTAGGGGAGATATCAGAGGTAGATTCTTTACACAGAGAGTGGTGGGTGTGTTGAATGCACTACCATCAGTGCCGTAGAGTCAAATACGTGAGGGAAACTTAAGAGACTCTTGGATAGGCACATGGAACAAAGTGAACGGAAGCATGTAGGTTAGAGTAGGACAAACAACACAACGTCGAGGGCTGAAGGTCCTAACTGCATGCATTCATGTAGAACCTTGAGCTCAAAATCTGCATGAATTCATGTAAAACTCCGTTAACTCACTTTTTAGCTTAGAATCAATCTAAACATCATGGCATAGTCAGAGAACACAGGGGGCCAACACCTTCAACATTTTGTCTTGCTATCACCATTGTTCGCAGCTCACCTGAGAATGCAACTTTTGTTTTAAAAAAATGTTTTGTGATTTACACATAAAAGAAGTGAAACTATCATGGTATTCTAACAGATGTAAGGCTTAACAGACAATCAGTTTTTCCATGTATAATTTCAGTTACATCACACTGTAAATTTTTGCTATAAATTCTGTGTTATGATCGAGCCCTCCACTATCACCTGATGAAGGAGCGATGCTCCAAAAGCTAGTGTGCTTCCAATTCAACCTGTTGGACTATGACCTGGTGCTAAGTGATTTCTAACTTTGTACACCCCAGTCGAACACCAACATCTCCAAATCAGTACTGTTCTTTGCTCTGTGTTCTATGGAAGTGCTCAAGAAGACTTGGACATTAACAAGATTTGAGACTTGAAGCAGGTCAGCCTTGATCTTAGTGAAGGGCAAGGCAGGCTTAGGATGTGAATGACCTGCCCCTGTTTCTCATGCTTTCCCATTCTGTTATTGGAAAGTCAGTAGGTGTTATTTACCTGGAAGGTCTTTTATGGAATATTGCAATCAGGGAGACACATGGATTTTGTGAGCCATCACTGGGTGAGATTTGGGCGTTGTATTCACAGTGAATCTGGGTCTACAACATGATCAACAAATGAAGCACAAGATACAGAGAGGGGAAGCTCTGTAAAGAGAAATGAGCAACCTCTTCCATATCCAGCCTGGGTCTTCCAATTACATTTTCCAAATCTCCCAAACCGAGTGGGACAGTCTCGAGGGACGGAACTGTTTCCTGTATTTCTGTGCACCATGCTATAACAATAAGTGGACTCTAACTGCTCCTGTCCAGCAGTTTAGCGGGGTTGAATGGAACACAGAAACATGGGACTGAGGAGCAGGAGTGGGTCATGAGAGAATTTGAGCCTTCTCCACCAGACATTAAGACTGTGGCTGATCAGATTGTGGTCTCAGCCTCATCGTCCTATCTGTGTCCCATTATCCTTAACTCACTTTTCTGTCAAATCTTTAACGAACTCACCTGTGAATACTTGTAATCAGAGAGGCACCACAAACTTCCGGGGAAAAGAATTCCCTTTCGAATGGCCCTTTTAGAATTCTTCCTCATCCCGCTGTGAGAATAAGAGAATCATATAGCGTGGAAAAAGATCCCTTTGTCCAATTTGTCCATGCCAATCAGGCATCTTAATCAGATCTCGTCCCACTTGCCAGCGTTTGGCCCACATCACATGATCCATTCCCATTTATGTACCTATCCAGATACATTTTAAACGTGTAATTGTACACACTTTGATTACTTTCTTTCACAGTACACCCACCAGCCTCTGTATGAAAAGGTTTCCCCTCAGGTCCCTTCTACGTCTTTGCCCTGTCACCTTCACCCTATGCCGTGTAGTTCTGGACGCCACTACACTGGGAAAAAGATCTTGTCCAATCAGACTATCCCTGCCCCTCAGGACTTTATTAAACCACTTTCATGTCACCATTCAGTCTCGGACAGTCCAGGGGGAAAGCCTCATCCTGTTCATCATCCCCCTGTAGCTCAAACCCTCAGGTTCCAGATAATCTTTGTAAATCTTTTCTGCACCCTTTCAAGCTTAACAACATCCATCCTTTAAAAGAGTCAACTGATATGTACGCAGTTTTCTTAAAAGTGGCCTCATCTACGTCCTGTACAAGCCCAACACGTTACTCCAACTCCTATTCTCAATGTTCTGGCCGATTAAGGCAAGCATGTCAACCACATTCCTCACTACTCTACCGACCTAAACTCCACTTACAAGGAACTATGAATCTTCACCCGTAGTTCTCTTTGTAAAGCAACGTTTCCCAAGGCACTACCCCGCTTTAACTTACCAAAATTTAAAACCTCACAAATTTCTAAACTAAACTCCATGTGCCAGTCCTTGGCTCATTGATGTTCAAGGATCCCGTTATATTCTGAGATAATCTTCTTCACTGTCCACTGAACAAATTTGGTGATGTTATCTGTAAACTTACTAACCATGCCTCCGATAATAACATCAAAGTTGTTTATAGCCGTGATAAAAAGCAGTGAACTCAGCACTGATTCTTTCAGAAGACCGCTGGCCACAGGTCTTCAGTTTGGAAAACAATCCATTTCCTTCAATCCAATTTTGTATCCAATTGGTTAGCTTTTCCTTGATTACATATAACCTAATTTTAGTAATCTGTCTACGATGGGGAACCTTATTAAATGCCTTGCTGAAGTTTGTGTAAAAATTGTACACCACAGTGTATTCTTCAATCTTCTTTGTCATCTCTTCATAATACTCAATCACATTAATTAGACATGATTTCCATCACACAAATCCAGATTAACTATCCCTAATCATTCCTTGTCTTTCTAAATAAATGCAAATTCTGGGCCTCAGAATCCCATCCAAGGAACTCCTCGTCTCTGACGTTGGCTGATTGAGTCGATAATTCCCTGTGTTGTTTTGGCTCACTTCTCCCTTTTGTAGCCCCACTGCTCCACTGCCCAGAAAAAATAATTATAACAATGTTGCTGATATGGCCAATGATATAGTTCTCAGAGTGAGTCAGGGTCAGTGTTAGGAACAAGTCGGGCAGATTTCTTTAATCTACTAAAACAACATGTCTATGACCAAAACAAACTATGATGGAAAGAGGAATGACGAGAGGATATTGCAAATATGTACAATTTTATTTCCCTTTGAAAAATACTGAGAAACACACACATACACACACACACACAGACAGACAGAAAGACAGACACACACACAGACACACACACGCACACACAGACAGACAGACAGACACACACACACACACATGCGCACACACATATGTATTGTTGATAACAAACTGAAAAGTAAAATTTCTGCAAAGTTAACTTGAAAGGACATTGTCCAAATATGATTCGAACTTATTACCGAAGGAAAAATGAGAGTTTGACCAAATGCTGTTCTATTTGTACAGTCATCAAGTCCTACAGCATGGAGAGAGGCAGAGAGGCCCTTTGGCCCACACTCGTCCATGCTGACCCAAATATCAAACCACACTAAACTCATTTCCCAGCCCTTGGCCCATAGCATTCTCGACCTTATCTGTCCATGTACTTGCCCAAATGCCATTTAAATATCGTTAATATAAATGCTTCAACTCCTTCCGTTGGCAGTTCATTCCCTTTATGTACCATTCTCGGTGTAAAACAGTTTCCATCAGTTTCCCTTTTATTCTTTCCCCTCTCACCTTAATCCGCTGCTCTCCCCTCCTTGATTCCCCAACTCTAGGAAAAAAAGGTTGGGTCCATTCACCCTATCCATGTAAACTTCTATAAGACCCCTCTCCTGTGCTCTAAAGATAAAAGTCCTCGCTTGTCCAACCTCTCTCTATAATTCATACTGTTGAGTCCTGGCAACATTTTTGTAAATTCCATCTGCACACATTCCAAATTAAAAACATCTTTCCGATCGCAATGTGACTAAAACTGAACACAACACTACAAGTGCAGCCTCACCAACATCCTGTATAACTGCAACATAACTTCCCAACTGCTCTCCTCCATGTCCTGACCGATGCTTGCTAGTGTGGCAAAAGCCTTCTTCATTGCCATGTCTAACCATGACCCCACTTTCAGAGAACGATGGACCTAAACTCCACGGTCCCTCTGCTCAACTACACTCCTTAAGGTCCTACCAATCAACATGAAACTCTTACCTTGATCTAACGTTGCCAAAATATTCCTTGGTCCACTTCTCCAGTTTGATCAAGGTCCTGCTGCAATTTCTGATATACTTTCTCACTGTCCACGATACCACCTATTTTAGTCATGATTCGGAGATGCTGGTATTGGACTGGGGTGTACAAAGTTAAAAATCACACAACACTAGGTTATAGTCCAACAGGTTTAATTGGAAGCACACTAGCTTTCGGAGCGACGCTCCTTCATCAGGTGATTGTCAATTATCTGATGAAGGAGCGTCGCTCTGAAAGCTCGTGTGCTTCCAATTAAACCTGTTGGACTATAACCTGGTGTTGTGTGATATTTAACCTATTTTAATGTCATCTTCAAGTTTCCTAACCATGCATTGTACATTCGCAAGAATATCATTGATACAGATAACAAACAGCAATGGGCCCAGCAGAGACCCCTGAGGCACTTCTGTGTCACAGGCCTCCAGTCCGACAGCATCCTTCCTCTATTAACCTCTGCTTAGTACCATCAAGCCAATTGTGTGTCCAATTTGCCGGCTCCCACTGGATTCCATGCGATTCTAACCTGCCAGACAATCCTATCAGTGGCAACCTTGTCAAAGGCCTTACTGAAAACCACTCTGTCTACCGCCGTACCCTCATCAACATTCCTGGTCACTTCATCAATGAACTCAAACAAATTTGAGAGGCATGATGTCCCACTCACAAAGTCATGCAATCTTTCCAGTCTAAAAACAACTATTAATAATAATTTTTCAAATTAATAACATCAAACTAATAAATAATAATAATATGACACTTTCAGTGGAGAATAATTTATTCATGATATGTGATATTGGAAACTGCATCATGGATGAAGGGCAGAATAGATTTTGTACCTGTGTTTTTGAACTGTGTTGAGAACAAGAAAGGGTGACATGGTAGTTCAGTGGCTAGTACTGCTGCCTCATCGTGCCATGGATCCGTGTTTGGTTCCAGCTTCCGGTGACTCTCTGTGTGGAGATTGCACAATCTCACTGTGTTTGTGTGTGTTTCCTCTGGGTGCTCCATTTTCCTTCCACAATCCAAAGATCTACAAGTCAGGTGAATTGGCCATGCTAAGTTACCCATAGCATCACGTGCATTCGTCAGGGGTAAATATAGGGTAAGGGAATGGGACTGGGTGGGTTACTGTTTGGACGGTCGGTGTGGTCTTGTTGTGCCAGACGGCCTGTTTCCATACTGTAGGGAATCTTTCAAAAAAACTATTTCTACACAAACCTTATCTTTCCAAATGCATGCATATCTCATCCCTCAGAGTCTTCTCAAGCAACCTACATACCACAGATATTAGACTTCCTGGTCTACCGATCCCAGATTTTTCTTTGCTTCCCTTCTTGAATAATGGAACAACATTTGCTAATCTCCAATATTCTGGAACCTAACCTGTCGCTAACGATGGTGCAAAAATATCAACCAGGGTCCCCGTAGTTTGTTCTGTAACCTCTTGCAGTATTCTTGGTTGCATCTGTCTAGGACCAGGAGATTTATCCACCTTCATACATTCTAATGCATCCAACACATCTTCTCCTGTGATATTGACTCACCCTAAGACAACACCATGACTTTTGTTAACCTCCCAAGTTTCATGTTTTTCTCCACGGTAAAGACAGAGGAGAAATATTCATTGAGAATCTCGCAAATCTCCTACGGTTCTCGACATGCATGTCCATTTTGGACTTTGAGGGGTCATATTACATTAAGCTATTCTTTTTACTGTAATATACTTAATGAACCTCTTTGGATTCACCCTAATCTTCTCAGCCAAGGCTATCTTGTGCCCCCTTTTCGCCATCCTGATTTCCTTCTTTAGTAAACTACTGTATCCCCTGTATGCCTCCAGGTATTCCCTCGATCCCAGCTGCCTGGAACTGAGCCACGCCTCCTTTTTGCTGGTCAAAGCCTCATTATCTCCTGACATCCGAGGTTCCCTCTTCCTACCAACCTTGCCTTTTACCCTCACAATAACATATAGACCTTAAACTGTAGACATTTCACTTTTAAAGTCCTCCCACTTGCAGGAGATCCCTTCACCTGCAAACAAACTCCTCCAACCAAACCCTACATGCTCCTGTCTAATTCCATCAAAATTCGCCTTGCTCCAAGTTTGAACTTGAACATGTGGAACAGTTTTGTCCTTCTCCGTAACTATTTGAAAATTAATAGAACTATGTTCGCGGGTCCCAGAGTGCTCCCCCAGTATCACCTCAGTCACCTGTCCTGCCCTAGATCTTACAGTAGGTCACGCTTCGCCCCTTCCCGAGTTGCACCCTCTACTTACTGCTTGAGGAAACTATTCTGAACACACTTAATAAATACACCCCATCTCAGTCCTTAATTCTATGTCATTCCCAGACTGCGTTCGGAAAATTAAACTCTCCTATTAATGCAATCGTATTGGACCTGCAAGTCTTCCCAGTATGTCTACATACTTTTGTTCCCCTAATTCCTCGTTTATTATTTGGGGGCCTATAGTACAATCCAAATCCTATCACCATACCCTTCTTATTTATTAGCTCCCCAGTCACATCCTCACAGGATGATCCATCAGTTATTTTATCTCTGTTTACTGCTGTGTTACTAGCCTTAATCAAAAATGAAACTCCCTGTCTCCTCTTTCCACCATCTCTGTCCCGCATAAAAAATCTGTACCCTGGTACATTAGCTGCCGGTGCTGTTGCTCCCTTAGCCATGTTTCAGTAATGGCTATAATATCCCAGTCCCACGCACCGATCCATGCCCTGAGTTCATTGGAATGATCTGTCAGCCGTCTTGCATTGAAACAGTTGCAATTTAATCCAACAGGCATTCCTTGCTCCCTGTCGTTGTCTAGCCTGACCTGTCTCTTCATTTTACTGTTTCTGATTACTGTATCTCCTTCCAACCTCGCACTTCCCTCCCTGCTGTTGAGGATCCCACCCCTCCACAACCCCAGCCAATCTAGTTAAAACCCTCCCTTGCAGCAGTTGCAAACATGCCTGCCAGGATATTGGTCCCCTTCTAGCTCTGGTACAACCCGTCCTTCCTGAACACGTCACCTTACCCCACAAAAGATCCCAGTAATCCAAAAATCTCTGCCCCCTGCACCAATTCTTTAGCCACCCCTTCATCGGCCATATCATCCTATTCTTACCCTCACTAGCACGGAGAAGTGGAAGTAAACTGGATATTAGCACTTGTCTTTTAACCTTTTCCGCAGCTCTCCACAATCACTCTGCAGGATGTCATCACTATTTCCTTTGTACCAATGTGCACAATGACTTCTGGCTGCTTCCCCCACTGCCCACCCAAGCACCAGTGTGAACGTTCTGCAGCCACGTTGAGGCATCCAGGACCTGGGCATGTGGGAGGCTACACACCATTCCAGATTCCCATTTGCAGCCACAGAATCCCCTGTCTGTTCCCCTGACTATCGAGTCGGATAATTACTTCGGTTGTTATTCTGCTTGCACAGCCTTCTGATAATGGGATTTCGTCATGGAACAGTTGAATTTGGCTGAATTGCTTTGCTTCAGGCAATGGGGAGATTCCAATGAATCCTCATCAGGAATCGTCCATTAGTGGGAAAGACGACTGGGCTTTTTTTCACTCCCACACATTGCTGTGATGAGCGATAGGGAAACAGAAAAGGAGCAATAGAATGTTTCTCCACAGGTAGGCTACATTTTCCATCTGTATGTTAAATCAGGAACGTTATCAGTCCCACATTAGACTCTGTGAGCTCTTCTTAAACATTGTCTGAACTATATGACTCCATCACATTCTCGACTCCAGGTCCATTATTGCGGTATCAATTCATTAACAATAAATGGTTCTATTTGTTTTGATGATGTGTTACTATGTGCTTGCATAATGTAAAAATAAGTGTTTCATGTCTTCACAATATCTATGTTAAAATGAATATTCTTAAACATATACAGTATTTGCTGGAAAAGCTCAGCTTATCTGTCAGCATGTAGGAAGAGAATTCACAGTTCAATTTTACTGTCCAATGACCTTTCCTTTGAAACTGATTTTTTCTGAAATTATTTCCCCAGTTTTAGTCTCCCACACAATGAGAAATATCCATCTGGTATTCACCAACTACACTCTTCTCAAGATCTTATATGGCCAATAAAACCTCCCTCATTCTCATGCCGAACTATTAATTCTTCCACAACGTAATGCCTTCATCCCAAGAATGCGTAAAGAGAAACATCTTTGAGCCGTTTCGAAAGCAATTTTGTTTTTCTTCCAGTTTAGGCTGTATAACTACACATAATGTAACAGATGTAATCTCAGCAATGCCCTGTACTGATGCAAAAAACATCGCTAAGATCGTACCCAACACCCCTTGCACGAAAAAGGATCACGACATTTACCTTCCAAATCACTTGCTATATCTTCAGTTTAATTTGATGTGATTCATGTACTAAGACACACAAATCCCTCTGTACCACTGAGTTCTGCATTCTCCTTGCATTTAAATAAATTTCTGCTGTTTCGTCTTTTCCACAAAACAGAAGATTTCCATCACATATATATTGTACTGTTTTTTTTCTGCTGAAGCTTTGGTCACAGCCATCCTCTGTCTGTATGCCATTGCTTGTTGCTGTGCCCTCCCCCAATCTGTGTCCCATTGCAGACGTTCTGCACTCCCACTGTCTGTATCCCATAGGACGCACTGCCTTCAGCTGTCTATATCGCATTGTAGATGCTCTCCCCTCCCCTATCTTTATCCCATTGCAGACTCTCTGCCCTCCCCATCTGTATCCCACTGCAGACGCTCTGCCTCCCCTGTCTGTATCCCACTGCAGACTCTTTGCCCTCACCCATCAGTGTTCCATTGCAGGCGCTCTTCCCTCCCCCTGTCTGTATCCCATTGCAGATAGTCTGACCTCCCCTGTCTGTATCTCATTGCAGACGCTCTTCCCTGCCGCTGTCTGTATCTCACTGCAGACGCTCTGCCTCCCCTGTCTGTATCCCATTGCAGACGCTCTGCCTCCCCTGTCTTTATCCCATTGCAGGCACTCTTACCTGCCCCTGTCTGTATCCCATTACAGAGGTGCATCCCTCCCCCAGTCTGTCTCCCATTGCAGACACACTGCCCCTCCCCTGTCTGTCTCCCATTGCAGACGCTCTTCCCTCCCCCGTCTCTATCCCATTGCAGACGCTCTTCCCTCCCCCTGTCTGTATCCCGTTGCAGACGCTCTGCCCTTCCCCTGTCTGTATCCCATTGCAGAGCTGCATCCCTCCCCCAGTCTGTCTTCCATTGCAGACACACTGCCCCTGCCCTGTCTGTATCCCATGGCAAATGCTCTGGCTCCCCTGTCTGTCTCCCATTGCAGACGCTCTGCCCTCCCCTGTCTGTATCCCATTGTAGATGCTCTGCCCTCCCCCTGTCTATATCCCATTGTAGACGCTCTTCCCTGCCCCTGTCTGTATCCCATTGCAGAGGTGCATCCCTTCCCCAATGTGTCTCCCATTGCAGACACTCTGCCCTTCCCCTGTTTGTTTCCCATTGTAGACGCACTGCCCTCGCTCTGCCTTCCGCTGTCTATATCTTTTTGCAGGCGCTTTCACCTCCCCCTGTCTGTATTCCATTGCAGACGCTCTGCCCTCCCCCTGTCTGTATCCCATTGCAGACGCTCTGCCCTCCCCCTGTCTGTATCCCATTGCAGACTCTCTGCCCTCCCCCATCTGTATCCCATTGCAGACTCTCTGCCCTCCCACTGTCTGTATCCAATTGCAGGTGACCTGTCCTTCCCCTGTCTGTATTCCATTGCGGATGCCCGGCCCTCCCCCTGTCTGTATCACATTGCAGACGCTCTGTCTCCATCTGACATCTTTTAATTAAGCCTGAAAAGTGAGAGAGATGAGATTGGAACTTCCAGCGAGTTTAAATTGAGAATTCATCTTCATTGAACATTGCAGCTTTCTTGGTTGGTGGAACGTCGATGTTTCAGAATCTCCACACAAGGTGTCCTGGTCCTCTCTGGCTCTTTCCAGGATCCTCCCCACATGTCGAGGTAGAGGGTGAGGGAACGGATATTGGGCACTCTAACACCCTGCTTGGCCTTTTATGTCCTATTCCAGGATGTTTCTCCTGTAATGGGAGAAGAGGAGGGACGGAGTGTGGGTGGGAGTGGGTGTCTCTGCTTTTAATGCTGGTATAGGGGAAGGGGAAAAGGTGAGATGTCCGGAGGGAGTCTGACCACAGTGTTATATCCATGCAGTGGTAATAGTGTGCGGGGCCATTGCGTCATTGACAGAAAAAAAGTGAGGGAAGGAAGGTGCTGAATTCAACAGTGAGTGTGGTCGTGCTTGAGCCTTATTTGGAGATAGAGTGTGAGCCTTGTTCGGGGGTAGGTGTTATAACAGATATACAGTGAGTGCGAGGGAGCAGAAGAATATGGTGACACTTATCCTGGCAAAGTGGGGGGAAAGAATATTGATGCTTGTCCTGTATTGCTGACCAATTCTTCAAATCATCTCAGCGTTGAGGTGAGTCTCCCTGAACGTCTTGTCCAAGTCTATCAGTAATAACGCCTCAGATCCTTTCCATCACTTCCGACAGAATCAGTTTGGGTGGATCTTACAAATAGCAAGGTGAAGCAAACATTCGTGTATAATATACCAAAACCAAATCTGTCACGTCAATGCTTTACAACATATGCTCTGTAAATTAGGTATGCAAGTATATTCAAGGGGGAACAATGACACAGTGATATTATCACTGGGGTCTTAACCCAAAGACCCAGGTAATATTCTGGGGACATGAATTCAAATCCTGACAAGGCAGATGGTGGAATTTGAATCAATATGTATCTGGAATCAAGGGTTTATGATGACCAGGAATCCATTGTCGATTGTTGGAAAAACTCATCTGGTTCATTGATATCCTTGAGGGAAGGTTAGATTAGATTAGATTAGATTAGATTACTTACAGTGTGGAAACAGGCCCTTCGGCCCAACAAGTCCACCCCGCCCTGCCGAAGCGCAACCCACCCATACCCCTACATTTACCCCTTACCTAACACTACGGGCAATTTAGCGTGGCCAATTCACCTGGCCTGCACACCTTTGGACTGCTGTCCTTACCTGGTGTGGCCTGCATGTGACTCCAGACTCAAGACAACGCTACTGACTCTTAACTGCCCTCTGGCATGGGCAATAAATGCTGGTTATCCAGGGACACCCTCATCCTGTGAACGAGTAACAAATAATCGTGTGTGTTGCAGTAAGAATGGATGGTCTCAAGTTGCACAGAAACTGCAGTAACTACTAATACTGTGAAGATAAACTTCCGTAAGTGTGTATTAGGTAGGTTGAACAGTATGTTGTGAACCAAACTAGAGAGCAGGTTATTTCAGATTTGGTGTTGTGTTGTCAGGAGGAATAATTCATCACCTTGCTCTGAAGCAGCTTTGGAGGAATAGTGACGTCAATATGTTGCATTTTTACACGGCATCTGATTACAATATCGAATGTTTGAACATTCTGGTTAAGCATCATGGAAGCCCGGAGGCTGGAGGGTCAAGCACGCTCCAATGAATTGGGGAAGTATAATATAACATTCAATGGGAGAAGCAATGATTGTGAGAGTCATAGAGTCCAACAGCATGGAGAAAGGCCCTTCAGCCCAAATTAGTCCATTCCGAACAAAATGTCCATTCACATTTCCCTGCCCTTGCCCCATATCCTTATTATTCTTTCCTATCCGTGTATTTGTCCAAATGCATTTTAAATTTTGTGTATATACCCGCCTCAACCACTTCTGCTGGCATCTCATTCCATGTGCACACCACCCTGTGTGTAAAAGAAATTGCCCCTCAGGTTCCCTTTTACTCTTTCCCCTCGGATCTTAAATTGATGCCCACTAGTCCATAGGTTGCTCAATCGTGTGGCAAAAAAAGACTGAGTGCATTCACTCTATCCATGCTTCCCATGATCCTATACACTTCTATCGGATCCCCCCTCAGTCTCATAAACTCTAAAGTAAAAACTCCTATCTTGCCCAACCTCTCACGATATCTCAGACCATTGAGTCCGGGCAACGTCCTTGTAAATTTCTTCTGCACTATTTCCAGTTTAATAACATTCTTCCTATAGCAAAGTGAACAACACTGAACATAACACTCCCAGTATTGCCTCACCAGCATCCTGTATAACTGCAACATAACTCCCTAATTTCGATACTCATTACTCTGACTGATGAAGGCCAGTGTGCCAAATGCTTTTTTCACTGCCCTATCTCCCTGTGACTCCACTGTCAGAGAATCTTGAACCTGAATTCAAAGGTCCATTTGTCTCAATACACTCCTTAAGACCCTGTCATTCACCATGAAACTTCTACCTTGATTTGACTTTCTAAAATGCAAGAAGTGACACTTATCTGGAAATATATATACAATATACATGCATGAAACAAACAGTAATAGTCCCAGAACCGACTCCTGAGGTATTCCACTCATCACAGGCCTTCAGTCCGATAAGCATGCTTCCACTATTACTCTATGTTTCGTACCATCAAGCAAATGTTGGATCTGATTTGCCAGCTACCCCTCAATTCTATATGATCTAAACTTCCAGAGCAGCTTACCATGTGAAACCGGACTGAAGGCGTTAATGAAATCCTTATATACTACGTATACCACCATACCCGTGTCAAAGCTACAGGTCATTTCACCAAAACACTCTCACAAATTTTTAAGCCATGATCCCCCATGCACAAAGACGTGCTGACTGCTCATAATCACACCCTGCCTTTCCAAATGCATGTATATCGTCTCTCTCAGAATCTTCTCAAGAAACCTACCTACTAGAGATGTCAGGTTTACTGGTCTATAGGGCCTAGGTTTTTCTTTGTAGCTCTTCTTGAATAAAGGCACAGCATTCGCTACCCTCCAGTCCTCCACGACCTCACCTGTTGGCTACCGATGATACAAAAATACCAACCAGGGGCCCCACTATTATTTCTCTCTCCTTGTGCAGTGCTCCTGAATATATCTGGTCAGGACGAGGAGATTTATAGAAATACTGCATAATCTGAAAGATATGTCTACTTATTTCAGGTGAAAACACCAAAGACTGAGTAAGTGACTTAATGATGACTAACATAACAAATTAAAGATTATATTAATCACAGGAAGTGACTTCAGAAGAATTCCAGACATTGTGGAATCCTAAGAATTCTCAGAAAATTGCAATCCAGAAAAGGAGGGCCATGAAACTGATCAGGAAATCAAAAAGCGAACATGCATGCAAACAAACAGGAACACAAAGACTGCAAAAATCTATGATCGATATTTCAAAAGAAAAAAAAAATTGTCAAATGTGGAAATTTGCAATCGGGAGGGACGAGTCTTTGGTGGATAACAGGGAAATGGCAAAGCAAATGACCAGTTACTTTACATCTGTCTTAATGGAGTAAGATCCAGAAAATCACCCAGAAATACGAAGTGATTGTATAGGACTTGTGGAAGTAAAGACATAAAGTCAATTCATATCAGTAACAAGGCAATATTGAACATGCAGCCGGATTGAGCATTGCTAACCTTGACAAACCAGATGTACTTCATACCAAAATCTTCAGAAATAAATCACAAATAGATGTATTGATTGCATTGTCGATGACTGCGTTCTATTTTCCTGTACATTCTGCAGAGTCCAGAAGCTGGTGTATATAATTGTATATTCGTAATCGTGATACAAGCACTATAGATGAATGGTAGGGATCCAAGCATCTACAAAGGGAAGAAGAGATAGTGTGGAGAACTGCTGACAAATTAACTTTACATTGGTCGGGAAACTGTTGGAATCTGTTATATAGGATGCGATATTGGATACTTAGACATTAACAGCAACATTGGAGAGACTCAGTATGCATTTCTGAAAGGGAAATCATACTTGCCAAACTTTGGAATTGTTTGAAGTTGATTCTTACAGCATAGATAATGGGGATCCAGTAGAATTGGCATATTTTAGATTATCAGAAGGCTTTCTATAAGAACTCACACAGTGAGTTCGAAAATGTAATGATGTGAAGGGTATTTGGAGGAATATATGCAAGTGGAACCTTAAAGTTTGGTTTGCCTTCCTTTTAGGGTGTCAGAATATAGATGAAAAGACATGTTGTAGCAGTTTCACAGACTGTTGGTAAGACTGTACCTAAAGTATTGAGAACAGTTTTGGTAACCAAATCTAAGAAAGAATATACTGACCACAAAGGAAGTGCAATGGGCATTATCCAGATAAATCCCTCAGATGGCGAGATTGCGTGATGAGGAAACTCGGCCTGTGTTCTGTAGAGTTTCAACGAATCAGCTGTGGGTCACTGTGAACTTTATAAAACTCACAAAGCATACGGCAAGTTGGAAATTAACAGAAAATTTATCAGGCTGTCTAATCCATATTCAAGGGAAATAATGACAGGATAAGGGACAAACCATTTAAGTCTTCAATAAGGAGGAAATTCTGTGCGTGGAGGGGACTGACTAAAACAGGGGCAAGGCAGGACAAAACAAATAAAGAAAAAAGAATACAAGGATGGACTACTTTCTAAACGGTGAGAAAATTCATAAAGCCAAAGTACAGAGGGATCTGGGAGTGCTCGTTGCGGATTCTGTAAAGGTAAACATGCAGTTTGAGTCCGTGATTAAGAAAGCGAATGCAATGTTGTCAATTATCTCAAGAGGGTTGGAATTTAAAAGCACCGTTGCACTACTGAAACTGTATAGAGCTCTGGTTAGGCCCCATTTGGAGTACAGTGTCCAGTTTTGGTCCCCACACCTCAGGAAGGACATACTGGGACTGGAGCGTGTCCGGCGGAGTTTCACACGGATGATCCCTGGAATGACAGGTCTAGCATATGAGGAACGGCTGAGGATCCTGGGATTGTATTCATTGGAGTTTAGAAGATTAACGGGAGATCGAATAGAAACTTACAAGATAATATGTGGCTTGGAGAGGGTGGACGCTAGGAAATTGTGTCCGTTAGGCGAGGAGACTAGGACCCGTGGACACAGACTTAGAATTAGAGGGGATAAATTCAGAACAGAAATGCGGAGACATTTCTTCAGCCAGAGAGTGGTGGGCCTGTGGAATTCATTGCCGCAGAGTACAGTGGAGGCTGGGATGCTAAATGTCTTCAAGGCAGAAATTGATAAATTCTTGATTTCACAAGGAATTAAGGGCTACGGGGAGAATGTGGGTAAGTGCAGTTGAAATGCCCATCAGCCATGATTGAATGGCGGAGTGGACTCGATGGGCCGAATGGCCTTACTTCCACTTCTATGTCTTATGGTCTTATGGTCTTATGGACAAGATTACAGAGAATCCCCAGATAACCTACAAGTGTGTCAAGTGGAACAGAATAACCAGTGAACACGGAGGACTCATTGGCGACTGGTCAAGTTGCATCTAAATCAACTTTAGTAGTCGGAAAAAAAGAGAGTGGTAGAAGGCTGTTTGTGTGACTGGAGGCTAGAGTCCAATGCTGTACCAATGGGCATCAGTGCTAGGTCACTTATTATTTGTGATTCGGAGGTGCTTGTGTTGGGCTGCGATGGATAAATCTAAAAATAGCATAACACCAGACATAGTCTAACAGGTTTATTCGGCAGCACTAGCTTTTGAAACGCTGCTTCTTCATCAACGTGCACAACCACGTGATGTAACTGATGTTGAGAGATTTTTATCCTTATTATTTGTGGTATTCATAAATGATGCAGGTGTAAATATGGACGAGGGATGGGGTGTGCAATAAATAAGTTTGTATTTGATACAAAAATTGGCCGGGTGTTTGGCAGTGAGGAGGAAGGCCTTATGTTACAGGTAGACACTGATGGAATGGTCAGATGGGTGGATCAATGTCAGATGGAATGTAACCCTGATAAATATGAGGTGATGCAACTTTGGAAGAAGGAACCAGACAGGGGAGTTCTCAATGAATGGCAGCACACTAGAAAGCTCAGAGGGTGCTTCTCCACACATCACTAAATGCGACTGCACAGGTTATACACAATCTGGGAAAGGTGGGAAAGGCTGGGGGAATGTAAGCATAGCCTTTATTAATCGAGGCATAGATTATAAGAACTATGCAGAGCTTTGGTGATGGCAAGATGGAATACTGTGTGTAGGTCTGGGAACAATATTACAGGAAGGATGTGATTGTAGTGCAGGCGGTGCAGAGATGTTCCCTTGGATGGAGCATATCAGCTATGGAGAGAGGCTGAATACCCTCAGGTTGTTTAGTTTGGAGGAGAGAAGGCTGCGAGGTCTGTGATTCAGAAGAATAGGATTACGAGGTGCATGGACAAGGTGGATAGACAGCAACTGTTGCTGTTACTCAAAGGGCCACACTTTAAAAGTGAAGGATTTACGGTTTCGTGAAGATTTGAGAATTGTTTTTCAACCAGAGCGTGTTGGGGTCTGGAATGCAATTCTTGAGAGTGGAGTTGTCATGCTAACCTCAAACCATTAGAAATGACACAGTTGTGCACGTCAAATGCTTTAAGATTCACGGCTAAGGTCTTGTGTCGGAAAGTGGGCCGAATGTAGACTGTGCTGCATTTCTAGTAGTACAGAGTCTGTGCTTCCGTGATTGGATGGCTGTGGAAGGTCAATCATTGAGTAGTTTAAGGTAGGAATTGATGGGTTTCTGAAGATTATCTTAACAAAGTTGATAAGAGAGAACTTGTAATATTTTCTGGAAATATGTCAAAGGCAAAATTAAGAGAAAAAAATGTTGCAGATTTCTTACAGTCTGATACCAGCTCATTGAGGACGGGGAAATGGCAGAACTATGGAGCAAATACTTTATTTATGCCTTCACAGAAGAAAACAAAACCAAAAAGAAAACTTCCTTGTCATACTCGGGAACTTTGGTCTTGTGAGAAAAAGGGAATAGAATGAAAATAACAACTAAACAGTTTAGAGAAAGTATTGGACTGAAATTAATGGGCATCGACAAAGTCAACAGAGATTTCTGAAATGGGAATCATATTTGAGAAAGTGGCTTTTAGCAAAATTATGTAGGAGGTATCAATGCAATGCGAGTGGATTAAAGGAAAGATTTTTGATAAAGCCCCAAGCCTATTGTGCAAATTCGAATCCTATGGGACGCGGACTCATATATGGTCTTAGATTTAGAATGGGAGAGCTGGCAGGAAACAGTGAGTCGGAATAAGCAATGTTTTATTTTTAAATGGAAGGCTTGGAGGATATTGTAAGGATCGTGTCTTGGGCTCCAGCTATTCCCAATACACATCATATCTTTGGATGAGGGGCGCAAATGCAATATTCCCAAGTCTGCTGCCAGCACTAAACGGTGTCAGCCTGTGTGTGGATGAGGACGATGTAAAGAAGTTCCAAGGTGATCGAGACAAGTGGAGTGACTGGGCAAATACGTGGCAGGTGGAGAGTAATGGGAGAGATGAGATGTTGCGTACTTTGATGGGAACAATGGACTGGCAGCCTCTCATTTGAAAAAGGAATGGTTGAAAAATGTTGCACTATAAATTAACTTAAGCCACATTTTTGTTTATTTCTGCATAGCCCTCCGAGTTCATGTGTGACAGTGAGTTCTGAAGCCAGAAGTCAATACTGGGAATGGCATTGGCACGCTGACAATTGTATGTAGACCCAGCACATGGGGAACTGTAATTTTGAAAAGAATCTGGATCTCGCTGTACACCAATCACTTAAAGCATTATTGCCGGAGCAGAAAGCTGGAGGGAAGATAAATGCTGTATTCACCTTCATTTCAGGGGGATTTGAGTACAGGAGTAAATGTATCTTACTGCACCTGTACAGAGTCTTGGTGAGACCCCATCTCGAACATTGTGCAGTATTGTGTGCAGTTTTGGTTTCTTTTCCTAACAGACGAAAAACCTGACATTGAGGGAGAGCAGCAAAGGATGACCAGACTGATCTCTGGGATGACAGACTTGTTGTGGGAGCAGAGCTTGGGGTAACTGGACCTGTATTCAATGGGGTTGAGGAAAATGAGTGGAAATCTCAGTGAAATATATAACACTCTGACTGGGCGAGACAGATTAGAAGCAGGGATGGTAATTCCCGTGGCTGGGACGTCTAAAACAAGGGGTGACAATATTCGGTACAGACAGGCCACTTTGCATTGAGATGAGAATAAATGCCTGCACTTGGAGACTGGCGAACCAGGGGTACTCTTTCCCAGATCAGGCTGTGGATACCAAGGCGCTGAATATAAATAAGGATTTCTCGAAACTAAAGGGATAGGGAGAAAGCAGGAATATGGTGTGAAGATGGAAGAATCAGCTATTATTCAGGTTGTTCTCCAATAACGCATTAGCTGTGTTCCTGTTCAACACTGTGTTGTAGCAAACCGTGCAATATTAATAGTGGGGTCTATGGAAAAAAGAGGGTAAGTGGAGAACTCCCATAAATATCAGTAAAACTCAAAAATTAAATTTTGTCTAACACACAATAGGACAGTCTAAATAAATCTTTAAATTACATGTTGTAATGGAACAATGCTGTAAATGTAATGCTTTCACACTACAGTCACTCACTGGTGCACTGTACCTTTCACCACAATCTTCACCAGAAAGCATGCGGGGGCTGACTGACCATGTGATACCGATGCTGAATTCCAGTTCTCTCCAAGATTCTCCCCACAGTTTGAAATAAAGTTCTTTTTAAATATGGGCTACAATTCCCAGATCAGGCTCAGTTTCAAGGCCTGCAGAGCCAATTGCACTGCTGTTTTAGCTGAACACATTGATTGTACCTTTTGTAGATAGAGGGTTTCTGAGGCTGGGTTTGCTGTTCAGCTGGTGCCAGCCAAGGAATCGCGTCACAGTGAACGCCAGTTCACTTTATAGAAAAAGATTCATGAATTGCATTGCAGCCGAATTGTATTGAATCAACACGCGTTATCAGTGAACTGCCTGTACATAGAATGGAGGCGCAAAACTGGTGGGCTGAATGGACAACAGCAGTTCTCATTTTATGGTTCACAATGTTTAAACATATTAAGGGATATGTATATTTTATGGGGAAAACTGCGTTGAGGAGATGTTCGGCCATTAACTGGAATAGGGAAAGCTCAATGAGTTGTATGCCATATTCCTTTCCCGATGCTTCTGTACAGTGTGTGGGAAAGCTCTGTAAATTTTGTCACAAGCTCTCAGCTGTTAGGAAGGAGTTCTCTGCAGGGTCTACAGGATTGTGTTTCCCGTTCCCTTTTCTGATAACGAGGCTGGTGCCGGCTATTCTCTCCGGGTTTATCCTTTAAGACCTCGGAGCAGTTTGATACAATAGAGTGTCTTGCTTGCCTGTTTCAGAGACCATTGAAGAGTTTCTCTGGAGTCACTTTTAAGGCCAGACAGGAAAGCACAGGGGATTCACTTCCTGAAAGTACACTGGGGAAGGAGATCGACATCTATAATCGACATTGAATACACGATGTCTATTACTGACACCAGGTATTAGATCTCGATATTTTATTAATTGTTTTTAACTTGCACCAGTATAATAAAAAAAAATAATAAAAATAAGTATTTAAATGGAGATTTTGCCCCTTGTTCCCAGGAGTTGTCACTTCCTTTCCAAACGTCCATCATATCCTCGCCCAACCAATGCGCCACCCTTGATCCAGGCGCTCCTCAATAAGATGAGGAGAATTCAGATATAATCCAAAGCTAGAGTTAACAGTGAGCATCCTATCCCCACACTCCTCCCACCCACACCAACACCTATATATATTTGGTAATGTTAATACCATGTATAAACATATATAACTATAAAATTACAACCTTAACAAATAATAATTAAATATAATAATACAAAATAACAAGGGAAAACAACCCCGTTCCTAGAGACAGAGGTAAAATAGAATAAGGTAAACACCTCCCACCACCAACATTAACTAAAGCCCCTGGCTTATATCTATATAATATATATATATATATATAATCAGGTAAGAAAAAAGAAAAAAAGAGTTGGGCGGGGGAGATATAAACCGGAGTGGGGCAAAGGCAAACCAACATCCATTATCTCTTACAATTTATCTAAGGGAGTCCAAGAATTCCTTAGCCTTTTCTGGCGATCCGAAGTTATACACGGTTCCTTCATGGTTAAAGCGTAGTGTCGCTGGGTAGCGTCAGGAGTCATGAATATTTAAGTCCCTGAAACGCTTCTTCGCCTCATCGAATGCCTTCTTCTTTCGGACCAGAGCCGGGGAAAAGTCCTGGAATAACATGATCTTGGATCCTTTATAGATCATAGCTTGGGAATCTTTTCCAAGATTTCTCGAAGCTTCTAGAAGTATCTGCCTCTCCCTATAGCTCTCCAGCCGGAACAGGACCGGGCGTGGGCGTTGGTTCGAGCCGGGCCCGCGTATTGCGACCCGGTAGGCCCATTCCACCCTTACCTGGGCCTGATCCAGCTTCCAGATTTTAAAGCTGTGGCAGCCACTGCTCGAGGAATGCTGTCAGCTGGCCTTCCTCCTCCCGTTCGGGAAGGCCCAGCAAACGAATATTTTTTCGACGACCTCAATTATCGAGGTCGTCAATGTGATTCACTAAGGTCCGGACTCACTGTTCGAGAGTCCGGATCCGATCCACAGCCGATTGCGCTGTAGTTTTGGAGGTCACGCCCTTTAGCTCCACCTCTCCAACCCGGCGCTCGATTTCTTTAATGTCTCGGTCGTGCTTTTGCAGCGCGGCCAAGAGTGAGTCCCATTGACTTCGGGATTCTTCAATGAAAGCATTGATCTTCGCATCAAGTTTAGAGATGATTTCCACAAGGCTCGCCACCGTAGGTAAGTCCCCTGGGGCGGCTGTGGACGCCTCTGCTGTAGCTGGAGAGGGTGGGGGAAGGGTTCCTGCTTGCTGAGAGCTGCGGGATCCCTTCCCTTTGGTCAGTTTTACTAAAGATTAGATTGTTTAAATTTAATGCGAAGCAACTAATTCAATGAAACAGCTATTTTAAATGATTTGGTGAGTGTGGTGGGGGTGGGTGAACCACTTTCCCCAAGTCTTGGGAGGAGCACTGTAGACTCAGACTTGCTGGGTCACCGCCATCTTGGAACCCACCCAATCTCACGTTTAAATGATGGTCTCAAAATCCTGTCTGAGATCCGTGCATTAAGGTGGGAACTTTGCTGCTTTCCATAACCAAAGAGGACCAAACATGCTTTATAAAGGGCCTCAGATCTTCCTACACTGTTAAGAATTTACTCAATATGATCCAAGAGTGTTAACAACAATCTGTCCAGGGATTATTGATCTCTTTAGATGAGAGAAGGCATTTGATTGGGTTGAGTGGCTGGATCTCTTCTGTACATTAGGACGCATTGGTATACGCAAAGTTTTTATCAAGTTGGTGAGGGTCCTTTACCGCGATCCTCTGGCTGCGGTTCTCACTAATGGTGTGCCAACCAGTAATATTAATATTTCTCCAGGCAGCGCAAAGGTTGACACCTTTCACCATTATTGTTTACGTTGGGGATGGAGCCACTGGCGGAGGCCATCCTTAGGGATGCTAACATATCTGCCCCAGAGGTGGGATAGACGTCACGTAAGATTACATTGTATGCAGATTAGGGTCTTATGTTTTTTGTCAAATCCAGTAATTTCAGTTGTTCATGTGATGCAATGCATTGATTCGCTTGTTGCCTTTGTGGGTGATAAGATTAATTGTACAAGGTTTTTGGCCATGCCTATGGGAGATCTTAGGGAAATACCTGATACTGAGGGCAAATCCTGGTTTCCTTTTAAATGGTCACGCGGGTGGTTTCTCTATTTCAGTATATTCATTACATCTGTCTTTGATCATTTATTTAACGTGAACTGTGTCCATTTGTTTGACAAAATTAAACAAGACCTTCAAAGATGGCAGGCATTTCAAATATCCTGGCTAGGTCAGATAGCTGTTATTAAAATGAATGTCCTTCGTCATTTCCTATACCCAATGTGAATGTTTTCTTTGATGTTTCCCAGACAGATGTTTAGGATACTTAATGGCTGGTTTAGCTCTTTTATTTGTCACATTTAGCGATTCTTTATCAAGCTAACAAAATTGCAACTACCCCACAGAGTGTGGGGGTAGATCTCCCCGATTAAAAGCAATCAATTATGCTTTTTTTATTATCCTATGTTCGTGCCTGGGCCGCAGATGTCTCGGCGTCAATCGGGCTAGACATTGAGCCCTCTCAGACAAAGTGAACCCTTATTAGTCTGTTGTTCTTAGATAAAATGACAACTGTTCGCCGAGCTGGGAATTTGTCTTGCAAACGTTTCGCCCCGTCTAGGTGACATACTCACTGCTTGGGAGCCTCCTGTGAAGCGTTCTGTGCTGTTCACACCGGCATTTATAGTGACCTCTCTCTGCCACTTCCGGTTGTCAGTTCCAGCTGTCCGCTGTAGTGGCCGGTATATTGGGTCCAGGTCGATGTGTTTGTTGATAGAGTCTGTGGATGAGCGCCATGCCTCTAGGAATACCCTGGCTGTTCTCTGTTTGGCTTGTCCTATAATGGTAGTGTTGTCCCAGTCGAATTCATGTTGCTTGCCATCTGCGTGTGTGGCTACCAAGGATAGCTGGTCGTGTCGTTTCATGGATAGTTGGTGTTCTTGTATACGGATCGTTAACTGTCTTCCTGTTTGTCCTATGCAGTGTCTTGTGCAGTCCTTGCATGGGATTTTGTACACTACATTGGTTTTGCTCATGTTGGGTATCGGGTCCTTCGTTCTGGTGAGTTGTTGTCTGAGAGTGGCTGTTGGTTTGTGTGCAGCTATGAGTCCTAGTGGTCGCAGTAGTCTGGCTGTCAGTTCAGAAATGCTCCTGATGTATGGGAGTGTGGCTAGTCCTTTGGGTTGCGGCATGTCCTCGTTCCGTTGCCTTTCTCTTAGGCATCTGTTGATGAAATTGCGAGGGTATCCGTTTTTGGCAAGTACATTGTATAGGTGTTCCTCTTCCTCTTTTTGCAGTTCTGGTGTGCTGCAGTGTGTTGTGGCCCTTTTGAATAGTGTCTTGATGCAATTTCGTTTGTGTGTGTTGGGGTGGTTGCTTCCGTAGTTCAGGACTTGGTCTGTGTGTGTGCCTTTCCTGTAAACCTTTGTGGTGAATTCTCCGTTTGGTGTTCTCTGTACCATCACATCTAGGAATGGGAGTTGGTTGTCCTTTTCTTCTTCTCTCGTGAATCGGATTCCTGTGAGTGTGGCGTTCATGATCTGGTGTGTGTTCTCTATTTCTGTGTTTTTAATTATTACAAAGGTGTCATCAACATATCTGACCCAGAGTTTGGGTTGAATTTGCGGTCAGACTGTTTGTTCTAACTTTTGCAACAAACACATCGACCTGGACCCAATATACCGGCCACTACAGAGCACAGCTGGAACTGACAACCAGAAGCGGCAGAGATAGGCCACTATAAATGCCGGAGGAAACATCACAGAAGCCCTTCACAGGAGGCTCCCAAGAACTGAGGATGTCACCCAGACAGGGGACGAAAAGTTTGCAAGACAAATTCCCAGATCGGCGTGCAGAACCACAACAACGAGCACCCGAGCTACAAATCTTCTCCCAAATTTTGAATAAAATGTCAACATTTATGGAGTATTGTCAAAAACTAACGATTATCAATACTGTTAAAACTTGAAGAACGATGCGTCAGAACGAGGGCAATAGAGACAAAACCATGTTTCTTCCCGCTTTAATTGCTATACCAGGTTGCCAACCGGGGATAATGGATTCCTGGTTTAAACTATAGGCAGCCAGGGCGGTACCTTGCTTGGGTGATTTAGAATTAGTAGAATCCCTACAGTGTGGATACAAGCCCTTGGGCCCAGCAAGTTAACTTCGAACTTCTGAAGAGTAACCCACCCAGACTCATTCCCAATACCATCCTATATTTATCCTGACTAAAGTCTGAACTTACAGATCCTTGAAAACTTTGAGTGATTTAGCATTGGCCAATTCATCTAACCTGCACATCTTTGTGACCGTAGGAGGAAACCTACGCAGTCACAGTTGAGAACATACTAACTCCACACAGCCAGTCACCCAAGGCTGGAACCAAACGCATGATCCTGGTGCGCTGAGGCAGCAGTGCAAACCACTGAGCCACCACGTGTTACTTGAGGGATAAACAATGAAATAATTTGATCAAATAACTCGTAAGTATGAAGTATCTAGTAGAGATTTCTTCTGTGTTTTCTTTCCAGATTAGAGATTTGATTTTAAAAACACACACTTTTAACAGACTCTGACAGGTCCAATACAGAGAAGTGGGTGCTTATTGCTAAGAATACACTCTGTGTCAGTACCCTTTATCATTTGTTGGAGAGTGTCCCCTCAGACAAGACTGTGCAACTTCCTGATGTCTGTGCGGGAGAGTTGGGGGTTTTAGATCTCTTTAGAGACATGGGAGGATATTTGTGAAAATGCTCGAAGGATTTTGATCTGTAATAGGACCAATTCCATGCAGTTGCAAATTCTTCATAGGGTCTATCTAACACCAGATTTTCTCTCAAAATTCAATGTGGGATTATCTTCAGCATGTCATAAATACAGATTGACTACAGGCACTCTTACTCATTGCATGTGGTCCTGCTGCAGGCTTTGGATATATTGGATCACTGTGTTCGGTGTGGTAGAGTGGGTCTTGAGGACCGAATTGGAGATAGACACCGTTTCTATTTTCCTGCGCCTGCCCAGAGTATCTTACGCAGATGCACATGGGAAAAAATATATCCTTACTTTCTGTACTAGGAAATAATATTCTGTTGTGTTGGATGTCTGAAACTCCCAGGATGTGTTGGGTCTTTGTAAGCTCATCATGGAGAATATCCCTTTGGACTCTCTCACCAGTATGGTGCCCCAAAAACAGAGATTAATACAAGTCATAGAGTCATGGAGATGTACAGCATGGAAACAGACCCTTCGGTCCAACCCGTCCATGCCGACCACATACCCCAATACAATCTCGTCCCACCTGCCAGCACCCGGCCAATAACCCTCCAAACCCTTCCTATTCAATATACTCATCCAAATGCCTCTTAAATGTTGCACTTGTACCAGCCTCCCCCACTTCACCTGGCAGCTCATTACATAGGTAAAAACAATGACTGCAGATGCTGGAAACCAGATTCTGGATTGGTGGTGCTGGAAGAGCACAGCAGTTCAGGCAGCATCCGAGTAGCTTCGAAATCGACATTTCGGGCAAAAGCCCTTCATCAGGAATAAATTATTCTTGCCCGAAACGTCGATTTCGAAGCTACTTGGATGCTGCCTGAACTGCTGTGCTCTTCCAGCACCACTAATCCAGAAGCTCATAACATACACGTATCAACCTCTGCGTGAAATAGTTACCCTGTAGGTCTCTTTTATATCTTACTCCTCTCACCTTAAAATTGTGCCCTCCACTTCTGGACTCCCTGACCCGAGGGAAAAGACTTTGCCAATATACTCTATCCATGCCCCCTATACTTTTGAAAACCTCTATAATGTCATACCTCAGCATCCGAAGCTCCAGTGAAAACAGCCTCAGCCTATTCAGCCTCTCTCTATAGGTCAAATCCTCCAATCCTTATAAATCTTTTCTGAATCCTTTCAAGTTTCTCAACATTTTTCCGATAGGAAGGAGAGCAGAATTGCACGCAATATTCCAACAGTGGCCTACCCAATATCCTGTACAGCTGCAACATGACCTCCCAACACCTGTACTCAATACTCTGACCAATAAAGGAAAGCATACCAAACGCCTTTTTCACTATCATATCTACTTGCGACTCCACTTTCAAGGAGCTATGAACCTGCACTCCAAGGTCTCTTTGTTCAGCAAAACTCTCTGGGACCTTACCATTAAGTGTGTAAGTCCTGCTATGATTTGCTTTCCCAAAATGCAGCACGTCGCATTTATCTGAATTAAACTCCATCTGCCACTTGTCAGCCCATTGGCCCATCTTGTCAAGATCCTGTTGTAATCTGAGGTGACCTCTTCACTGTTCACTGTACCTCCAATTTTGGTGTCATCTGCAAACTTACTAACTGTACCTCATATGCTCGCATCCAAGTCATTTATGTCAATGACAAAAAGTAGTGAATCCAGCACTGATCCTTGTGGCACTCCACTGGTCAGAGGCCTCCAGTCTAAAAAACAACCATCCACTACCACACTCTGTCTTCTACCTTTGACCCAGTTCTGTATCCAAATGACTAGTTCTTCCTGTATTTCATGAGACCTAACCTTGCTAATCAGTCTGTCAAGGGGAACCTTGTCGAAACCCTTACTGAAGTCCATATGGATCACATCTATCCCTCTGCCCTCATCAATCCTCTTTGATACTTCCTCAAAAAACTCAATCAAGTTTGTGAGACATGACTGCCCACGCACAAAGCCATGTTGACTATCCCTGATCAGTCCTTGCCTTTACAAATGCATGCACATCCTGTCCCTCAGGATTCCCTCCTACAACTTGACCACCACCAACGTCAGGCTCATTGGTCTATAGTTCCCTGACGTCCTTACCACCCTTCTTAAACAGTGGCACCACGTTAGCCACCTCCAGTCTTCTGGCACCTCACCAGTGACTATCCACCTCACAAATTTCACAGCAAGAGGACCAGCAAACACTTCTCTAGCTTCCCACAGAGTTCTAGGGTAAACCTAATCAGGTCCTGGGGATTTATCCACCTTTAACAGTTTTAAGACACCCAGCCCTTCCTCCTCTGTAATGTGGACATTTTGCAAGGTCTCACCACCTATTTCCCTACATGTGATATCTTCCGTATCCTTTTCCAAGGTAAATACTGATGCAAAATACTCGTTTAGTATCTCTCCCACACTTCCTGTGCTAGGAAAGGTATCGTGTTGTGTATGATGTCTGAAATACAAGAGCTATCACTTTCTTATTCTGGTCTGTATTATTTATTTATTATTTATTGTTTATTTTTGTTTTTTCTTCTGTCCGTTTATAGACCTTAACTTATTTTGTATGTACATGCACATGGGTGAAATATTGTTCAGTTATTTGAGTTGTTTTGTTTTTGTTTTAATATAATAATAAAAATCTATTTTTCAGTCAAAAAATTAAAAAAAAACATTAAAATGCTAACATTGATAGAATAGAGGCCCAAAGAGCTCTCATTAGTTAAACCACTCATGGTGGTTTACGCTGAATGTCATCTTGGGTGATGGGGTGAGGTTGATAGAACATCCCTTTCATGGTAACCTCAGTCAGTGTGGGGAATTGAACCTGCGCTGGTGGCCTCCCTCTGCATCACAAACCAACCATCCAGCCAACTGAGTGGGAGACTGTGTAACTGTTGCACACAGAATCAGTCACAGACAAAGGGCAAGAGAAACATTCATGACAAGGTAAAATATATATTTGAGAAAATCGTCATGGTAACGGCTGAGGATAAAAACGTTCTCTGCTAGAAATTGTATTTTACATTGAGACAAGTGTTTGGAAGCTGTCTTTGGCTGAATACAATAAGGTGAGACAAGTGAAATAACCAGAATGACTAATTGTGATTGGATATCGATAACCGTAAAATAAGTGCATGTTTTTGATTGGTCTGTGGAAAGCATGCTGACTATTGAATGAATTTATAAAGCAGATGAAATATATTGTTAGGAGAGTCTGCCCCATGGGAAATGACTTCGGAACACATGCAAGAAGATACACTGGGTAAAAAGTTTCTGAGAATCGTCTGCTCGGTAACAGGAAGCTGGGAGTTGCATGACTGAAAGTTCCTGTAAGGTGGAGCTGAGAAAACCATCATTTCACCTCCAACCGTATTGAATGTTGGAGCATGTTTGAAGTACTGAATGGCTTCATGATGGATTTCAATTGTGTGTGATTTGAAAGTCGTAAACCTCTACTCCATCCTCTTACGTGTTACACACGGGGGCACAAACGTTTTCCTCCAACTGGGAATAAGTTGGAACATGATCTGGAAAATTCCATAATTGGCATTCTCCAGAATATTCTATAACTCTGTGGGGGGCATTAGAGATGCTGAGAGAAAGAGAGGGATGGTGCTGTATGCAGTAGTGAGAGTGGGAGAGCATTAGCCTTGTTCGGGAACCGGTGCTATAACAGACATACAGTGAGTGTGAGGGAGCAGAGAGAACATGGTGACCCTTATCTTAACAGAGTGCGGAAGGTTATTGAAGCTTGTCCTGTTTTGATGGACATTTACTCAGACCGCAGATACTGCACTGAGCTCAAACCAGGCTCGGTGGATCTGTGGGTGTGATCCCTCTGGGAAGAGAATGGTCCCCTTTTGTACTAGCCCATCCACCAGGACCTCCGTGCCCATGTCTAAAAACGTTATGTAATTTCCCCTTATCTGCCATGCTCGGGGTAAACTGTTCAGGGCAGCTCCAAACTGAGAAAGCTCAACCGTGTGCCCCTTGGCCTTTTAAAGATGGCCCCAGTGTCAGGGGTCATGGAATATCCAGGAGCATCCGGACGATTTTGAGTACCTCCAGTTATGATGGGTGGAAGATCGGCCTGGCATTGTATGAGAGGGACACCATGGAGTGGGGTGGGTATTTAATGAGATGAGTTTGGTAAGATAGCACCAGGAACGTAGTTTAGCCTCGTGCAGACAATCCCTCTGTCACACTTAATGAAAATGTCACTGAGACATTTTTTGTTAGATTCAGCCCAGTGAGGCAAAGACTCTGCTGTCCTCACTCCTAGTAACAAAGCTGCAGAACCAATGCTCATCCAAAAGTCTCCATTGCCTGAACTCACAGCAATATCCCTTTCACTCATCATTCTTCAAAGTACTGACACGTGTTGCATGATACAATCGAAATGTCTTCAAATCAGCATTCTGAAACCTATGAACATATCCTTCAATGACATTTTTTCTCAGTCTCCCCGACTCTGTCTCCACTCCAAAACATACTCATTTATAGTCATATTGCACGAAAATCCCAGTATGACTGGACCATGGCAACCAGAATGTCCATCCAGACTCACCCCATTCCCTTGCCTTTGTTCTGTATCCCTCTAATCCTTACCTATCTGTGTAATTGTCCAAATGCCTTTTCAATGTTGTTATTGTACCCACCTCAATCACTTCCACTGGTAGCTCAGTCTGTGTGCATACCACACTCTATGTGAAAACGTTGCCCCTCAGGTTCCTTTTTATATACTTTTTTTTTTCCTTTCCAAACATTAATGGATATCCTCTAGTCCTCGATTCCCCAACCTTGGGAAAAAAATTGAAGTATTCACCCCATGCACGCCTCTCATAATTTTATAAGAGTTGCACTTGGATAAGAACCCCCTCAGTTTCCTACGCTGTAAAGAAATAAGTTCTAACCTGTCCAACCTCTGCCTATAACTTAGAGCTTTAGCCCAGGAAACATCTTTGGAAATTTGTTCTACGCTCTTTCTCGTTCAATAATATCCTTTCCAGAGCAAGATGAACAAAACTGAACACAATACTCCAACTTCAGCCTTACCAACATCCTGTACAACTGCAACCTTACGTTCCAACGTCTATACTCAATGGCCTGATGAAGGCCAGTATGCCAACAGCCTTTTTCACTTCCTGTGTATCTGTGACACAAATTTCAGGCAACCGTGCACCTGATCTCCAACGTCCTTTTGTTCCACTACACTCCTTAAGGCACGATCATTCATCACTAAACTCCTACCTGGACTTGACTTTCCAAAATGCAAGACGTCACACTTATCTGTATTAAACTCAAATTGCTATTTCTGAGCCCACTTCCTCAGCTGACCAAGGTACTGCTGCAATTTCTGATAATGTTTCTCACTGTAAATGATGCCTCCTAATTTAGAGTCATGTGCAAACTTACTAACCTTGCATTGTGCACTCTGGTCCAAATCATTGGTATAAGATAACGAACAGCAATGGTCCCAGGATCGACCACTGAGGCACTCCACTAGGTGCAGGCCTCCAGTCCGACAAGCATACCTCCACCATAGCCATTGCTTGATAACGTCAAGCCAATTGTGTCGCCAATTTGCCAGTTTATATTGGAGTCCATGTAATCTAACCTTCCAGAGTGGCCTACCCTGTGGAACCTGAGCAAAAGACTTACTGAAATCCATATAGACGATGTCCACCAACCTTCCTGGTACCTTCATCAAAAACTCTAACAAAAATTCTAAGGCATGATCTGCCACGCACAAAGCTATGCTGACTGCTCCAAGTCAAACTCTGTTTTGCCAAATGCATGCATATCTTATATCTCAGAACCTTCTCAAGCAGTTTACCGAAAACACATGTGAAGCTTACTGGTATATATTTCCCAGGCTTTTCTTTGCAACCCCCCTTGAAGAAGGGCACTCCATTTGTTACCGCCCAGTCGTCCGGGTCCTTGGGCCCTGAACTGTCTTCTCTCACCACCTGCAGTGCTCTTAGATATATCTGGTCAGGACCAAGAGATTTATCTGACTTTATGAATTCTAATATGTCCATCAGCACCTCTACTGTGATATGGACTGTACCAAGATATCACAACTAACTTCCCAAAGGTCACAGGTCTCCATGTTATTCTTCATGATAAACGCAGAGGGGAAATTGAGGACCTCACCCATTTCTTGAGGTTTTACACATGCATGCCCATTTTGGATTTTAAGGCGTCCTATTCTCTCTCTGGTTGTTCTTTTTCTTTTCGGTACTGAATTTGCATTCGCACTAATCTGCTCAGCCAAGGCTATCTCATACCCCCTTTTCACCTTGCTGATTTCCTTCTTCAGTAAACTCCTCTATCCCCTGTGTAACTCCAGGGATTCCATTGATACGAACTGCCTGTACCTGAGCCACGCCTCATTTTTTTTTCTGGTCAGAGCCTCAATATTTCTTGTAATCCAGGGTTCTCTCTTCCAGCCTCACTTTCCCTTCATCCTCACAGGAACATATAGACCTTGAACTCGAGCTATCTCACTTTTGAAGCCCTCCCAATTGCCTGGGATCACTTTTACCTCGAAACAAACTACTCCAATTCCCCTGCAATCCACTGTCTAATTCCAACAACATATGCCTTTCCCCAATTTAGAACTTGAATCTGTGGACCAATTTTGTCCCGACCATTACTATTCTAAAACTAATACAGCTCTAGTCACTATTCCCAAAATGCTCGCCCACTTTACCTCCGTCACCTATCCGAACTTATTTCCCAACAGTAGGTCGAGTTTGTCCCTTCCCCAATAGGAACCTCTCAATATTGCTTGTGGAAGCTTTCCTGAACACACTTAACAAACTAAGTTCCACCTAAGTTCTTAACCCATCTGGAAGTCCCAGTCTATGTTCGGAAAATTAAAATCACCTATTATGACAACCCTATTGCTCCTGCAAGTCTCGCTGGTGTCCCTGAAATTTTGTTCCTATAATTCCCATTGATTATTTGGAGGCTTACAGTGCAACCATCACCATCCCCGTCTTAATTCTTTGCACCGTTCACAAAACCACATTGGATATTACCTCAGTTATTTCAACTTTAAATACTAGAGTGATATGCGCCTTAATCAGAACTATTGGTATTTAAATTGTTTCCATTTATATCTCTTCCTCACATTGATGTTCATATTCGCAGCACCCCTTGTCAATGTACAGTACAGATATGGAGCTGTAAATGGATGGGAACTGCACATTCTGACACTTCCAGCATTGGTTACATATTTCCCCACACTGGGCAGTGATCTAATACAGTGTTACCAAACAATGCAACAGCCTGGGTTTGTATATGAATGAACCAGTGCGGACTGCACAGCTCCTCACACTGAACATTTAGTCCAGGATTATAGATCAAGAATTGGTGTGGGCTGCATAGAGTTTCACTCTCGACATTGCTGGGTTGCATACAGCTGTACACTTTCCAGATCGACACAGTGCTCCATCCTGAATATGTAAAGGATGGGCTGGTTATGCGAGTTGGATTGCGAATGTGAGAGTACGAAACATCTGACAATACCTTTATTTGGTGTTTTCATTCTTGTCATTGGACCCCTCAAATCCTGACTTATCCTGTTAGACCAGTCCTTCTGGATGAGTCATGGTGACTGTTGCTACAGCATCTGAGTCTGCAACATGACCAACAAATGGAGCAGAGGCTGCAGAGAGGACAGTCTCCGTAAAATGGAATGAGGGAATCACCATCAGATCAGACGTGGTCTTAGTGAATGGTGGGGCAGGTTTGAATGGACCACCAATGCAACCTATTCATATATTTCTGTTTGTTCCAAGCAAACTCCCCTTCTCTCCCAGTGTCCAATACTGGTGGGGAGTGAGTCACCTCCTGCTGTCCTTGCATAACAGGATGCTGGGGCCTCACAACCTCCAGATTTCCCTGTGCCCCAGTTTCGAGCTCTGAGTGACTCCCTCCTGTCCCTGTGTCGCAGTCTCAAGCAGTTGAATGACTGCGTCCTGTTCCTGTGTCCCAATCTTGGGCAGCTCTGTGACTGCCTCCTGATCCAAGGTTTGCGAAAGTAGATGTCCCCCTCCTGCTACTGACTGACAGGTTCCAATAGCTCTGTGCTCACCTGCTGCTCCTGTGGAATGGAGTCGAGGGCCTGAATGGCCTCTTCACATTCCTTACAGCTTCTCTTGACTAAAGGCCTTTCCCCAGTTTCTGTAAAACACCATCAAAATCTGAATGATGTATTTTTGTATTTTACTCTCAGTAATTGAAAAAAACAAGCTGACTGACAAAATTCAGAAGCTGAATAGCCTCTTCTTGTTCCTGTGTCATACACTCAAGAGGGAATAGAGTCTCAGAGATGTACAGCACGGAAAAAGACCTTTCAGTCTGATCGCCCATACCGACCAAAAATCCTAAATAAATCTCGACCCCCTTTCCAGCACTTGGTCCATCTCCCTCTAAACACTTCCCATGCATGTATCCATCCAACTGACTTTTAAATGGTGTAACTGTGCCTGCCCCCGCCACCTCTTTTGGCTGTTCAATCCATACACACAGCAGTCTCTGTGTGAAAATGTTGTCCCTCATGTTCCTTTTTAAATCTTTCTCCTCTCACCTGAAACATTTGTCTTCTAATTTTGGACACGCCTATCCTGGGTAAAAGACGTTGACTATTTACCTTATCTATGCCCCTTATGATTTTATAAACCCCTTTAAGGTCAACCCTCAGCCTCAACACTTGAAAATACTCCCAGCGTGTTCAAACTCCCCCAGTAACTCTAACCATCTAACACCTGCAACATTATTTTAAGTCTCTTCTGCACCCTTTCAAGTTTGACAACATCTTTCTGACAGCAGGGAGAACAGAATTGAAGGCAGTATTACAAAAGTGGCCAAACCAATGTCCTGGACAGATGCAACACGTCGTGAAAATATTTAGATTCAAAGCACGGACCAAAAAGGGAAGATCACCAAGTGCCGTCTTCACTGCGCTGTCTACCTGTGACGGCACTTTCAAGGAACGGAGAACCTGCACCACAAGGTGACACAGTAGCTCAGTGACTAGCATTGCTGCTTCAGAGCGCAGCGATCTGGGTTTAAATCCATTCTTGAATGACTGCCTGTGTGGAGTTTGCACATTCTCCCCGTGTCTGCATGAGTTTCCTCTGGATGTTATGTTTTCCTCCCACAGTATAAAGATATACAGATAAGGGTAGATTGGCCATGCTAAATTGCGCAAAGTACCCAGGGATGTGTAGACGAGGTGGATTAGTTATGGGAAATGCAGGCTCCGAGTGATAGGAGAGGGGTTTGTCCAGTGGGATACTGCTTAGAGGGTCGCTGTGGCCTTGATGGGCAGAATAGGCTGTTTTCTCACTGTAGGGATTCGATCATTTCTATGGAGTTCTCCTTGATTGACAGCTTTCGACAGGAACCTAACTACATCTCTTCCCTTGATTTGTCTTGCCAAAATGCAACACCTCACATTTATCTAAAATAAACTCCATCTGCCACTCCTCGACTCACCTAAGCAAAGCCCCATTATAGTCTGAGAGTTCATTCTTCACTGTAGACGACACCACCAAATTTGGTATCATCTCCAAATTTACTGACCATACTTCATATACTCAAATGCAAATGATTTGTATAAGTGACAAAAGGCAGTGGACCCACTATTGATCTTTGCGGCACACCACTGGTCACAGGTCTCCAAGTTTAATAAACAAATGTCCGCTGTCACGCCCTGTTTCCAATATTCAAGAAATTTTGGATCTAAATGGTGAGTTCTCCCTGGATTCCAGACAGTCTGACCTTGTTAACCAGTCTACCATGTAGAACAGTTTGGTTTTCTTACTGAATTTCATAAAGACAACATCCACTCTCCTGCCATCATCAATCATCTTCATCACTTCCTCAAAGGATTCCACCCAGTCAGTGGGATGTGATCTCCAATGTACAAAGCCCTCTTCAGTCCTTGTCTTTCCAAATGTATATCGACCTTTTTCCTCGAAATCCCCTCCAACAATTTAGTTACCATTGACGTCAGGCTCACCCGATCTATGGTTACCTGTTTTTTCCTTAATTTCTTAAATAATGACACTATGTTAGCAGCCCTCCAGTCTTTTGACACCTCACCTGTGGAAATCAATGTTACAAATATAACAGCAAAATGCTGAGCAATCTGTTTCTTAGCTTTCCACAAACATCTGGGATATAACTGGTCAGTTCCCAGGGATTAGTTCACCTTTATGTGTTTTAAAATGTTCAACACCTCCTTGTAATATAGATACTTTCAAGGTATCATTATATGTTTCTTCATTCTCTCGCTCTTGCAACCTCCTCCATATTAAATACTGAGAAGAAATACTTGTTTAGTATCCCTCCAATCTCCTGTGATTCCACACACAGGTAGCCTTACTGATCTTTAAGGGGCCCTATTCTCTCCCTAGTAAATATTTTGCCATTAAATGATTTGCATAATTTCTTCAATGCCTCGTTAACCGTATTTCTAAAGCCATCTCCTGTCCACATTTTTCTGGCCCGATTTCCCCATTGACTGTACACTTGCTGCCCTTACACACCTCTCTGGATTCACTTGATCTCAGCTCTGTTTACCTGACATATGCCTCCTTCCTTACCTTGACCAGAGCATCAATATATCTAGCCATCCAGCACTCCCTGCACCCACCAGCCTTGCCCCTCTCACTAATGGGAACACGTTGGCTCTGGACTCTCTGAAACCAAGTTTTGATGACCTTGCATTTTCCAACCATCCCTTTACCTGTGAATAGGGTATTCCAATCAGCCTTTCACAGGGCTCGCCTAACACTTTCAAAATTGACCTTGTTCAAAGTTAGAACCTTAATGCTTACATCAGGTCATTCCTATTCCGAAGCTAATTTAAAACTAATATTTATATGTAACAGACTTGAAGGTTAAATAAACACTTCCTGCCCCTCTGTAACAGGCTCGAGAGGCTGAATAGGCTCCTCCTGTTCCTCTGTAATAGACTGGAAAGCATGAATGGCCTCCTCCTGTCCTTGTGTAACAGACCCGAGACATTAAATGACACAGCAACCCATCGATTACGAGCAGCCATTAAACTGTATCTGATGGAGGTCCATCTCTTCTCAGTTACAGAAGCACAAACAACACAATTTACTCCAGGTTCCCTCTCAGTAGCATCTCTTACAGCTGCAGCGACATATCTCTTCGTCTTGAATGATTATGTTGGCAAAATGTGCCAATATTTTAGATTTCCACCTTTTCAAGTAACAGCAGACTAATATGGGCTGAATGGCCTTCTCTTATCCATTTGTAAGAGGCCCAGAGGGACAGAATTGCTTCGGCCTGTTGCTGAGCAGCAATCTCAACGCTCTGTCTCAAGGTAATGAAAGGATTTGAAAACAGGGCACTTAAAACCAGGAGGAGCCTTACACTGGTCAATAAGTATTATACTTTGGGTTAATGTATCTAGAAACTTGCCCATCCGACTTTTTTATGCAACCGATCTGTTATTTTATAACTGCCTCATTTCATAAACAGAGTGGAACACATGTAGACATCTGCAGTGTCTTTTAATACTCTCATATACAAGTTTTTAAAAAAAATTCAAAAGATTTAAAGATTTATGGGCCATCCCTCAGCAACCCTCATCCATTCCTTCCAAACCCGGTAAATGTTCCCTTTTATAGTGATATGAAAAATGATGTGTGGAACTGGTTAACTGAGCCTGTTTGTTTAGTCATGATTTGGAGATGCCGGTGTTGGACTGGGGTGTACAAAGTTAAAAATCACACAACACCTGGTTATAGTCCAATAGGTTTAATTGGAAACACATTAGCTTTCGGAGCGACGCTCCTTCATCAGGTGACAGTGCAGGACACGCTTCTAAGGCACAGAATTTATGGCAAACATTTACAGTGTGATGTAGCTGAAATTATCCATTGAAAAATACCTTGATTGTTTGTTGAGTCTTTCATCTGTTCGAATATCATGATAGTTTCATTTTTTTCATGTGTAAATTAAAAATTTTTTTCTTTTAAAGTTGCATTGACAGGTTAGCAGTAACAACGAGTGTTAGATAGACAATATGTTGAAGGTGTTAGCCCCCTGTGTTCTCTGTCTATACCATAATGTTTACATTGACTCTAATCTAAAAAGTGAGATAACAGAGTTTTACATGAATTCATGCAGTTTTTGAGCAAAGTAGATGTAACTCTGCAAGTACAAATTCACCCCACAAAATATATGTGTGCATGTGGGTCTTTGTCTGTTTGTGTGTGTGTGTTTGTCTTGGTTGGGGGTTGTGAGTGTCAGAGGGGGTGTATATGTGTGTGTAGTGATGTAGAGTGTCTTAAGTTTGTGAGGGGGTGCATGTGTGAGTGTGGGAGTATGTGTGCGTGTCTGGGGTGGGGGGTTTGAGTATCAGTGAGAGAGAGTGTATATGTGTTTGCATGAGTGTAGAGTGGTCTAACTCTCTGAGCGGATGCCTGTGAGAGTGTGTGTATCTGTAAGGGTGTGTGTGTGTGTCTGTGTTAATGTCTGTGCACATATGTATCCATATGTATATGTGTGTATAGGTGTGTGTGTGTGTGTGTGTGTGTGTGTGTGTGTATAGTACAATGGTGGTCACCTGCAATGTGACATGAACCCAAGGCCCCAGTTGAGGCCCTCCCTATGGGAACCAAAATTTGTAATCAGCCTCTGCTCGGCCACTTTACGCTGCTGCCAGTCCTGAAATCCGCCTTGAAGGATAGTCACCAGAAGGTCCGAGGTTGAATGTCCAGGACCACTGACGTGTTCCCCAACTGGGAGGGAACACTCCTGTCTGTTGATTGTTTTGCAGTGCCCATTCATCCGTTGTCGTGGCCTTTGCTAATTTTCCCAGCGTTTGTTCAGTGACTGTGCTTAATGCCAATCTCCATGGATTCTAATTATCCCAGTGGAGGGTTTCCATCTTTTAATGATAAATGGGCGCCGTTCAATGTGTTATCCCATAACATGAGCAGGAGCATCACCGACAGCACTGACAGGGAACAGCAGACCTAGAGAGAGGAGGAGGAGAGATCAGAATCTGAGAACATTAGAGTGGAATGTTCCAAAAATGGACCAGAATCTGAGAACATTAGACTGGAATGTTCCAAAAACGTATCAGAATCTGGGACCATTAGATTGGAATGTTCCAACAATAGACAGGAGGTTATCCATTTATGGTTGGTATCTTTCTGAATCTTGGTTGTCATTATCATTACGGATCTATTACGCTCTTCTCGTTATTCAATATTTTTATTATCCTTTCCTGGTTATCGTTGGTGTTCCTGGTAAGTGTCAACGTCCAGATTCTTTTGTTCTATAAACCGGTTATTACTGTATTACTGTTCTTTTATATAGTCTACACTTCTTGTCACTATTATTTTTCTGTTGAAACTCTCATTCCAGATATTCACTCTACAGACCACTACTAACTATATCAATGAATGCGTTCAATGACTGTCTCCCTCTCTGAGCTGGTATTGTTACTCTCTATGTTGACCTACTCAGTTACAGCGGAGACCTACAATTTACTGTATCATTGCTTTTAAATATTATTTAATATTTAAATATTAAGAGCAGGGAGGTCACTCTCTACTGTTCTGCTTCCAAACTCCACTTCCTTCCACTGTTTCCAACTCATCCCTGGCCAATATCTTCGACTGAAGCAGACAAGTCACAACTGCGGGTGATCCCTTTAACCATGCACTGATTCCTGACACCATTCCCTGACCATTTCTAACTTGAAATTCTCACCACTCCAGAATATATCTCACTGGTTTATTCCATCTGCTGTTTGAACCTTGAGCTATGAAATACAGTCTTAATGAAGTTAATAATCTGCTGCTGACACTCCCGGCTTCAAACCTGCCGAAGCAAATCTGATATGAACACACACCAAACTCACCATCCATCTGTCATTCATGTGCACGCGGATGTATATTGCTATTGTGTCCTGCAATGACTTTATTTTAACATTCTCAAACACTTTACCTCATCTGTCCATGAAACTTCCCTCGTTCTCTCTGTTGATTAACAAAAAGCCTGCCATTTGTTCATAATTAAAATAGTTTCCTCCATGTGTGTTCCTTCTCAAACAATGAGTTTTGCATTCAACCACGCCTATTGCGCTCACAAATGGACTCTCTCTCAGTCTTTGATGAACACACACACAGCAAATCTTCTCATTGTAAACATTATAGTAATCTGATGCTCCCTCATTACTGACCCTTGGATAGTGCAGCGCTCCCGTAGTGCTGACTCTCTGACAGGGCAGCATTCCCTCGGGACTGACCCTCTGACAGTCCAGCACTCCCGCAGAACTGACCCTCTGACAGTGAGGGTGTGGGGGCCAGGGTGACTGTGACGGAGTGAGTGTGAGGGGGTCAGAGTGACGGTGATGGAGTGAGTGTGAGGGGGTCAGAGTGACGGTGATGGAGTGATTGAGAGACGGTCATGGTGATGGTGATGGTGTGAGTGTGAGGGGATCAGGGTGACGGTGAAGGAGTGAGTGTGAGTATAGTTTGCATATGATAGTAAAGTTTGCAATATTCTCTATGCTGGTCAGATAGTGCAGTTTACTGAGCAACACACTAGCATGCTCTGCACAGCTCTCCATGCTGGGCTGTCATCTTGTCCCAGTTTATGTTGTTTATGGTTTTTTCTGTCAAGCAGATTCAGAATTTGATGTAACAAACCATTTCAGCTGATCTGACAATGTCTTTATTCAATGTTCTCATTCTTGTCATTTTACTCTCGAAGGTCTCACTTCTCCAGTTAGTCCCACTGCCCTGTCTTTTTCCCCATATTTCAACAACATCTTTTCAGTTAATTAACTGTCTCTTTCTTTCTTTAATGTGACTCTTTCTGTCCCTCTGTATCTTTCCCTGGCATTTATTTTTGGCTCCCTAGTGTATCGAGTGCTGGCATTGTGAAGCTCAAAAACAGTGAAATGGGTGTGACAGGCTTCCCGGTATGTCCCATGTGATGGTCCATGGACAGGCGCGTTTCAGAAGTTATGAGACACATTCTTTTAAATTGGTCTGTACCTGTATTTGTGCCTCTCAGGTGATCTTGCGATCGAGGAAGCCCATTAAGTAAAGGACCAGCCATCTAAAGTGTGTGACAATGCTGTCACTTTTTAAAAAAAGTTTAATTTCTCTTTTTTTTCATATAAGAGATCTTAAAGGCCAAACTGCCTACTGAAAACTGTTCAAGTAACGAACTTACGACGCTTTTACGGTTTTTCATAAATAGTAGTAACAACGGCGTATAACTTATCTATAGCTGCTCCTCTCTTTGAAACCTGACTTGATGCTGTTTCCTCCTGGATTGGAGAACTGTATGCAAGAATGTATGTCTGAATGTTCCATTTTGCCAAGGGATGTGTTTATGGCATGTTGGTATATTGGAACAGTTAATTTGTAGAAGGTACTGTGTCCATTATTCGGTCATGGTTTCCAATAGTTAAATTATTCTAAATTCCTCTTCATTTTGTATGGATTTTCATTAGAGTGTTTGAGTGTGTTGTGTTTTGCTAATGGTGAGTGGTGTGACAAGTAGCATCACATCTGGAACGCCCACTTCACATCTACCTTTAAAATAAGGAGAGTTTGGCATCCAAGCTACCCTCTTAAAATAATTTGAGGCATTCTACTTGGTCTATAGCAAAGTGGGGACTCATGTAAGGTTTTCACTCGATAGTAGGAAATTGTATTCAGAATTACAATCCCTAAAGTGTGCAAACAGGCCATTCGACCCAACAAGTTCACACTGACCCTCTAAGGAGTAACCTACCCAGACCCATTCCTCTACCGTATTATTACACATTTACCCTAACAAAGGCTCCTAACCCACACATCCCTGAAAACTACAATCAATTTAGCATGGCAAATTCACCTGACATGCATATCTTTGGGTTGTGAGAGGAAACCAGATAATCCAGAATAAGCTCATGCAGACACTGGAGAGTATGCATCGGGAGGCTATTGGGTTCAAAGGTCGTGTATGGTAGCTGTTATTGTCTATTGTTCCAGATGTTGAATTTGGTTGGTTTAAACAGTGTTTTGTGTATAAAGATTCTTTCAGTCACTAAGAGTTCTCTGGGTGTGGATGAAGTGAAGTTGGGGGTTTTACAAAAGGTAATCAAGGCAAAGCTGTCGCAATTGACAGACAATCTGGAGTTGGGGTTGTGTTTGTCTATGAGAAAATGGCAGTCAATTACAGCTATTGCTCGGCAATTGCGTTTTGTGGAAACGCCATCAGACTCTTTGGAAATGGTGAGAATTCAAATTCAAATGAGGCACTTTGAACATGAGAAGGAATTGAAACAGTTTGAAGTATGATGAAATGTAGAAATAAAAGGAAAGGAAATGAAGAAGAAAGAGAGAAAGGGAGAGAAGAAAAACAGAGAGTTTCAATTTAAACAGTTAGCAGTTAGAGAGGAAAGTTGCCATAGAAGGCAGAGATGAAGGTAGACGGTCGGCGGGATGAGGAGGATAGTAAGGTTGAGCAACCCTATTGTAACCAATTCCCTGATGGGGTTCTGTTTAAATACATCCAGGAATTATCTAAATTTGATGAGAAGGATGGAGAAGCCTTTTGAATTTCATTTGAGAAAGTGGCTAATGCAGTGGCAAGTGATCATGTGGATTTAGTTGATCCAAACAAAGCTGATAGGTATTTGCATCTCTATTGGAGACGGTATCTGGCCAGTATGGGGTGGTGAAGAAAGCCATCTGAAGTGCATATTACCTTGGGCCAGCATTTCAGACAGCATTTCAGGAATCTAAAAAAGGGTCGCTGATTAAACGCACATTGAGTTTGAAAGTATCAAACAAAGTAATTTTGATAGGTGGTAAGGGTATTAAATCAGAGCAAACCAATGACACTCTTAGAGAGATTCTTATTTTGGAGAAGTTCAACAATTCACTTCCTGCAGTCGTGAGAACTCACGTGGAACAGCAGAGTGTTACAATGACAAGATTAGAAGCTGAAATGACTGGTGCTGATGATTGAGTTCTGAAATCAAAGTATGGTTTGTGTGAGAGATTGAGATGAATGTGCGAGATCTTCTTAAAACATATACCCGTGAGAGTAAGGTTTACTGGCATAGGCCAGGAGTAGCAGGTAAAGAGATTAGAGCATTAAGAGGTACAGAAGTATGTAACTCTTTTATGTTGAGGCATGAGGAGTTATGTTATTCAGAGGGAGTATTGGAGAGATGAGAAGTGCTCCATTATATAACGTGTGGTTGGAGTGTCCAGTGGAAACATCAACAGATTTATTCCACAATGAGGAAGGGGGCCTTGAGCTTGACGTTGGCGTTACAATATTTCAACATTTAAAATGTGAATAACGTACGTGAGACAAATCTTGATCACCGATCGTGACCCGTGAAGAGTTTTCGAGAAGTTTGGGAGAGAAATACCAATCTGTTTCGATTGAGTTTATTATTGCTGCCATTCAGTTTGAAATTATACAGGTGACAGGATGAGAAAACCTAAGGTTTGACACGTTGTGGCGACTTGGATGAAGAAAGACAAAGGCATTCTGTGGCAGGAGCAAAATGACTGAAATCGAAACTAGTTGTGAACATTTGTATGCTCACAGTAAATGCAATATATATGCATTTCAGTCTACTAATAGAGGAAGATTAAGAGGTCTAAAATGAATCCACCTTTGTGTATTGATGTATGATTTTATTAAAGATGAAATTGTGAGGATACTATCACTGTAAAAAGGTTATTTTCTCTTGGGTTTTTTTTAAGAGAGGTTTTAAAGGTAGAGGTGCAGAACTGCTGTCTGAAAACAGATTAAGTAAATAAATGAGAAAGCTTTGGGTTTCATTAAAACGGTGACAACAAGGGAAGGGCAGTGGCCAGCTCTCCCAGATCAGGGTTTCTCAATTTGTTTTTAGCTGAAGCATTCAGAAGCTGCTGGGGATCCCGGAAAGGGTTGGAAGTTTCAATACATGATCTCCAGCTGCTTTTCTCTCTGAGATCTCTGTTGATGTTGTTTCCTCCTGGATTGGAAAACTGCTGTAAGGATCTGTATTTGAATATATCTTTGTGCCAAGCGGTGTAAACCAAGAAGGTACGGTATCTATTGTTTGTGTAAGTGTTCCAACATATAAACTATCCCAAAATGTTCTTTTCTTTGATTGTATCTTAACTAAAACATTTTAATAGATTATATTTTGCTCAATTTCGAGTGGTCTGACCAGTAACAACATATCTGGAACGCACACTTCACATCTATATTCAAAATAAGGAAAGGTTTGGGTCTAAGTGGTCTTCTTAAAACATTCTGGGGGATCTTGTCTGGTACACAACACTTGGACCGAGGGGTTTCTGACTGCCTCCTGTAATTGAATATTTAGTGGAGGTGCTGGGGATGGTTTTCTGGAGGTTGTGCTGTGAGCTGCCTAAGACATTCAGGGAGACCAGAGGATTTGGTGACCCAACTCTGAATGGAGCATGGGGAACTGTAGTTACAGAATTTGGGTGTGTAACATGAACAACAAATGGAGCAGAGGCTGCAGAGAGGGGAAGCTCTGAAACCACGCAGTGAGTGTGTGGGGGGAAAGGGATCTGCTGTACCCACATCGGGTTTTCCAGGAACAGCTTCCCAAGCTTCACTTAACCCAGGAGCAGAGTGTGAGGGGACCCTGACTGAACAAGGAACTGGTCACAGAGCGGTGTCACCTCCTTCAACACGACCTGCAGCTACACACTAGGGGGAGGATGGTGCTGCTAGTGGCTGTTAGGGTCACTGTTTCATTCAGCTTCTATGATCCAGAACCTTCCAGGCAGGACTAGGTGACATATCCATCATTTCCCTGTATCTCAACATCAAGGTCACCATTCGGTGAAGGAGGATATTTATGGTGGATTAGGTAAATAGATTGTTTCTCCCACAGCTGGAAGCTACCGGGTGTATCCAGTATAATGGGATTCGCAATGGTGTACATGGCATCTGCAGAGTTCCCATGTCAATGGGGAGAGCTGGAGGAACTGAAGGAGCTCTCTCTCTATTAATGATACAGTGTACTCATGCACAGTACATCATGTTGGTGAATACCCACTGTGCTGGCAGCAGTCACGGCCTCTTCATTCAGAAGCAGTCAGCCATTCCCATCGTCATCGGGTCTCCACGTAGAAAGAAATAAATATATCTTGGATAAAGGCCGTCGCCTTGATGCATGTGTCAAAACAGCATCCACACCACCAATAAACCACCTCAAAGTATTCCATGTGTACGGAGAGCAATGGGGTCACTTGGAGTGTCTGGGAGCTGGCGATCAGGGATGGAGCAAATCCTCCCATGTCTGAACGGATCAAAGTGAACCCCCTAGTACACAGTATCATTAAGTTCTGTAATCCGTCTCCATTTCAGGAACATACTGCCTTCCATTATTCCTATAAATGGAATGACAGGTTATATCATGTTAAATTCCACCTGCCAAACTATTATCTATTGTCTTTACCTCTCTGAATTTATCTGTAGACTCTCCACCCTCGCTTGATAATTTAATCTCTTGCTTATCACAGCGACATAACAATTATTTAAAGTGGTGTCAATTAGGTTAGACCAGGGAAACCCAGTGGATGTGGTTTATCTAGACTTCCAAAAGGCCTTTGATAAGGTGAGGGCCCATGGTGTTTGAGGTGAGCTACTGGTATGGATTGAGGATTGGCTGTCTGACAGAAGGCAGAGAGTTGGGATAAAAGGTTCTTTTTCGGAATGGCAGCCGGTGACAAGCGGTGTCCCGCAGGGTTCAGTGTTGGGGCCGCAGCTGTTCACATTATATTAATGATCTGGACTAAGGGACTGGGGGCATTCTGGCGAAGTTTGCCGATGATACAAAGTTAGGTGGACAGGCAGGTAGTACTGAGGAAGTGGGGAGGCTGCAGAAGGATCTAGACAGTTTGGGAGAGTGGTCCAGGAAATGGCTGATGGAATTCAATGTGTGCCAATGCGAGTTCTTGCATTTTGGAAAAAATGAATACAAGCATGGACTACTTGCTAAACGGTGAGAAAATTCGTAAAGCCAAAGTACAAAGGCATCTGGGAGTGCTAGTCGAGGATTCTCTATAGGTAAACATGCAGGTTGAGTACGTCATTAAAAATGCAAATGCAATGTTGTCATTTATCTCAAGAAGGTTGGAATATAAAAGCACCGTTGTGCTACTGAGACTTTATAAAGCTCTAGTTAGGCCCCGTTTGGAGTACTGTGTCCAGTTTTGGTCCCCACACCTCAGGAAGGATATACTGGCACTGGAGCGTGTCTAGCGGAGATTCACACAGATGATCCCTGGAATGGTAGGTCTAACATAAGAGGGATGGCTGAGGATCCTGGGATTGTATTCATTAGAGTGTAGAATGTTAAGGGGAGATCTAATAGAAACTTACAAGATAATACATGGCTTCGAAAGGGTGGACGCTAGGAAGTTGTTTCCGTTAGGCGAGGAGACTAGGACCCGTGGGCACAGCCTTAGAATTAGAGGGAGTTAATTCAGAACAGAAATGCAGAGACATTTCTTCATCCAGAGAATAGTGGGCCTGTGGAATTCATTGTCGTAGAGTGCAGTAAAGGCCGGGACGCTAAATGTCTTCAAGGCAGAGATTGATAAATTCTTGATGTCACAAGGAATTAAGGGATATGGGGAGAATGCGGGTAAGTGGAGTTGAAATGCCCACCAGCCATGATTAAATGGCGGAGTGGACTCGATGGGCCGAATAGCCTTACTTCCACCCCTATGTCTTATGGTCTTATGGACATCACCAATCTCAGCATCTGTATATCTGTTCCAACCTCCTGATCATTAATATAGACAGTAAATAGTTGAGAACCCAGCGCTGGTCACTGTGTGACCCTACTGGTTACGTTCGCTCTAACTGATTTATCCTGAGTGCCTGCTTCCTGTATGATACCCAGTCCTCTCCCATTCCTGGGCAACACAGTCGAAGAGTTAAATAAGAACAGGGAGCATCTGTGAGGAATCCAACCCCTCGATGAGGCTGATGTTAACGCGGCCTCTGTTCCACTTTCCTGCATTCCCTCCATCCTAAAACTCTAGTCTCTTGTTGTAGATTGCATCACATGAAAAAAAAATCCACTCCACATCTACACTTTCAATTACTTTTAGCATTTTACAGACCTCAATGAGATCTCCTTTCATTCTTATAAACTCGAGAGTATAAACTGCTCAATTTCTCTTCATAAGACAAACACTTCAAATATGGAATCAATCTAGTGAAGCACTTCTGAATTGCCTCCAATGCAAATACCTCATTCTGCAGGACACCCAATCTGTACTCCAGTTGCAGCCTCGCTAATGCCTTGCATAGCTACACCAACACTCCCTACCTTTCTACACTATCCTTTTATAAATAACCACTGAAATTATCCTTGCATTTCTCATTACTAGCAGTACCCACAGGCAGATTTTCTGTGATATGCAAGCAGACACCCAGATCCCTCTGCACCTAAGCACTTTGAACTTTCTCTCCATTTCGATAATAATTTGTCTTTCTATTATACTGGCCAACTTGAATAGCCCCATATTTATTCACTTTAATTTTCCTTGCCAAATGTTGGACCGTTCACCCAACCTATTCACATGTTTTAACATCTCTTGCATCATCATTCCGAAGTAATTTCCCACCGATGTTAGTGTCATCTGAAAATGTGGCATTGTATTTTCTATCCCGTCAACCGAGTACAGTAATACTATTGATTGCAAATTTTTGAGGCATGAGTACTGAAATCAATGGCGCAAACTTTGGCATTTGCTAAAAGAAAATGACATATTTATTCCACCTGACTATGTTTGGTGGATAACCAATCCTCCATCCAAGCTAATAAATTACTCCTAAACCCATGTTGTCTGATCTTACCATTTACTCTTTGGAGAAGCGACATATCCGATGCCTTCAGAAAGACCAGATATGTTCCATCTCCAGGATTCCCACTGACCACCTTGTTTGTGACATCTTCAAATAACTCAACCAAACAATTCAAGCATGATTTAGCCTTCGTAAAACCATGTTGACTCTGACGAATTATGGTTTGAGTTTGCAAATGTCCTGAACAATGGACTCTAAAAATTTGCCTTAAATTGTAATCGGGTATTGTTACACTTTAGTCCCTGATGTATAACATTATTACAAGTTCATCCCTTTCGAAAACCTTCATGTTTTCTTTGAATTCCTGTTTAATGGGCACAAGGCTTTAAGACATCTGCTCCGATTGCTGAGTAAGAGCCAAGTGTGGCTGAATGAACTCATCATCCTGCTGGTGTACAAAATCGATGGACTGACGTCTTTCTGGTTTTCCCATGTTGCCACCTCCAAGGCCAGAATGACCTCCTCTTGTTGATTCTTTCGAGGATTGAGAGATTTTGGTATCTTCCTGTTGTTGTGTAACATTTTGAGAGGCTGATGGGTCTTCTCATACTTCTCCATAAAAGGTGGATATGCTGAACGTTCTCCTCATGTATCCCAGAGATGGGACTGAGGGGATTGATTGGTCTTCTCTTGTTCTCATACAAGACACGTGACTAAAGTACCTCTTCCTTTCTCATGAAAGAAGTCACAGATAGATTTTATCCTATCCAATTTCCTTGCAATACCCTCGGTGGGTCTGAATAGCCTCCTGTTATCCCAGTGTAACAATCTCCAATCACTGTGTGACCTCTTCCAGTTGCTATGTTAAGGCTTGAGGAGGCTGAATGGACTGATCCTGTTGCTGTTTAACAGGATACTGGTGCAGCATGGCCTACTCTGGGTCCAGTGTTATAGGCTCGAGTGGCTGATTGGCCTCCTTCTGTAAACGTTTGTCAAGCTCCAGGGGCTGAATAGCCTCGTTCTGTTTTGGTGTTAAAGGGTCGAAGGCCTGAATATCCTCCTGTTGTTCCTGTGTAACACACTGGAGAACGAAATGGATTCCTCCACTATCTGTGTAATTCACTTCACTTGTTAACTCCTTCTGTTATCTATGTTCAAATAAGTTCATCTTTGATTTTTGTAAACTCCAATGGCTACTGGGTCAATCTGATCATCTTTTCGTTATAAGCTAGCACCTTCATTGCTGGAATCAGTTGAGGGAACCATCTCTGAGCTGCTTCCAATATCACAACATCCTATCTTCACAGAAGAGGCAAACTCTGTACACACTACTCCAGATATGATCTCCCTGTACAGCAGCAGCAACACTTTACCAGCCTGCTGTAAAGTTCCCACCCAGGTTAGAGCTGTCTCAGCTCTCTGCAGGAATACAGAGCATTGTTGGAAGATCATTGTCCTTCTCTACTCCATCAGCATAACGGGAGATTTGGAGAAATTAACGTTTGAGAAGATCATAAAAGATGTGGTGAGATGATCTTTGTCATTAACCTCCCCAGAGCCCATGTCGCTCAGATTCCACAGAATCTAGTAAGGTGAAGCACAAAAACAGCAAGGAGGAGCAAACATTGTTGGGAGTTATATATCAAAGTTAAAGCTGCAATACAAATGCTGGAGCTGTTATAAAACAGGAAATGAGATATACACATTTTTGAGTACTGCAGTAATAATGCACTGCTTAAATTATATCTGAACTGTGTTAACCTACTTGAATCCTAATGCTGGAAAAAATGGATTTCATGACCAGGTGTGAGATGGTTTACATGAACATTATGTCGAGCACTGAGCTCGAGATCAGGTTATTTAGGAATTGGTATTGAGTGATCAGAAGAGCTAATTGACAATTTTGCTAGAAAGGACCTTATGGGAACAGTTTCCACAATGTATTGTTTTTCTTTTATGCGGTTTGAGGATACGACAGTTTTTGTTTTATTTGAAGTAACCGTTATAAATCTGAATCATGCAAGCCATGAAGGTGTGAGGCGAAAGTGGGGACTACAGATGCTGGAGATCAGAGTGTGGTGCTGTGAAAGAACAGTCAGGCAGCATACTAAGACCAGATAAATCGATGTTTTGGGCATAAGCCCTTCATCAGGAATGAAGCTTATGGGCCAAGGGTGCTGAGAGATAAATGAGAAGGGGGTGCGGCAGGGGGGAAGGTAGCTGGGATTGTGATAGGTAGATGAAGGTGGGGTTGAAAGTGACAGGTGACAAAGGGAGACAGAACGCCCTATCCACTGTATCCATTAAACCCAGTGTGGTCTTCTCTACATTGGCGAGGCAGGAGGTCAACTTGTGGATCATTTCAGAGAACATCTCTGGGACAGCCACATTGAACAACTCCATCGCCTTGTGGCTGAGCACTTTAACACCCCTTCCCACTCTGCCAAGCACATGAGGATCCTGAGCCTGCTCCATCTCCAAATTCACGCCACCAGAAGGCTGGAGGAAGAAAGCCTCCTCTTCTGCCTTGGGACCCTCGCAAAAGCGAATGCAATGTTGTCAATTATCTCAAAAGGGTTGGAATATAAAAGCACTGTTGTGCTAATGAGACTTTATTAAGCTCTGGTTAGGCCCCATTTGGAGTACTGTGTCCCGTTTTGATCCCCACATCTCAGGAACGACATACTGGCACTGGAACGTGTCCAGCAGAGATTCACATGGATGATCCCTAGAATGTTAGGTCTAACATCTGAGGAGCAGCTGAGCATCCTGGGATTGTATTCATTGGAGTTTAGAAGATTAAGGGAAGATCTAATAGAAACTTAAAGATAATACATGGCTTGGAGAGGGTGGACGCTAGGAAATTGTTTCTGTTAGGCGAGGAGACTAGGACCCGTGGGCACAGCCTTAGAATTAGAGGGGGTAAATTCTGAACAGAAATGCGGAGACATTACTTCAGCCAGAGAGTGGTGGGCCTGTGGAATTCATTGCTGCGGAGTGCAGTGGAGGCCGTGACGCTAAATGTCTTCAAGGCAGAAATTGATAAATTCTTGATGTCACAAGGAATTAAGGGCTACGGGGAGAATGCGGGTAAGTGGAGTTGAAATCCCCATCAGCCATGATTGAATGGCGGCGTGGACTCGATGGGCCGAATGGCCTTACTTCCGCTGTAATGTCTTATGGTCTTAACCATAGGGGATCAGAGTGGATTTCCCCATTTCCCCTAATCCCACCTTATCCTACTCCAACCTTCCAAATCAGCACCGTCCTTTTGAACGTTCCTATGTGTCCACCTTCCTTCCTATCAATCTGGTCCACCCTCCTTCCTCTCCGACTATCACTTTCAACCCCACCTTCATCTACCTATTGGATGAAAGGAGGCAGCTTAGAAAAATGCCAAGTGTTGCAGTAAGCCAGTGGATTCAGAGAAATGAAGGACCAGCAAAGGGTGACCACGAAATTGAGAAGAAAATCAAAAAGAGAAAAAAGCGTTCAAACGAAAGAAAAACATAAAGCGTCTATCAATGAATGAAAAAAAAATAAGGTCAAATGTGGAACAGTTGGTGCGCGTTCAGGATAATTTATTGCAGAGAACAGAGAAACCGCAGGGAAAAGTAACTGCTTCTTTGTGTCTATCTTCATGGAAGAATGTCCAGCAATTCTCCCAGAAATACCAAGTGACCCTGGGACTTGTGTAAGTAAAGTCTAACGTCATTCTTATCAGTGTTAAGGTCATCTTTGAAAAGAAAGCTGGATTGAGTATTTATAAATCTGACAGACTAGATGTACTTCAAACAAGAATTTCAGAGGAAGCAGCAATAGACATGTTGACTGCATCGAGGATTTTCAGTTTATTTTCCGACACATTCTCAAAAGGCATTTAGCCAATCTGGATAAGGAAAAGGTTATAAATATTATCCAATAGTTTAAGAAAGGATGGATTTGAAGAATGGTGAACTACAGACCAGTTATCTTGTCATCTGCAGTCAGGTATCTGTTGGACTCGATTACAAAGAACATGCGACGAGATATTTAGAAGGTAATAACATAACTGGGGAGTATGAGAATGTACCGATGAAAGGAAAACCAGAAGTGGCAAACATATTTTTGGAAAGGTTTGAAGATGATTCTTGTGGACATAATCAATGATGAACCAATGGATAACGTATAGTTGGATATTCATGAGCTTTTTTTAAAGAACTCACAGCAAGTTCATAAGAAAAAATAAACCGAGAGGTATTGGGAAGAATATATGCAAATGGGAAAGTAAAAATTAGGTTTACATTCATGTGAATGTAATTGGAAGATAGAGGATGTCGTGCACCAGTTGCATCGAGTGTTGGTGAGACTAAACGTAGAATATTGTGTATCGTTCGTAGTCCGAATCTAAGAAAGAATATATTGACCACAGAGGAACTGCAAAAGGTATTATCCAGATTACTCCGTAAAATGGCAAGATTGTCTGATGGGGAACCTCAGCCTGTAATCTCGAGTTTCAAAACATGAGAGTTGATTGTAGTGAATCTTAGAAACATCAAAAGGACTGAATAACAGAGGGACATTAAGAAGTACAAGTAGGCGAGATAAGGGAGAATCCCACGATATTCTACACGGACAAGTCGAACAGAATAATCAACAAACAGTTAGTGTCCATTCGAAACCAAAGGGGCAATCTGTGTGTCAAGCTGGAGCACATTGATTGATTCTTACATGAGACATTCACATCTATTTCACTTGGGAGAAGGAGGATGCAGGTACAGAATTCAAGAAGATGGACGAGGAAGCTCTTGAACAGATTGATGTAAAATACGAGCAGGGATTTGAGGTTTTGTTCTATACACATTTGGACCAATCTCCATGTCTGAACGAGTTGTATCACAGGCGGCTGTTGGGGTCAAAGGAGGAAAGACCCTGACTGAATATTTTAATTAGAATCTGACCATAGGGGAGGTGCCAGAGAACTGGAGAACTGCACATACGATTCCACTTCACAGTAAGGGTGGGAGAGATATACCAGGGAACTATAGACGAGCGAGTTAAGGAAACTACTGGATAAAATAGGGAAGGAGAAAATCGAACTCCTATCAGAGTTGCAAGGTTTGATCAGGGATATTCATCATGACTTTATCAGAAGGAAGTTGCATCTAATGGATTTGATTGAATTAGTTTGAGGAGGTCGATTATTTAGTCTTGTAGGAAGGCCTTTGACAAATTTCCACCTGGGAAACTGAAAAATAAAGTAAAATCTCACAATATGATGGGTAACTTGACAAGTTACAACGAAAATTGTCTTAGTGTCAGGAGGCAGGGTGTGGTGGGAGAAGGTTGTTTGTGTGACTGGAGACCAGTGTCCCCTGATGTACCACAGAGATCAGTGTTGTGTCCCTTATTGTTTGTGTTATTCATAACAAAATATAGATCTAAATGTGTAGGGAGCTAGGTGGAGAGTAGGGAAGGTGTGATAAGTTAGTGTATGTTTGACATAAATATTGGCTGGGTGGTTAGTAGTGAGGAGGAAAGCCTTAAGTTACAGGAAGATGCAATGGAATGGTCAGATGGGTGGATCAATGGCAGATGGAATGTAACCCTGATAAATATGCGGTGATGCACTTTGGGAGAAGGAACCAGGCAGGGGAGGACTCAATGAATGGCAGCACACTGGGAACCTCAGTGTGTGCTTCTCCACACATCCCTGAATGTAACTGGACAGATTAATGGACTAGTTAAGAAGTGGACCTTGGGTGTTGTGTTTCCTAATCAGGGCGTAGATTATAAGAACTTTCAGGGCTTTGATTCAGCCAAAATGGAGTATTGTATGTGGTTCTGGGAGCCACATTCCAGGAAGGATGTGATTGTACTGGAGAGGGTGCAGAAGTGATTCACCAGGATGTTCCCTGGGATGGAGCACATCAGCCACGGAGAGAGGCTGGATACACTCGGGTTGTTTACTTTGGAACAGAGAAGGCTGGGGGGGGGGGATTGATTCAGAAGGATAAGATGATGAGCGACACGGACAGGGTGGATAGACAGCAGATGGGTCAAGAACAAGCGAGCACACTTTTAAAGTGAAACGTTTGAGGTTCAGAGCGGATTTAAATATCTTTTTCATCTCGAGGTCTTTGTGTTCTGGGATTACTTCCTGAGAGGGAAATCATCACAGGCAACCTCACAATCATTAAAACGTACTTGAACGAGCACTTGGAAGTGTCATAACATTCCAGGCTATGGGCCTGCTGTCGGAAAGTGGGACTAATGTAGATCGTGCTGTATTTCTGTTGGCACAGAGTCTATGCTCCTGTGAGTGGATGATCTGGAACGTCAATTAATGAACAGTTTAAGGTGGGAATTGATGAGGTTCTGAAGAGTATATTCACAAGGGTTATAAGAGTGAACTGTAATAATTTGATAAATCATGTCAATGTGAGAAATATGAGAAAACAAGTGCAGTTTCTTTACAGTTTGAAACCAGAGAATGGAGAATGGGAAACAGGGAAATGGCAGAACTATGAAGTCACTACTTCAGTTCTGTCTTCACAGAACATTCAAGCAATACAAGGAAAACCAAGTCTGGTGTGGGAAAATTATAGAGTACATGCAACATAGAACATAGTAAGGAAATGGTTTAGGAGAAATTATTGGGGTTGAAAGTAATGGTCATAGGCAACATTAACATAGATTTATGAATGGGAATTATGTTTGAGGAACAGAATGGGAGACAAATGAAAGAGAAGTAATATATGTTAAACATTTTGATTTTTAGAAAAAGTTTGGTACAGCTCCAAGCCTAGTTTGCATAATCAAATCTTAATGGATTGGGGCTAATTTATGGGCATGTTTCTAGAATGGGACAGCTGGCAGGAAACAGTGAATGGAAATGAACAGACTCGTTAAGCAATAGCCTGACATTGTTTGTAAGATATGATTCTGTAAGGTATAAGTCCTTCCATATCTAGTCAAGAAATGTTGGGGTCAATTAAACAATTCACTGGAGGAAGAGATTCCACAAATACCCCCTTCCTCCTGATTGGAAGAGCCCAGCACTTCAGTGTATAAGATAAGGCTGATTCATTCGCAACAATCCTCAGTCAGAAATGCTGAGTGGATGATCCATTTCAGACTATAACCCAGACTCCCCATCATCTTCCCCGGATATCTCCTGTCTCATCAGCAGGACGGATACAGCAGAAGTGGTGGCACACTGGGATACAGTTGGAATGGAATTGCTCTTGGAGTCCTCAACAGTGACTCCGTATCCCATGAAGTCTCATGACATTAGTGTGCACATGGGAAAGGAAACGTCCTGCTGATTACTATGTACTAGCCTCTCTCAACTGATGAATCAGTACTCCTCAATGTTGATCAACACTTGGAGGAAGCACTGAGGGTCGCACGGACGCAAGATCTACTCTGCGTAGCGGATTTCAATGTCCACCTCCAAGAGCATCTCAGCTACAGCAATACTGATCGAGCTGGCCGTGTCCTAAAGCATGTAACTGCTAGACTGGTTCTGTGGCAGGTGCTGAAGGAACGAACTAGAGGAAAATACATACTGACCACAGCCTTACTCATCTGCCAGTTGCAGAAGTATCTGTCCATGACAGTATCAGTAAGAGTCGCCACCGCATAGTCATTGAGGAGACAAAGTCACACCTTCACATTGAGAATAGCCTCACCATTTTGGGTGGTACTATCACGGTGCTTAATAGGACAGACTTCGAACAGAACTTGAGGCTCAAGTCTGGGTGTAATAAGGTGCTGTGATTCATCTATAGGAGCAGAATTGTACACCCACACAACCTCATGACCTGGCATATCCCCCTAACAACAATTACCATCACTCCAGAGGATCAACATTGTTTCAATGGAGTGTGCAGGATTGCAGGAGCAGCACTGGGAATACCTGAAAATGAGGTGTCAGCCAGTTGAAGCCACCAAACAGGACAACTGGTGCGCCAAACAGCAGAAGCAGCAAGTGATAGACAGAGCTAAGTCATCCCACAAGCAAAGGATCAGATCTAAGCCATGCAGTCCTTCCACACCTTGTCGATAAACACGGGGGACAATTAAACAACTCACTAGATGAAGAAATTCCACAAATAACTCAGTCCTCTATGATGGAAGAGCCCAGCACTTCAGTGTATAAGATAAGGCTGATGCATTCGCAACAATCTTAAAGCAGAAGTGCTGAGTGCATGATTCCTTTCAGCCTCCTCCAGTGGTCGTCAGCAATTCAGTTACCAGTCATCAACCAATTTGATTCAGTCCACGCGATATCCAGAAACGATTGGAGATACTGGATACTCCATAGGGTCCACACTCTGACAACATTCTGGCAATAGTGCTGTAAACTTGTGCTCCATAACTTGCCACTCCGCTCGCCAAACTGTTTCAATAGAGTTACAATGGCTTTCCCCGATTACGTGAAAATTACCCCAAGTATCTCCTGTATATAAAACGCAGAACAAATCTATTCTGTCCAATTACCACCGCAACAATCTACTCGCGATCATCAGGAATGTGGTGGCAGAACTTAGTGCTTTTAAGCAGCATTTGCTCAGCAATACCCTGGTCAATGACGTCCAGTTTGGGCTCCACCAGGGCCACTCAGCTCCTGACCTCATGACCGTGGTTTAAGCATGGACAAAAGAGCTGAATTCCAGAGATGGTGTGAGAGTGATAGCCCTTTAAATCAAGGCTGTCTTCGACCAAGTGTGGTATCAAGGGGCTTGAGCAACACTGGAATCAATGGGTATTAGAGTCAAACTCCCCGCTGGTTAGAATCATACCTGACACGGAGGAAGATGGTCATGTTTGATGAAGGTCAGTCAGCTCAGCTCCACGTCTGTAGGAGTCCCTCGAGCAGTGGCCGAAAATATCTTCAGGGCTGCTTTATCAATGACCTTCCCTCCATTTTAAGGTCAGAAGTGGGGATGTTTGCCAATGATTGTACAATATTCTGAAATATTTGTGGCTCCTCAGATACTAAAACAGTCCATGTTCAAATGCGACAAGACCTGGCCAGTATCCAGGCTATCAAGTGGCAAGTAATATTCAGGCCACACGAATGCCAGACCATGACCATCACCAATAAAATATAATCTAACCTGCCCATTGACATTCAATGGTGTTACTATCACTGAATCCCCAGTAGCAAAGTCCTAGTGGGTAATCATTGCTCAGGCATTCACTGGTCTTGCCACATGAACACAGTAATTATAAGAGCAGGTCAGAAGCTAGGAATACTGCGGCGAGTAACTCACATCCTGACTTCCAAAAGTCTGTCCATCATCGACAATTCATAAATCAGAAGTGTGATAGAAGACTCCCAATTTGCCTGGATGAGTGCAGCCCCAACAACACTCGAGAAGCTTTATACCGTCCAGGACAAAGCAGCCAGTTTGACCGTCCCTTCATCCACAATGCTCCACCATCAACGCTCAGCAGCAGCAGCAGTGTTTTAATATCTACATGCTGCAATGAAATGATTCACCAAAGATCCTCAGATACCATGTTCCCAACTCACGACCACGTCTATCTGGAAGGACAAGGGCTACAGATGAATGGGAATACCATCATCTTCAGGTTCCCTCCAAGACATTCACCATCCTGACTTGGAAATATATCACTGCTCCTTCACAGTCACTGGGTCAGAATCCTGGGATTCCCTTCCTAATGGCATTGGAGGTCAACCACAGCAGGTGGACTGCAGCGTACAACAAGGCAGCTCACCAACACCTTCTCAAGGGCAAGTAGGGAAGGGAATAAATGCTGGCCCAGACAGTCACACCCAGCCTTACGAAATAAATAAATATAAATTAACAGAGGAAGGTTGCTGAGGTGTCGCAGGGATCGGTGCTTGGGGCCCAGCTGTTCACAATGCCCTTTAAACATTTGGTTGCTGGAATCAGTTACAATATATCCCAGCCTGCTGACAGCACTAACGGGTGTGGGATTGTGAATGGGTGAGGAGGATGTAAAAAAGCACCGAGAAGACTAAGACAAGTGGAGTGAATGGGTAAATACGTGATAGATGGAGAACAATGTGGATAGAGGAGACGGTATGCCCTTTGGTGGAAACGATAAATTGGCAGCCTACCATTTGAAAGGGATTGGTGGAAACATGTTGATCTACAAAGGGCTGTATGCTCCTTTTTTTGTTTCCTTCTGCATAAACCTCTGAGGTCCCTGCAGTGCAGTGAGTTCTGCAACCAGAAGTCAATACTGGGCATGGCATTGGCACACTGATCAGTGTATACAGACCCACCAAGTGGGGAGCTGCAACACTGAAAAGGATCTGCATCTCCTTGTACACTAGTCGCTGAAAGTAATATTGCAGAAACAGAAAGCAGTGAGGAAGATAAATGGTGTGTTGACCTTCATTTCAGGGGGATGTGAGTCCAGGAGAAAAGATGTCTTACTGCAGCTGTACAGGCCTTGGTGAGGCATCATCTTGAACATTGTGCAGAATTGTGGGCGGTTTTGGTCTTCTTACCTAATAAAAGACAAACCTGACATTGATGGAGAGCAGTGAAGGATGACCAGACTGATATCTGGGATGACAGGCTTGTGGTGGGAGCAGAGTTTGGGGTGACTGAGCCAGTATTCCATGGGGTTTCGGAAAATGAGTGGAGATCTCAGTGAAATATACAAAACTCTGACAGGGTGAGTCAGATTAGAAGCAGGAATGCTAATTCCCCTGGCTGGGACTTCCAAATCAAGGAGCCACAGTATTAGGTACAGGCAGTCATTCTGCATTGAGATGATAATAAATGTCTGCTCTCACTGACTGGGGAACCTGGGGAATTCGTTCGTACCTGGAAACCGAGACATTGATTATAAATAAGGATTTATAGACAGTAAAGAGATGGTGGGAGAGCAGGAGTACAGTATGGAAATGAAGGGCCAACCAACATTATATTGATTGGTTAGCAATCTCGATGGACCAAACGTACTACCGCACTTCCTATTTTATAGCTTCCCAAGGTTACTCACATTAACGGATATGTATATCGTGTGGGGTAAGTGCATTGTGGAGATTTTTTCCATGAACTAGAATGCGGAGGCTCAATTTGTTTTCCATTCCCGATGTTTCTGTGCAGTCTGTGGGAAAGCTCTGTAAATGCTGTCACAAGCTCTCAGATATTAGGAAGGAGGTCTCTGCAGGGTCGACAGGACTGTGTTCCCATTCCCTTTTCTGACGCTGATGCTGAGGCCGGGTGTTCTGTCCGGTTTCATCCTTTCAGAACTTGGAGTATTTTGATACAAATGAGTGCCCTTGCTTGGAAATTTCAGAGACCATTGAAATATTTATCACATGTCAGGGTCTTTGGAGTCAGTTTTAGGCCAGCCCAGGAAATCATGGGAGATTCACTTCCTAAAAGTACATTGGAGAAGGAAGTTCTGTTTACAATCCATATTGGCTTCAATGTCACTGTTACTGACCCCAGATTTTAGATCTCCATATTTTATTAATTGTCTTTAACTTCCACCCACTGCCAGAGCATTAGCCTGGTCTGGATTAGTAAGCCAGTAACATTTCCACAACAGCACCATCTCCACATGGGAACCTGTGAAAAACCACACTGAGCAGGTTATTTCTGTGCTGCTTGACAGCTCTGTCCCACCTATTTGACTGTCATGATTGGACTGAGGAGTTGGTAATTGGTCAGATTGTAATTCTTCCCGTGTTAAGGGGCGGGACTTAGCTGAGTAATTTTCCACATTGTCAGGGAGATGTCAGAGTTGGAGCTGGAATGAAACAGCTTCCCCAGGGACACGGCTTGTTGTGCAGCACAAGTCTTCAGTCCTATTACAGGAATGGAATCAGGACCCATTGTCTGTGTTGTATCTACTGTGTTCAGCTGTTTCTTCATGTCAAGTGCAGCGAATCAAATTGGTTGAAGACTGGCATCTGTGAGTTTGTGGGCATCATGATGAGGATGAGGTGTATCATCGACTCAACACTTCTGGCAGAAGATGATACAGATAAAACATCCTTCTCTTTTGCACTGATGTGCAGGTCGGTTCCATTATTTAGGATGTGAATGTTTGTGGAGCCCTCTCCTCCAGTCATTTGTTTAATCGTCCATCATCATTTATGACTGAATGTGACAGGACTGCAGTGCTTCGTTCAGATCTGTTGGTCAAGTCTGATAGTTTTAATGAGTTATCATCAGGTTAAAATTCATTTGATTCTGACTCTGACATGTTCACCCACACTCGTCACTGAGCCATAGATGGTGGTGATGGTAATGGCAGACTGAGGTGTTATTCTGGCAAAAAGTTACAGGTTGTGGTTGAATGCAGGTCTGCTTCTCCTGCTACTGTGGTCTACAGCACTACATGACTACGCAGTTTCGAGCTGCAATACCTGCATTGCAATTCTGCTGCCTGTTCCCCACATCTCACTGAGACCCATTCACCCATCAGCCCTGCATTCAGTGACCTAACCTGGTTTCTGATGTGGAAATACTTCCATTCTCATACTCTCATCCTGCTGAGGGACTCTTTCCCCGGGTCTTGCTTCCAATCTGACACATTCCACAAAAGCATTTAACTGATCTTAATTCAAATGTTTAATTCACCTGAATCTTTTTCCTTGAAAAATACCATCTTCAGTGTTCTGTCAATGTGTTTTCTCTGTTTCTTTCCATGACCATGATTAAGAGCTTTGTAGTGTCAGTGATGCCAGCATTATGTAATTTCAGAGCCAATGAATTCTCTGGATTCCCAATCATCTTCACCACATTGTATTTTTTCTCTTTTGGTTTGATGCTTTATCACTCATGGCTGCCTTGTTCTCCCATGAGTATGTTTCAAGTTCTTTGGGTTGCATTTCTGGTATTATCTTCCGAATTATCCCCAGAACCTCCTCCCATTGCTTCTCCATGGTCTTTCCTGCTCAGCTCCCCTTCCAATTAACTCTGGCCAGCTACACACGTATGTCTTTGTAGTTACATTGCTTAATTATAACCACATTACATCTTGAAGAAAGCGTTAGATATAAAATGAAAGAATGAGTTTTGGGAGATGGGACACGAAGAATAATTGGTGGATTTCTTAACTAGATACAAAGGGAGAACGAGAGTGGGGATATAGATATGGAGATGTGGAAAATGAGAAAACTACATTATCGAAAGAAGTAGATGAATATCCCCCAATGTTTTGACAATGCCTGCGTGCTGTGGTCCTTTGTACAGTTTTGAAAAGAACCCAGCAGGCCAACATATTGAAGTCCCGGTTGAAAGGGGATTAACTGAAATAAGTTGGGACACCAGAATCAAGAATTTGGAGCACACATCCTGGTAAGAATGAGAGATGAGAGTTGGGAATCCCAGAAAAGGAGATAACGTTGAGAGGATCAAATCATGTTTTAATGTTTTATCAATTTTATACATCATATGCATCATGTGACTTATCTGCACACACACATTGATTAAACAGTGTATATAAAATCTTTTTTCCACCATTGAAAATGTCCTTTTGTTGTGTTACGAGGATACATGAACACCAACTAGCCACCAAAAGACATGACGCACTATCACTATGTTCCATACATACAGACAAAGACGGGCACCACTTTGACTGGGATAAAGCACACACACATACTAAGACACGCAAGTCCCTTCTTAGAGGAATGGTATTCTAACCAGAAGTCCATCAATAAATGCATCAATTTAGATCCTGTCTACATTCTCTTGTTAAAATAACCGTAAATGACATCACCCACTTTAAGAAACCAAGACCGATAAATAGAGAGCTGGGACATACCACCAGCACTTCAGCAGATACTCTCACTGATGGTGTCACCTAGTCATGGTGACAAAACCTCTGAAAACATGCCTTCAAGTTCAGCGAGCTAACTTGCACACGTATAAAATGTTATTTTTTGTTTATTAGTGGAATTTAGGAGTTCTCTGTGGCTCATGTTTTGACAGATTATGATGTGAGGTGAGCTTTTCTAGGTGTGTGGTTTTAATTAACAGAGGGGTTCGACATTGATGTCATAACAGTTTGGGGCCTTGCTGTGTGGCACTTGGACAAACTTGAACAGATTTGAGATACAACAGGTCCCAGCACATTCCAACTCTTTGCGATTAGTGACTTTGATCTTCAAATAAAACCAGTGGGAAAATTCGTTTAATTTTGTTACTTGTGGTTAGTTAAATGAAAAGTGAGGGAAACATTACTAAAGAGGTTCCCAAATTTTCCAAGGAAGTTTAGAAAGACAGAAGGAGGACATTTTTTAGAATTAGCAAATAGGTTGGAATTGGGTTTAACCAGGGAGAAAAGGGAAGCTGAAATTGTAATGGAGTTGGTTAAGCACTTTGATGTATCAGAGAAATAGGCAACTGCAGTAGAGTTATAAAAACTTAAATTGCAAATGTGGCAACTGGAGTTAGAAGATAAATAAAGGGACGGACACAGAGAGAGACGAAAGAGAAAGACAGGAAAAAGAAAGAGAGAGGGGATTTGAAATTCAAAAGTTGGGAATTAGACAAGAAATTTAAATTAACAGGATGGAGATGAAAGGAGAATGTAGGGATGTATACAACTAGGTTAGTAACTTGCCATATTTCGGTGAGAAAATTGTCAAACCCTTTTTTATTTCATTTGAAAAAATGGCTAGTCAGATGACGTGTCCAGTGAACTTGTAAGTAATGCTAGTTCAGACTAAGCTGGTCGGCACAGCTGGTGAGGAATGTGCAGCGCTGTCAGATGAGGGATCAAGAGATTATCAAGATGTTAAATTGGTTATTTTGACTGGTTATGAATTGGTACTAGAAGCATATAGACAGAAGTTCAGTAAAATAGAGACGCAACCAGGTCAGACTTATATTGTGTTTGAATAATTCACCACAGTCATTTTGACAGGTGTGTGCTGGCCTTAAAAATGGATAAGACCTGTGAGGCTTGAAGGGAGATTAATCTGCTGGAGAAGTTAAAAGACTTACTTCCAGAGATAGTAAGAATTCATGTGAATGAATAGAAAGTTCAAGAAGTGAGAAGCGCAGCAGAAATGGCAGATAAATATGCATTGTGGCGTGTGATGAAATTTAGCTTCTGGCAGGAATTTCATCCTGTGAGGGATAGAAATTGGGAGAAGGGACGATCACACATTACAAAGCGAACAGTATTTCACAATATTTTACCACAGGTGAAGAAAGAAGACAAAGGGGGTTGGAAGGTGGTGAAAGGCCTCAGGTGCTCTCACTATAAAGGAGTGGAACACATAAAATTACAGTGCTGGTGGTTTAAGAAGGGCACAGTGAAAAAAATGTTTTCACTGCAGGAAACTGGGACACACCGTGCTGGTCGTTAAAGGAAGACACTTTGGGGAAAGATGTGGTAGAAGAGGCTAAGCCCAGTAGTATTAGTGAAACTGGTAAAGGAGAGCCCAAGTGGAGCCGAGGAGCTGCAGGAAATTGCACAGCCTAGGCAAGGGCTGGGTATGGAGGCAGTGCCTGATCTCTCTAAAGAATTCACCTCTGTCGATAAAGTTTACTCAGAAAGAACAGGGAGAGAAGAACAAGAAGTTATAATTTTGTGATATACGGGATCTGCTCAGTCTGTAATAGTTGAGAAGTGAGGCACTGGAAAAGCACAACAGATCAGGCAGCATCCAAACAGCAGAACAATCGAATATCAGGCAGAAACCCATCGTCAGGAACATGGTGGGGGGACAAGGGGGCGGAAAGATAAATATGAGGGTAGTAGCTGAGCTGGTGGGAGGGTCACTGGGAAGGCAATAAGAAGATGTAGGTAGGAGTGATAGCGATATTTCGGAGGGTAGGGTGGAGTCGATAGGTGGAAAGGAAGATGGCTAGTTAGGGCAGTCCAAAAGGGCAGTGCTAGATTGAACGGTTGGATGTGGGAGAGGTTGGTGGAGGGGAGATTTGGAATTTGGTGAAGTCAACGTTGATGCTATACAGTTTGAAGGTTCCAGCTGTCCTATCACCGATAGGAGTTCTATCACCCTCCTCTCCGACCGACCATCATCACACCCCACTTGCATCTACCTATCGCCTTCCAAGCTCCCTTCTACCCAGCTCCACCCCCACCCTCCCATTTATTTCTCAACCTCCTTCCCCCTCCATTACCTCCCATTTTCCTGATGAAGCATTTTTGCCTGAAACGTCAACGCTCCTGCCTCTCGGATGCTGCCGAAGTGGTGTGCTTTTCCAGCCCCACACTTTTCAACTCTCATCTCCAGCATCTGCAGCCCTCACTTTCTCTCATCCTCTAATAGGAAGAGATGATTTATTTTTTCACACTTTCTGGCATGTTAATCAAGAGCGTGTTAATTTGTGGAATGGGGACAGAAATTAAGCATTCCCTTGTGTAGCATCAGGATGGAATGCCAAATCAAGGTTGGGGAAGTAACAGTGACAGTGAGTAACAGAGTGTCAGTTCCAGGAATACAGTTTGTTCTTGGGAACGATTTAGCACGAGGCGAGGTGGGATAGGCACCCCTTGTGGTGGAGAAGCCAAAGGAAGACTCGGGAATTGGTGAGTTAAAAGAAAATTACCCAGGATTTTTTCCAGACTGTGTAGTAACAAGATCCCACTGTCCTCAGTTACAGCAGGAAGGAAAAACGAACGAAAAAGCCAAATGAATTGATGCTCAGTGACCTGACCCCCTGTTTGATGTCACGGTGCAGGAAAACCCTGAACAGGCAGAGGATCAGGCAGGGGGGTTTAGTCCAGAAAGGCTAACGGACTTACAACAGATATATACACACACATTCACACACACATACACATGCACACACAGAGAAAAGGAATCAGAATATATTGTCGAAAGTTATTAACTTAAAGATAGAATCATAAAATTAAAATGGAGACCCCGATAGGTTACCGCAGAAGGGAAATGGGCCGAAGTGCATCAGATTGTGTTAGCAGTAACGTACAGTGTTACTGGTAGCTCATAAACTAACTGCAGGCGGTAACCTAGGTGTACAGAATACAGGCTAAGGTACGGAAGCATTTTTAGTGGCCTGGAATGCACAAGGACGCTGTTAATTTTTGTTTTACGTGACATACATACCAAATGGTAGGTAAGTAACAGGCAGTAATAAAACCAGCACCTTTCTTGCCAATTCCTGAATTCGAAGAACCTTGCACGTGGGTTATGATTAATTGTGTAGCTCCCCTTTCTAAAGTAAAAGTGGAAACCAATATTTGCTGACCAAAATGGATGTGTCTACCAGATTTCCAGAGGCAATTCCATTATTGGAGTGTTAAGGCAAAAAGGGAGGTGGAGGAGTTGGTAGCTTTCTTTACTCGCTGTGGACTGCCCAGAGAGATTCAGTCAGACCAAGGGTCTCATTTTACCGCTCAGCTGTTTAAGGAAGTCATGGATAGCTTAGGCATAGAGCACTTCAAATCAAGGGCGTCCCGTCCTGAATCCCAGGGAGCCTTGGAAAGTTAGCATCAGACACTGCGGACCATGTTAACAGCGTACTGTCAGGATTACCCGAATGTTTGGGATAAAGGTGCCCCATTAAATTGTTTGCCATTAGAGATGCCCCAAATAAATCTACTCACATTACTTCCTTTGAGTTAATATTCGTACATGAAGTGAGAGGTCCTTTGAAATTAATTAAGTATAAATTTACAGGACCAAAGTTGGATATCTCACACTTGGATTATGTATGTGAGTTGAGGGAGAGATTGGATGGAGAAGGTGAGTTAGCTAAACAGCATCTGAAGTGGGCACAGTATAGAGTGATGCAGGCGGCAGATGAAAATCTCTGAAACGTTGACGATTTCCCGTGGGTATGACGTATTAGTATTGCCACCAATGGTAGGAAATCCCTTCAAAGCCAGGTTTAGTGGCCCCTTTCAAATTAAAAAAAGTGTGGAGTCAGTTACACTATCTCGTAAAGATACCAGAGATGACAAAAAACTTTATCGAGTATTTCATATGGATGAATAATGCACCAGCCAAATTTAAGACTCAAGAACAGAGGTGTGGCCATATGAACAAATTGTGCAGCTTATCTGGATGATGTAGTGACCTTTAGCAAGTGATTGAAAGCTCACATGTTACAGTTGGCAGAGCATGTTGAACGATTACAAGAAACAAACTTGGTAATAAACTTAAAGAAAACAGAATTCGCGAAGGCAGAGGTGACGTTCTTGGGACATTACATTGGACATGGAAGGTTGACCCCATGGAACATAAAAACGAAGGGCTTTGAGGAATTTCCACAACCATTTTCGAAGAAAGAGGTGCTTCAATTTTTGTAACTGAGTGAATTCTATCGGAAGTTTGTTCCAAACTTCAGCAGCGTATTGACACCACTGATGGATTTACTAAAGATGAACACAGAATTGTGGTGGACAGAACAATGCCAGGAGGCATTTGAGGATGTTAAAGCAGGATTAATCACCGCACCAATTTTAGCGACACCAAATATTTTGAAACCCTTTGAAAATTGTGTTTGATGCTCGGGATATAATGGTCGGAGATGTATTTTTATAGGAAGAGGATGATGGAATTGAATGGCTAATTGGCTACTTGTCGAAGAAACTCAATATACACCAGAGAAAAAAATACAAAATCTCCATTATTGAACAAGAATGATTAAGTTCCACACTGGCCTGACAATATTTTAATGTGTATATGACAAACAAATTGTCCGAGATGGTTGTGGACAACGACAAATCTCTCGCATTTTTTGAAATATTTAAAGACCAGAATATGAGACTATTTAATTGGAGTCTTACCTTACCGACTTCAAACTCACAAAATGTACATGCTGTGGCTCCTATAATGTGATAGCAGATGTGTTTCCGCGGATATAAAGGAAAAAGTGTAGATAAGATTTGACTTATTCCAGTGTTGTATTGGTGTGCAGAATTAATATGAATGATATAACTGAGATTAATACTTTTGTATTTCATAAAATTGGGATGAAGAATTAAAGGAGAAGAAATGTAGCCATCTTTGCATTCTGCTGGTTCATTTTATTTTCTGAAGCAGGGAGATGTTATGAAGCCAAAAACATGTATGGACACTTTAAGACAGATCGAGTTTTGCTGAATAGAAATTAATTTCACAGATGCCAGCTGAAGGTCACACTTTTCCACATGTCACCATTAGCTGAGGAATGGATTCCTGAGTTTTGGTTGCTGTTTTTACAGCCATTCAAACGTAAACAAAGAGTTTAAATAACGCTCAGGATACCAGATGCCAACAGAATTTGAATACCTGGACAGCAATCAAATTATGAGAATTATTATATCATGGGGAGTGTGTAAACCCAGGATTTTTAACATTGGAGGGAGAGCTACTGCCATCCAACAGCAGAGCAACTGCTGTAGAGCAGGAGTGCCAACTGGCCACCTCAAACACTCTCTATCAAAGACACATGTTCATGTAAACCTATTTGCAATAAGAAAATAACCAAGGGAGATCAGCAGCTGAAAGAGTGAAGACAGCGGGGAAGATAGAGACTGTGTGGTCTTGAGATTGTAATGTTTAACATGTGGGTTGTTGGAACAGCATATTTTTACAGAGTTGGAGTCAGATAGTAAGTAGCTAAGAAAAGAGGGGCTTGTATTTGTGAATAGTTGTTGTTTAGTGTTCACTATTAAATTTAAGAAACTAACTTGTGATTTTTTGTTTAAATAGTGGAACGTAGGAGATCTGTGTCACTCATATGTTAACAGATTACAAGGTGAGGCGAGCTTTTCTGGGTGTTTGGTTTTAATTAACAGAAGCGTTCGACTCCACCTTGTAAATGTCCATTCATACTAACCCCATTTCCCTGCTGTTGGCCCATATCCTTCTAATCCTTTCCTATCCACATATTTACCCAAATGTTTTTGAAATGTTGTTAATGTACCCCCCTCAAACACATCTGCTGGCAGCTCATCCACGTACCAGCCTTTGTGTAAAGAAGTGGCCCCTCAGGTTCCCTTTTATTCCATCTCCTTTAACCTTAAACTGATCCTCTCTCGTCCTCGATTCTCGACACCGTGGAAAAAGACTGAGAGCATTAACCCTATCCATACACCTCGTGATTTTATACAGCTCTATAATGACTCCCTCAGTCTGCTACACGCTAAAGAAAATGTCCTAGCTTGTCCAACCACTCCCTATAACTCAGATCATTGGGTTCTGGCAACGCCTTTGTAAATTTCTTCAGCACTATTTATAATTTAATAACATCCTCCCCATAACAAGGTGACAAAGCTGAACACAATACTCCAAGTGCGGCCTTAGCAAACTCCTGTGTAAGTGCAACATAAATTCGCAACTTCTATACTCAATATCCTACCTGATGAAGGCCAATGTGCCAAAAGCCTTCTTCACTGCCCTGTCTACCTGTGACTCCACTCTCAGAGAACCGTGCACCTGAACACCAAGGTCCCTCTGCCCACTGCACCCCTTAAAACCCTCCCATTCACCATGAAACTCCTTCATTGATATGAGTTTCCAAAATGCAAGACCTCATGCTTCAATATTAAATTCCATTTCTCGGCCCATTTCCCACCTTATTAAGGTCCTGCTGCAATTTCTGACAATATTCCTCACTGATCATGGTCCCAATTACTTTAGTGTCATCCACAAACTTACTAATCATGCCTTGTACATTCGCAACCAAAATCATAGATAACAAACAGCAATGGACCCAGCCTCCAGACTGACAAGCATCCTTCCACTAAAACCTCTGCTTCCAACCATCAAGCCAACTGTGTTTCCAATTGGCCAGTTCCCCCCGCATTCTACGTGATGTAACCTTCCTGAGCAGCCTGCCATGTGGAACCTTATCAAAGGCCTTACTGAAATCCATAGAGACTACGTCTATTACTCTGCCCTCATCAAACGGCCTGGTAACTTCATCAAAGGACTCTAAGAAATTTGGGAAGCATGATCTCCCACTCACAAGAGTATGCTGACTGCTCCGAATCAAACCCTGTGTAAGTAATGGGTGCAGTCAATGGTATGCTGTGCTTCATTGTAAGATGATTCGAGTACATGAGTAAAGCCATCTTCCTGCTGTTGTAGAGCCTTGCTGAGAGAGCATTTGGGGCACTCTCTACAGAGTTGATCTCCTTTGTAATGAATGATCTCCTTACCACAGACACGGTTGATGGTAATATGAGGATAGAGTGAATAAGCTGAGTGTTTAATCGGTAGAGCTGCGAGAGACGAAGAAATGGTGATGCTGAAACACGAGGAGTGGCAGCGATCACTTATTTCTAAAAGACACATTGACAGGGAGAGAAATTCCATACTTTACCCAGGATTGATTGGCTTGATTTATTGTCACGTGTACCTCAGTACAGGGAAACACTTTGTTTATGAGCAGTGGAGGAAGATCATAGTGAGCATGGCCAGACAGATCATAGGGTGGAAATAGACTTGGACAGAGTAAGGCGCACAGGTTACACTGCACAGGACGTGTACTAGACAAGATCAACATGAACAAGATCAGCATTATTTGAACTTAGAGAGTCCATTCATCAGTCTAACGTGACTTTCCTAATAGTTTATATGCCTAAAATAACTCTCCCCATGTTATTGTGCAGTAGGTGAGTGAACCCTGTACTGAACGTCAGGTTGCTCACAATCCCCAACAGCAGCCACAATACCTTCCATCTGAAACAGGTAGCCATTCCCACCAGCTTCCACCCTACATAGAGAACACCAGGCTGTCTTCTCAGAGATGGAATGTGCCTTCTTGAGACTTCACACAAGACATATGGCTTCCCTCCTCAACAATAGAAAACCACGTATAAGTCCCACATGTGTATCATGAGCAATGGAGCCAGGAGGAACAGCGTGGAACAGTCTGTCTGTGCAGCCTCTGCCCCACTTGGTCATCATGTTGGAGCATCAATTAGGAGACAGTGAGGACTGCCCATGCTGGAGATCAGAGTAGAGCCTCGATTGCTGGAAAAACACAGCAGGAGAATCGACATTTCGAGCATAAGCCATTCATCAGGAATCAGCATCAATTACTTCATTCTGCCCCTGTATAAGTGCATTGAGGTGGGAATGGCCTCCTACTGTTCCTGTATAAGTGACTCAAGGGACTGACTGGCTTCTTCCTCAACCGACTGGACAGGGCCAAAGGCCTCATTGGGTTACCCCTGGTTCCTGTTTGACAGCTCGATGTGCTGACTCGTGTGATGATGCTGTAGCTTGAAGAGGTTATTTTGTTCTGGTTTCTTTTAAGAGAGAGATTGAATGACAATTCCAAAGCTGGCTAGATAAGACCACTTGAGTAAACAACTAGTGAGGCCTTGTGTTTATTTTAATGCAGCCTGAATGGGTGTGGCCAGCTCTCACAGATTAGGATCTCTGCGTTTGGCTTTCTCAATGACATCAGAAAATATTGGGGTCTCCACCGAGTTGAAAGCTTTAGTGAATATCTACTGGCTGCTACTTTCTATGAATTTTAAATCCTGAATTGGAGAAATATTTGTGTCATTCAGTGTCTGAATATTCCTTTTTGCCAAGGGCTGTGTTCATGTGATTTTCCAGTATTGGAACAGTTCATTAGTATTAGTTCCTAGATCTATTATTCTGTTAACTCGTCCAATATAATTACGTTATTCTAAATTCTTCTTTCTTTGGCTTCATTTCATCTTTCGTGTTTAAGTAAATGTTGTTTTGCTTCACACCAAGTAGTTTGACCAGTCACATGGCATCTGAAACAGACACTTTACATTTTCTTTAAAATAAGAAAACATTAGAGTCTAGGCTACCACCTTCAAATATTTTCGAGGGGCTCTGGTGTGGTCCATCACCCTAGACTCCTTCCCTTCCTGAGTAATAGGCTGGAGGCACCGAATGGGCTGTCCCTGTTCTTCTCCAATAGTGTCAATGGGCTGAATGGCTTACTCATATTCCTGTGAAACCAGCGTGAGGTGCGGAATGAACTCTTATTTTACTGTGGCAATGTGCAGTGTCAGACAGTCCTTTATATGAATATTCCGGACTCTTTAAAAGCACAAGCCTCAATGGAGTCCATGTCTTGCTGCACATGGACACAGTCCAGTTCAGGAGCTGACGGGGGCGTCAAATTATTCTGGACATTGTGGAATCCTCAGTGACCATCCCCACTTCTGATCTCATGGTGGGGAGGGTGAGGGTGGGGAGACATTGATGAAGCAGCTGAAGATGTTTGTGAAGAGGAAGCTACCCTGAGGATCTCCCACAGAGTTGATGCAGGACTGAGATGGTGAACATCTTCCTTTGTGCCACGTTTGACTCCAAACACTGGAGAGTTTTCTCTGATTCCCATTAAGTCATGTTTTGTTAAGCTCCTTGATGTCAACAGAAGTCAATAGAAGCCTTGATATCAGAGCCAGTCATTTTTACCTGACCCCTTGTGTCAACCTCTTTTATTCATATCAATAGGCCATGGTATAGGAGCAGCAAGGATTTTCTTCATACACGTGGCATTGAATGTCAGGATTTCTCTTCTCAAGAGAGTTCGGGGACCCAAATGACTGAAAGTATTTGAAGTATTTGTAGATGGATATTGATCTGTCAGAGAGTTGAGGGCAATGATGAATTGGGTATGAAAGAGGATTTGAGGCCAAGAGCAGATCAGCCATGATCTTAGTGAAGGGCAAGGCAGGTTTGGTGAGTGAACGACATGCCCCGTTTCTGATGTTCTCCCATTCTGTTATTGGAAAGTTAGTCGGTGTTATTTTCATGAATGTTCTGTTATTGAATGTTGCAGTCAGGGAGACCAGAGGATTTTGTGAGCCATCGCTGGGTGAGGTATGGGGGCTGTTTTCAATGAATCTGGGTCTATAACATGACCAACAAATGAAGCACAAGTTTCAGATCGGGGAAGCTCTGTAAAGAGAGATGAGGGGCCTCTTTCATACCCGTGCCTGGGTTTTCCAATTGCATTTCTCAAGTCACCTCAAAGCGTGTGGGACAGTCTTGAAGGGCCGAATGATCTCCTCTGTTTCTGTGAACCAGGTTATAGAAGTAAGTAGCCTCTAAATGCTCCTGCTTAACAGGTTTAATGGCCTGAATGGAACACAGGAACATGGGACTGAGGAACATGGGACTGAGGGACAGGAGTGAGTCATTAGATACGTTGAACCTTCTCCACCAGCCACTAAGATTGTGGCTGATCAGGTTGTGGTCTCAGCCCCAATTTCCTGTCTGCGTCCCATTATCCATGACTCAGTTCTCTGTCAAATATTTCACTAACTCAAGTTTCAATTAATGTAAACATAAAGACATGATAAACTTCCAGTGTAGAGGGTTCTGATTTGAAAGGTACTTTCAGAATTTTTTGTCATCCCTCTTATAGAATCAGAGTCATGCAGAATAGAAACAGACCCGTTAATCCAATCTGTTCACTCCGATCAGATATCAAACCTGATTTCGTCCCATTTGCCAGCATTTGGCCAATATCCCTGCTCTTTCAGATACTTTTTAAATGTGCGATTGTAACCACCTTCACCACTTCCTCTGACTGCACTTTCTGTACACACACCACTCTCTGCGTGAAACATTTAACTTCAGGTCTCTTCTAAATCATTCGCCCTCTCCCCTTCAACCTATGCTCTCGTGTTCTGGACTCCCCTACCCTGGGGAGCAGAACATGGCTGTTCAGTATATCCATGCCCCTGATGATTTTATAAGCCTCGATAATGTCACCCTTCAGCCTCTGATACTCCAGGGGGAAACACCTCAAACTAACCAGCCTCTCCCTAAAGCTCAAACCTCCAGTCCTGGGACATCTGTGTAAATCTCTTCTGCAGACAACCGAGTTGTACGCAGTATTCTTAAAGTGGCCTCACTAACGTCCTGTACAGATACAACATACCACCACAACTCCTGTATTCAATGCTCTGACTGATTAAGGCAAATTTGTAAAATGTGTTCTGTACCACACTGTCTGCATTCGACTCCACTTTCAAGGAACAATGCGCCTGCAGCCCTATGTCCATTTGTTTCACAACATGCCCCAGGACCTGACCATTAAGTGTATAATTTCTGCCCTGATTTACCTTCCCAAACTGCAAAACCTCGTCTTTATCTCAATTAAACTTCACCAGTCACTCCTTGCCCCTTTGTCCCATCTAATTGTGGTCTCGCTGTACTCTGAGATAATCGACTACACCACCGTTCTGATGTCGTCTGTAAACTTACTAACTATGGGCCCAAGATCCACGTCAAAATCCTTTACATAAATGATGAAATGCAGTGAACTCAGTACTGATTCTTACAGCACAGTGCTGCTCACAAGCCTCCAGTCTGAAAAATACCCCTCTTCCTTCAAGCCAATTGTGACTAGCTTCCCCTGTATCCCATGTGACCGAACATTCCTAATCTGTCTCCCAATCAGAATATTATGAACACCTTGCTGAAGTCCATATAGACAATATCTACCAAATTGCCTTCATCAATCTTCTTTGTCACCTCTTCAAAAAACTCAACCAAATTAATGAGACATGATTTCCCATGCAGAAAGCCACATTGTATACCCCGATCAGCCCTTGCCTTCCCAAATGTATGTAAATCGTGTCCCTCAGAATCCCCTCCAACAACTTACCCACCACTGACATCAGGCTCACCGGTCTATAGGTCGCCAGCGTTTTGGGCCACTGTTTACTTTTCTTATCCCACTCCTCCACTGCTCACAACAAATGTTAAATATAACCAGGTTGGTGATATGGCCCATGATATCGGTCTCAGACTGGGTCAGGATCAGTTTTAGGAACAAGTCAGGCTAGTCTCCTTAGTCTGCTAAAACAACATGTTTATGATCCCGAACAATGTTACTCCAACTATGATGGAATGATGAATGGAAAACTGTTTGGGTATTGCAAATAAAGAATCGATAATTCCCGTTCTAAAAACACTGATACACACACGCACGCACGCACGCACAAACACACACACACACACACACACACACACAAAATAAATGCAATTTCACGTTGAAAGAACCTTGTCAAAATAATAGTGTAAATAATGACAAAAGGAAAAATTGAGAGATTACCTAAAATGTTATTCTGCTTCTGAAGATATTCTACTCACACAGCTGCTAGCAATGGGATTTTATCCTGGGAGAGTTGGATTTGGCTGAATTCCCTTTGCATTAGGCTGGCAGGAGGTTCCAGGTTAGCACAGTGGCTCAGTAGTTCGCACTGTTCCATCACAGCATCAGGCGCATGAGTTCAATTCCAGCCTCAGGCGACTATCTGCGTGGCGTTTGCATCTTCTCCCCTTGTCTGCGTGAGCTTCTGATGGGTGCTCCCGTTTCCTCCCACAGTCCAAAGCTGTATAATTCAAGTAGATTGGTCAAATAGTCCATAGTGTTCAGCGATTTCTACTTTAGGTGCACTAGTCAGTGGTAACTGTAAGGGCATGGGAAGGTTACTCTTTGGAGGTTCAGTATGGACTTGTTGGGCCGAAGGGCTTGTTTCCACACTGCAGGGATTCTATAAAAATAAGAATGGTAACAATAACAGTAGAGCTTTGTTTTAACTCGTACACGTTACTGTGATGATGAATAATGAAGGAGAGAGAGTGTAATCGGCCGTTCTTCTCGGGCAGATGACATTTTCTCCCTCTCTGAGCTGAATCACACAGTAATGTCATTCTCTCCCAAACTGGACCATGTGAGGTCTCCTTGTACATTGTCCAAACTATGTCTCCATCACATTCCCTGTTCCATGTAGGTGCATCATTGTTGCTGTCATACACAGAGCCATACCCTTCGCAGAAAATGGTCTCGGTCGATTTGAAGATATGTTTATGTGCCCCTGTGTCATTAAAAATATAATGTTTAATGTTTTCAGAATACATAGAACATAGAACATAGAACAGTCCAATACAGAACAGGCCCCTTCAGCCCACGATCTTGTGCCGACCATTGATCCTCATGTATGCACCCTCAAATTTCTGTGACCATATGCATGTTGAGGAGTCTCTTAAATGTCCCCAATGACCTTGCTTACACAACTCGTGCTGGCAACGCATTCCATGCTCTCACAACTCTCTGTGTAAAGAACCCGCCTCTGACATCCCCTCCATACTTTCCTCCAACCAGCTTAAAATTATGACCCCTCATGTTAGTCATTTCTGCCCTGGGAAATAGTCTTTGGCTATCGACTCTATCTATGCCTCTCATTATCTTGTATACCTCAATTAGGTCGCCTCTTCTCCTCCTTTTCTCCAAAGAAAAATGTCCGAGCTCAGTCAATCTCTCTTCATAAGATAAGCCCTCCAGTCCAGGCAGCATCCTGGTAAACCTCCTCTGAACCCTCTCCAAAGCATCCACATCTTTCCTATAATAGGGTTACCAGAACTGGACACAATATTCCAAGTGCATTCTAACCAAAGTTTTATAGAGATGCAACAAGATCTCACGACTCTTAAACTCAATCCCCCTGTTCATGAAAGCCAAAACACAATGTGCTTTCTTAACAACCCTGTCCACTTGGGTAGCCATTTTAAGTGATCTAACCACCTGCACACCAAGGTCTCTCTGTTCCTTCACACTGCCAAGAATCCTATCCTTACTCCTGTACTCAGCTTTCAAATTTGACCTTCCAAAATGCATCACATCCATCTGCCATCTCTCATCCCATCTCTGCATCCTGCCAATGTCCCGCTGCAGCCTACAACAGCCCTCTATACTGTCAACGACACCTCCAACCTTTGTGTCGTCTGCAAACTTGCTGACCAATCCTTCAATCCCCTCATTCAAGTCATTAATAAAAATTACAAACAAGAGAGGCCCAAGGACAGAGCCTTGTAGAACACCACTCACCACTGACTTCCAGGCAGAATATTTTCCTTCCACTACCACTCGCTGTCTTCTGTTCGCCAGCCAATTCTGTATCCAGACAGCTAACACAGATACCTGTGTTGAAATGAATGTTTTGTTTCAACAAATACAGAAATTGCTGGAAAAGCTCAGCAGGTCTGTCAGCATCCAGATGCCTTTTACATGCTGTAGTTGTACCTGCCTCCACTAGTTCCTCTGGCAGCTCATTCCATACACACACCATGCTCTGTGTGAAAAGGTGCGCCTCAGGCGTCTTCAATATCTTACCTCTCTCACTTTCCACCAATGTCCTTTAGTTTTGGACATCCCTAACCTGGCGAAAAACCTTGACTACAAACCCTATCCATGATCGTTCTGATTTTATAAACCATTACTGCTGCGAAATGTGACTCCAATCAACATGAATGGCTGTACTTTCAGTCATCCTGGGCCTAAATGCTGAAATTCAACACCGGCGCCTGTTCTTTCTCCATCAAGTCACAATTCTAACACCAGTTTAATCAGTTTGTTCAGATATATTAGGAGATACTTCTGTGGGATTTACGCCTAGACGTTTGTGCCCTGAGGTAGGGACACTAGCACCACTCGGCAATACCCATACGGCTGTAGCATTATTCTCCTGTGTGTTTGTTCATCAGACTGTTATGACATGCTGTGACATACCTTTGCAATAGGCAGGACATCAATCCAAACCTTCTGGTTCAGAGCTAGGAACACCACCAAACAATTTCAGGAATTGAAATCAAACCCAGAGCCATGGCCCAGAGGCAGGGACACTACCCACTACACTACCATATCCAGATTTTGAATCACATTTTACGGGGCAGCCTTCAGCTCAGTGTGGATTTATTATAATCAGGTTACCATTACTGAACTACACAAAACATTTTGTTTTGTTAAACCAGTGCAAGATCGAAATTAACTATGACCATCTTTCATCGCTATTATCTGTAGTCTGCAATATTAGGGAAAGAAATCATGCAGACACACTCTGCCCAATGAAGGGTCTCAAATAGATATTTATTACTGATCACCAGAGACAGAGAAAGACCGTAATTCCTGGGCCCAAACCACCGATCATTATTACCCAACTCTCACGTGTGTCTGCCCTCTGCCTAAAACCATGAAATGACACCAGACCACTGATTACTGTCCAGCCTCTCCTCCCCACTGACTGTGTCTGCAATCCGACCCTCCTCCCCCTAACCACACAAGTCAACCCAGCTCAGGGTCTTTGCAAAAATCAAGGCCGGAGTGTCCAGGCCTCTCGGAGAGGGGGATGGGGATTTTAAAATTAAACGGGGAAGGTGAGGAGGTGGTAATATCACTCACTAGCCGAGGCATGGCAGATGGATTTTAGTTTGGATTAATGGGAGGTATTGGATTTGATAAATCAAACAAGAGTAGGTCTTATACAATTAAACGTAGGGCCTTTGGCAGTGTTGTAGAACAGAGACCTCGGCCATCATGTATAATTCTTTAAAAGTTGCATCTCATCTAGATAATGTGATTAAGAAGGTGTTTTGCACACTTGTCTTCAATGGTCAGACCGTTGAGTATCAGAATTGGGATGTCATGTTGTGGTTGTACAGGACATTGGTGAGACCTCTCCTGGAATACTGTGTCCAGTCTGGACTTCCTGCCCTCGCATTCCATCGGTACACTACCTTCTGCATGAAAAAGCTGCCCTTAGGTCACTTTTAAATGTTTCCCGTCTTACCTTACAACTATGTCCTCTAGTTTTGGTCTCAACTACCCTTATACAATACATTGACTATTCACTTTGATATCATGTACCTTGATATCATTAAGCTGGAGATTGTTCAGAAGAGTTTAACCTGGATGTTGCTGGAAATGGAGGGATTGAGCTATAAGGAGAGGCTGAATAGGCTGGGACATTTTTCACTGGACAGTATGAGATGGAGGAGTAACTTTGCAGAGGTTTATAAAATAATGAGGAGTACAGATAAGCAGAACGGCTGAGGTCTTTTCCCTTGAGTTGGGGATTCAAAACTGAGGGATATTTTAAGGTGCGAGGAAAAAAGATTTTAAAAAGTCAGGAGAGGAAATTGTTTTAGACAGAATCTGGCTTGCGTGTGGAATGAACTTCCAGAGGAAGTGGTGAAAGCCGGGACCGTTACAACGTTTAAAGGACATTTAGATCAGTCCATGGGTAAGGCATCAGTTTCGATGGTGCTGTGAGCAGCTGCCCTCTCCCTCCCCATCTCTGAATGAACCCCTGTTGGTTTTCACCCTCTGCCAAAGCCTGTGTAGTGCCGTGTGCAGGCCAGCAGAGGGTGGCATTGCATCACTTTAAGCACCACTGAGACTGCCAGACCTGCCCCAAACAGAGACACACAGATCCACACACGGGAATGGTTAGGACACGGTGTGAAACTTATCTGGTAATTTAAACTAAACATAAAGAAATGCTCAATTCGCCTTGCAAACTGTTAAAATATGAGGGACAGATCCGCCAAATTCCACTGTTTAAATAAAAACATAAATTTATTTTTTCACTCTGAAAGTGAACATTTTACATGAACTATTCACAACTCTGGGACCCTCTTTCTCTTAACTGTTTATTACCCGACTCCAGCTCTATAACAATATACTGTTTCTGGGTCTGCCATCCTCTCATACCACAGTTGCTTGTAAGCTCTCAGTTCAGGACAGCATTCCCTCTCTCTTGAAGGTACAGTACACAATTTCAACTTCATCACATTATACCCTGATGAATATCGATAAGTGGCACCTATCCGATTTCTCTTGCTCTGTGGTTTGTCAATATTTCATTCGCTCCATCTGGTGTGTGACAGGACTTTTGTTGCTCCATTGACAGCATGTCATTATTCAACCCCGTCCATAGGAATATATCGGTATTTCACTTGCTCACACTCGTGTATGTGGGGCAGGATTTCAGTTGTTTCATGGGGACTGTGACACTATAACAATCTCAATATTTGTAGATGGCACCGAACCTGGAAGAACTCTGAAGTCTATGGAGGACAGTGTGGAACTCTAACAGGACAATCACACGTTGATGTCGTGTTCATGTTTATGGCAGATGGGGATCAATGCAGAGCAGTTTGAGGTGATGCACTTTGGTAGGAAAGACAATGAAAGACAGTTTAAAACAGGCTGTGCCATTATAAAGGGGGTGCAGGAGCAGAGAGAGCTGGGTGTATATGAGCACAGATTGTTGAAGATGTCAGGAAAAGTGGGGAGGGCAGTAACTCTCACAGATTAGTTTCAGTTTCTGAGCTGTTTACAGGGGGAGGTGTAGGAGGGAGTCTCCCTGCTCCCTTCCTGGGAGGTGGTGGTGACGATGTGGTGTGAGCCCACCCTCCTGCCCACCGAGACCGTGGGGATTCCATTTGTTCCAGCTCGACACAAAAGGGAGATGGCATCAGGGCCATGGCTTCTAAATTGTGCCAGGGGGAAAACGGAGCTGCCAGTGGGTTTAAAGTGAGAATTGCCTTTCACTGAACATTGCTCCTTACTCCATCGGTGGGACATGAATGTTTCAGAATCTCCACACGAGGCGTCCCGGTCCTCTCCGGCTCCTACTAGGGTCTTCCCCACATGGCAGGGGGAGGGGGTGAGGGAACGGATATCGGGCACTCCACCACCCGGATAGGCCATTTCTGTCCTATTCCAGGCTGTTTCTCCTGCAAAGGGAGAAGGGGAGGGAGGGAGTGGGTGGGAGTGGGTGGTCCTGCTGTTAGTGTTAGTGTAGGTGGGGACGGGGTCATGGTGTGGGGTCTGGAGGCAGTCAGTCCACAGTGTTGTATCCATGCAGTGTTATTAATGTGGGGGTGAAGTGGAGGGAGGGAGGAAAAGAGAGGGGGAGATAGAGAGAGACAGAGAGACAGAGACAGAGAGAGAAGGTGCTGTATGCAGTAGTGAGAGTGGTAGAGCATGAGGCTTGTTCGGGGTCGGTGCTATAACAGATATACAGTGAGTGTGAGGGAGCAGAGAGAATATGGTGACCGTTATCCTGACAGAGTGGGGAAGGTTATTGATGCTTGTCCTGTATTGCTGGGCATTTCTTCAGACCGCAGATACTGCACTGAGCTGGGTGGGGAGCTCAGACCATGCTCGGTGGGTCTGGTGGTGTCGCCCCTTTTGGGAAAAGAATGGTCCCCCTCTGTACTAGCCCATCCACCAAGACCTCCGTACCCCTGTTGACAAACCGTGGTGTAATTGTACCTTATCTGCCATGCTCGAGGTAAACTGTGCAGGGCAGCTCCAAGCTGAGAAAGCTCAATCGTGTGCCCATTGGGCTTTTAAAGATGACGTAAGTATCAGGGATGACGGAATATCCAGGGGCATCTGGGTGATGGTGTGTACCTCCAGCCATGAAGGACTCCATTTACAAAGCTGGAGAACAAATGCTCATCCAAAATTCTCCATCATCTGAGCTCGCACCAATCTCCCTTTTTCCCATTTTTCCAGGGAAGACAGGCTCTTGTTACAGGATGCTATCGAAGTGTCCACATTTCAGCATTCTGCAACCTGGGAACACATCCTTCCATGACACTGTCTCTCAGTCTCCCCCTCTCTGTCTATTCCCAAACCCCTCCCATGTGGTGATATTTAAACTGATTCCCCCGCCTGGTCTCTCTGGCAGTGATGTTCACACCCACAGCACCCCCTTGTCAGGGCAACAATGGAGATATGGAGCTGTAAATGGATTGGAGCTGTACATCCTGTCACTTCCAGCCCGGGCTGCAAGTTTCCCCACACTGGGCAGGGATCTAATACGGTGTTATTGAACATTGCACTGGGGTGGGGTACACAGTCCTACATGCTGGGAGGGTAACTGCTCCTGGGTTACAGATCAATGTACTGGGGTGGGGTACACAGTCCTACATGCTGGGAGGGTAGCTGCTCCTGGGTTACAGATCAATGTACTGGGGTGGGGTACACAGTCCTAAATGCTGGAGGGTAACTGCTCCTGGGTTACTGATCAATGTACTGGGGTGGTGTACACAGTCCTACATGCTGGGAGGGTAACTGCTCCTGGTTTACATATCAATGTACTGGGGTGGGGTACACAGTCCTACATACTGGGAGGGTAACTGCTTCTGGTTTACAGATTAATTCACGGGTGATCACTGCACATCCTGCTGTGCTGGTCAGACTATCTGCGTTTTATAGAGAATGCAATGATGTGGTCAGTGCAGCTCCCCACGCTGGATGGATATGTAGCCTTTGCACAGTACATCACGTTGGTGGGGTGGATAGGGGGGTAAGGTCATGGACAGGTCAAGGAATTACCCGGAATTTTCTGTCCCCAGTATTCTATAACTGACATTCCCCGGAATATTCTGTCCCTGACATTCTATAACTGACATTCCCCGGAACGTTCTGTCCCTGACATTGTTTGTGAACGGCCGGACGTCAGTGAATTGAACAAACGATAAGATCTCGAGGGAAGAGATCCTGTTCCAGGGAGAAGGAGACACTGTTCCGAAGGCCGCTCGGGCAGTTAAAGGGGTGAATACGTTTACCCTGCGTTTACATTTCCTCACGACACAGGATCGACCACAATTTAGACCAAAATACAGAAATTCCCAAACTCCGTTTGTCTTCAGGAAACTGGGAGAGAATCCTGCAGGACAGTAATGTTTCCACCCTCCGTATTAGGAACTGGGAAGGAGTGACCTGTGTCTGTTCTCGAGTGATCATGTGTGTGGGAATGTTCTAGAAACCATCTGTCCTTATGGATGTGTCTCTGTGTGTTTGGGGAGGGAGGGTTTCTTGTGGTTGATGTCACATTTTTTTCAGTAATTCCGAACTTCCCATTTGTTATTCCAGCTCCAATTATTTTAATAAATCCCTGAATACAGGGACACATTTGAAAATCTCACTGGGTCCCCGATCAAATGGGTCCCTTTGCCTCCAGGCTGATGGATAATGGGTTTGTTTTCCTTCCTCACAGTTAACGTAGTGACCATCTTCGTACTGCTTTATAAAGATTGTGGATTGTCTCCATGTGTCAGACGTTACCTGGGGGCCATGGCAGCGGCGGATCTCCTGGTCATTATCCTCGACCTGATCCTGAGACACATTCCCATTGTTTATTGGGAACAGTTTCATTTCCTGAGGGACTCCGTCCCCGTGTGTAATATCCACGCTGTCCTGGTTTATGCAGCCACTGACTGCTCTGTCTGGTTCACCGTCACTTTCACCTTTGATCGGTTTGTGGCCATTTGTTGCCAGAAGCTGAAAAGTAAATATTGCAGTGAGAAAACGGCGGCTGTGGTTCTGGGAGCAGTGACTGTACTGAGCTGTTTAAAGAACATTTCCTGGTATTTTATGCTCACGGCTCGGTATTGGCTGTGGAACGACCCCTGGTTTTGTGATGTAACAGCCGCTGTTTATTACTCCAGTGTCTGGGTCACAATCGAGTTCCTCCACCACATTCTAACCACGTGTGTCCCATTTCTCCTGATTCTGCTGCTCAATGTTCTCACCGTCAGACACATTATAGTGACCAGCAGAGCCCGCAGGAGACTCCGCGCTCACACCAATGGGGACGCTCAGTCTGACACTGAAATGAGAAACCGAAAAAAATCCATCATTTTACTGTTTGTAATCTCGGCCAATTTCATCCTGTTATGGTCAATGTTAATGCTGTATTCTATATGGAGACGGATGTGGGATATTGGGTATCGGTCTGTGTCTCTCCCTCTCTTTGTGCGGGAATCGGGCTTCATGCTGCAGCTCCTCAGTTGCTGCACAAACACTGCGATTTATGCCGTGACCCAGACTAAGTTCAGGCAGCAGCTGAAGAATGTGCTGAAATATCCCTTCACCCAAATCCATCCATCCATCAAAGTCCCTCATTAATCAATCCATCCGGGATTTTCTCATTTCAGTTCAGTGTTTCAGTGATGGAGCAGTCTGTCACTATGGTAACAGACTGAGGGTAGCGCTGGTTTGTCCATCCTTATTCCACAGGGGGGGTTACAGGGAAACATTTCAATGTTTCTCACAACTCAGGGGCCAGTGAGAAAAGGCACCATCCCACTGACTGTATCTATCACTTCCATTTGTAAACAATAAAAATGTTGATTAAATTGTGCTGAGCAGCAGAGTGACAAATGTTGTTGTGTGTCTTTGTGTTGGAGAAGCTCAGCTGGAGAGAGACAGACTCAGCCCCAAGTCCTGGTCCTCAGGGAAGGGGAGGGCAACACGCCCTGAGCTCAGGAGCTGGGTTTAACTCCCTCTGACCCCCCCACTGCAGCCTCACCTCTCCATTTCCTCTCCCCTACTCTTTCTCATCACTTCTCTCCCTCTCTCTTTCTGCACACTGTCTCTTTCTCACCACCTCTCCCTTTCACTCTCCTTCATCAACCCCTCTCTCTTACACACACACCCAACCCTGGTTTCTCCACCTGCCTCCACTCATTCCTCTCCTACACCCCTGCACTCTCTCTCTCTCTCTCCTGTCGTCTGTCTCCCTCCCGAAATTCCATCGCTCACACATTTCCTCCCCTCCCACCTCCCATCTCACTCTATCATCTCACAACCATCCTTCCAACTAACTGCAACCACAGCACCAACCACCCCCCATCCCCACTCCCAAGATCAGAGGGAGAGGGACAGGTCAGGCAGACAGAGTGTGTCAGAGAGAGAGGGAGGGGCAGAAGGGAGAGAGATTTAGTCGGAGAGAAACAGAGGGAAGTGGGGATGAAGAGAGATCGAGGTAGGGGGTCGAGAGTGAGAGAAGGTGGAGAGAAAATGAAGGAGCGGGGGGGCAAGGGAGAAATAAGGTGAAGGGAGAGAGAGGGGGTGGAGGAAAAGGGGGCGGAGGGAGAGAGGGGGCGGAGGGAGAGAGGGGGCGGAGGGAGAGGGGGCGCGGAGGGAGAGGGGGGCGGAGGTAGCGGGGGGTCAGGGAGAGGGGCGACAGGGAGGGGGACAGGGAGATGGGATGGGGCGACAGGGAGGGGGGAACAGGGATGTAGGGACAGGGAGAAGGCGGGAACAAGGAGGGGTGGTACACGAAGAGGGAGGACAGGGAGAGGGGGGACAGGGAGAGGGGGGACAGGGAGGGGGACAGGAAGAGGGGGGACAGGGAGAGGGGGGAACAGGGAGGGGGTCACAGAGAGGGGGGGACAGAGAGAGGGGGACAGAGAGAGGGTGGACAGAGAGATGGAGACAGCAAGAGGTGGTCAGAGAGGGGGTGCAGAGAGAGGGGAAGAGGGGGGACAGAGAGGGGGTACTGAGAGATTTGTAACAGGGAGAGGGGGACAGAGAGGGGGACATAGCGGTTTGTACAGAGAGGGGGTGTCAGAGAGAAGGGGACAGAGGGGGGACAGAGAGAGGGGGGACCGAGAGAGGGTGTGATCGAGAGTAGGGGAGGGGAAGGGACGGGGTGGTGAGAGAGAGGTGGACAGAGATATCAAGGACAGAGAGAGGCAGACAGAGAGGGAGGTCAGGGGACAGAGAGAGGGGGAGAGAGAGAGAGGAAGA